>NW_022681458.1:99454474-99884474 GCF_009764315.1 Trachypithecus francoisi
TCATATCACAGGAAGAAAGACTGAAGCCTATCAATGCACCTGGACTGGCTTATGTCACAAACTGTTGCCTGCTCTCTGTGGTGCCAACAGATATTTTCCCAGGCCATTGTACATTCAAGCCAATTGAATCCCCTCTAAAAATCATTTACTACCTCCCTGAAATCCAAACTTCCCCATCTCCCTTTCCCCTGTGAAACATATATAACAGTTTGTATCCCACTACATGGTGGATGGAGTCATCACTCTGCTGTTCCCTCATGTGCACTAATAAATTTGTATGCCTTTCTTCCAGGAATCTGTATTTTGTCAGTAGATTTTAAGCGAAACTTCAGTGGGCAAAGAAGTTTTCCCTTGGTCCCTGCAATATCCATTACATGTAAAGATCTGTCATTGTACTCATCTTATCTCGACTAAATTGCTCTTGTCTTTCTCCACCATAATACTGTGGCAAAATTAACCCTGATATAACTCAAATGTCCATCTCTTCTCCCCATTCATTTATTCATTTGTTCACCCGATACATTTTTCACGGAATGCCCACTCTGCTCAGAGCTAGATAGAACAATGGACAAATGAAACAGAGTTCCTTGCCTTCATAAAACTTACACTCAACATTGCTAGATTTTCTTAGAGACTTCTCTTTTTACCTTCTTAAAAACATTTTTTTTCTGTATTTCTTCCCATCTAGAACATTCCACATGCTTTCCCCACTATTCCTTTTTTTTTTCCCCTGAGATGGAGTCTTGCTCTGTCGCCCAGGCTGGAGTGCAGTGGCACGATCTGGGCTCCACTGCAAGCTTCACCTCCCAGGTTCACACCATTCTTCTGCCTCAGCCTCTCGAGAAGTTGGGACTACAGGCACCCGCCACCATGTCTGGCTAATTTTTTGTATTTTCAGTAGAGACGGGATTTCACTGTGTTAGCCAGGATGGGTTTGATCTCCTGACCTAGTGATCCGCCTGCCTTGGCTTCCCAAAGTGCTGGGATTACAGGTGTGAGCCACCGCACCCAGCCACTTCCCCCACTATTCTTAGCTAGTCACCCAGCCATAGAAAAAAAGAAACTAATCAGAGATGTACATTTTTATGTTTCCACCTCCTAACATGCCCAGCTGTACATGTACCCATCTGTCTTTCCATTTACCTGAAAGAAATTGGTTTTCTTGTATCCATTTCTTCTCCTGTGCTGCCTTCTTGAGGACTTCGTTCCCTTGAATCATCAGTTTTCTTCTCTGATCTGGATCCCACTAGCATATAAGAATGCCAAAATAAGTATCTTTCACATTGAAAAAAAAAACCCCACCAAAACAACAAACTTCTACTGACCCCACAGTCCCCTCCTGTGTTTCAAAGCAAAATTTCCCTAAAAATTTATTAAACTGTGTCTGTTAATGTAATCACCTCTTTTTCACTCTTCATGGTGTCCAAGCTGGATGCATCTTCTCCACTCCATTAGAAGTCTTGCCATGAGGCACATCTTTCCTTAGCTGCCTTGACACCACATTACCCTGGATTTCTCTGTAGTTTCCCCCTGCCTTTTTAATTACTCTTTCCCAGTCATTTTTCAGTGTCTACTTCTCCCATATTCCTCCTCTGAATATTGACTGAGACCAGTCCTAGACCATCTTATCTCCATCTACCTTCTCTCCCTAGCTGACCTCATCTAGCCCATGGCTTTAAATAATACCTACATGTTTATATCTCCAGCTGTAACTTCTCCCATGAAGCCCAAAATACTTACTGCCTACTCAAGACGTCCTTTTGGATATGTGGTAGACATCTAGTCATTGCAAACTTAATGTGTTTAAGAAAGAAGTCTTGATGTATCCCTTGACTAAACTATCTTTGCTCCCCAATCTTTACCATTTCAATAAATGGCACTGACATCCAGCATCTTAGAAGGAAAGCTGGGGAAAGCTCCCTGATTCCTTCCCCTCCCCTTCATTCTCTAAGATCAATTCGTCCATGTGTCGTCTTGATCATTTTTCCAAAAGGTATTTCCATCTCCACTGCTTCCATCTTGTCCACATCATTGTTGCTTGGTCTCCCTGTTTCCATTCTACAACTGTTGTAATCCTTCTCTACCCAGAAGCTACGATGATCAGTTAGATCATGTAGCTCCCCTGACTGCAATGATTTTAGGCTGCCAGTATCACTTAGAATGAAACCTGCACACCTTGTAATTCCCCACAGGGTTCCCTCTGCTCTATCTGGTGTCATCACCTAATACTCGCTTCCTGCCTCATTATTTTCCCACTGTGCCTCTCTCTCTTCTGTGTCATAACTGCATGAGTGAGTTTGTCTATGCCCTTTTGGTTGCCTTTCCCTGCAATGTTGATTTCTGGTCTCATGATGTGCTGCCTCCTTTTGTATTTGTTCCTATAGTTTCCGGTGAAATGTAAGCACCTCTCAGAAGGGCCTTCTGAAGTGGATCCTGCCTTACCTAAAGTGGATGTCTCCCCACCACTCCTCATCCTCATCGTGTAATTGTCTTCATTCTCTGAGAGAACTTATCATAAGCTGAGACTCTCTTGTTTGTTTGATTAATTAAATGTTGTTTGCTGCTTCCAGTAGAATGTAAACTACTTGAGGGCAGGGACCTGGTCGGATTCAATCAATTCTGTATCCCCATAACCTAAAACAGTACCTTTCCTAAGCAAGGCTCACAGTAAATGTAGGTTGAATGAATGAATGAATGAATTATAATCATTAATGCCACGAAGAAACTCATAGGTAAAAGGGAAGATGCCTACAAGAAGGCAGGAGACAGAATGAATTCTGGAATGGTAAATGTACGTCCCAAGGAGCCTGGAGAAAAGTGTTGGGTTAAATTTTTCCTTTTTAAAGTAGTTTACCTTGGTTAAAAAAAAAGTACTACATAGCTTTAAAACCAGTGAACTACATCTCTATACCAGACTGCCCAGATATTAAAAACAACATGAAAGTAAAAAAGTAAGTTTTGAAGTGACAGAGTATCCATGTATAAAAATGCAAAACTACATAATACATATATTGTTTATATATGTAACTTATTGTGGTAAAAGTCTAAAACATTGATTTTTTTCCAGAAGAATCCATGCTATATTCATTATAGTGGTTACTTCTGAGATGGGAAGGGAATGAACTTTAGGCAGGGGACAAAAGACACTTCAGTTTTATCTGCAAAGTTTTGTTTCTGTTATTTAAAAAGTCTGAAGCATGTTTGATGAAGTGCTATCATTCTGCAGTTGGATGGGGGTGGGTTGATGTGTTTATTATATTTTTATTTATAATGGCTGTACTTTAGCATTGAAAACAAGTTAAAGGCTATTATATACCTGCGGCCTGAGGGGAGCTTTAGGAATTGATTCATAAAATATAATGTCCTTATGTTTAAATCAAGGGTTAACTAATGCAATTTGGCATCTATCTTTGTGATTCTTGGGTGGGCTCCCTTTTGGCTGGCGTCTGTGTTTTGGGTCAGGCTGAAGTGGTGTGGAATGTGGAAACAGGAGGGAAAACATCTGCACTCACTCAGATATCTCCACTGTTCCTCCAGGGTCTTTGTTTGTGTGTTTGTTTTGTTTTGCTTTCTGACATGAGAGTAGCAAAAGCATCAAATATCATTTGTTGAGGACATTTTACATGTTTGGAACTCTCTGCACATTATTGCATTCAATACTCACAACGGTGTTAGGTGGGTATTATTATCCTTGTTTTATAGGTGAGAAGGCTGAGACTTTGAGGTAACTTATACCAGGCCACACAGCTAGTAGACGCAACAGAGGCAGGAGTCAAAGCTAAGTTTATTTGACCCTAAAGCTGGTGGGTTTCTATTATACTCCTTTGCCTATTGCACTGTGACCCCAAAGTGCCTCTTTAACTTCTAGAATGTTCATTTCAGGCTTTGCTTTGGATTTAAAGCTGCCTCCCTTTCACCCACACATTTGGTCAATGACCTATATCTTTCCTGAAAGACGATTTAAACTGAGCTGAGTTTCAAGTCTAAGAGACTGATAGTCATATGACTTAGTATCCAGTATTTCTACCACAAACTGGAATTTTATGGGTAAAAAAGTCATGTATGTATATATATGTGTGTGTGTGTGTATATATATACACACATATATATACACATACACACAAGTATATACATATATGTACTACTGCTTCTCAACAAAACATATACGTATGTCTTAAAAGAGTTTCACAGAAGATATCATGTGAAAGTAAAGAAAGAAGCAAAAATAAGTACTATTAAGAACTGTACTCCTCAAATTTTGAATTTGAGCTAACCAATGCTGTGCTGTATCTCAAGATTTCTTTCTTTCTTTCTTTCTTCTTCCTATTTTTTTGAGACAGAGTCTTGCTCTGTCACCCAGGCTCCTAGAGTCTTGCTCCTGCACCCAGGAGTACAGTGGCATGATCTTGGCTCACTGCAACCTCTACCTCCTGGGTTCAAGTGATTCTTCTGCCTCAGCCTCCCGAGTAGCTGGCATTACAGGCACATGCCACCACACCTGGCTAAGTTTTCTATTTTTTGTAGAGACTGAGTTTCACCATGTTGGCCAGGTTAGTCTCGAGCTCCTGACCTCAGGTGATCTGCCTGCCTCGTCCTCCCAAAGTGTTGGAATTACAGGTGTGAGCCACCACACCCAGCCTCAGGATTCATTTTATCTTTATGTTCCCTAAAGCAGCTAGAGCAGTGTCTGTGGCATGAATTTGTCAAACAGGTGATGTGCATTTAGACATCCATCCCCTACACAGGGCCCTACCTCTCACTTGAGTTTTTGCACGTTGGTCTGGTGTGCCAGAGCCTACGCCCCCTAGGACTCACCCCAGGTGCCACTTCTAGGAGCTCCCACCACACCAACAGCCCATGAGAGAGGAATCTGCCTTGTTGCCTGCTGGATGGAAAGGCCCATCTGGGCTACTGTGTTCCTGAATGTAAAATAGCTGATAAACTATTCAAAAATAAGTAATACCATTTTCCTTTTAAAATGTTTTATTCACTGTCTTAGTCCATTTTCTGTTGACAATAATAGACAACTTGAAACTGGGTAATTTATAAAGGAAAGCAACGTATGGTGGCTGAGAAGTCCAAATCTGGTGAGGACTCTCTGAAGAGTGGCTGGGTATCACATGGTGGAGGGGGCTGACTGTGCTAACATGCTAACTCAAACCTTTCTTCCTCTCCCGATAAAGCCACCAGTTCCACTCCCATGATAACCCACTAATCTATGTATCCATTAATACATGAATAGATTGATCTATTCATGAGGGCAGAGCCTTTGCAATCCAATCACCTCTTAAAGGCCCTCCCTCCTAGCATTGCCATACTGGGGGCCAAGTTTCAACACGTGTTTTGAGAGAAGACACTCAAACCATAGCATTCACTTACCCGCCACAAGTGACTGTGAATTTCAGGAATTACGGTATAAAAATAGAAAAATATTTTTGGGGAAATGATCCTTCTATGTGTCTCAAAGAAGATATATTGCTGCCTTTTTGTTTTTCTGTGTTATAATTCTAGTATTCATACCAGGTAGGATACTAACAGGGTAGAAATAAAAGAGTAAAACTGCTTTTTCTGGAATTATGTAGACAGTTTTTCTCTTTCAGAGCTGATTGGGGACTAGAGATTTCTGTAATGAAGGCAAATGAAGAATATCATTTAGAGTTCAATAAGAGTGGGTGAAAAAGGATTTTTTAAAAAGTTATAGCCGGGCGGATCACGAGGTCAGGAGATCGAGACCATCCTGGCTAACACGGTGAAACCCCGTCTCTACTAAAAATACAAAAACTAGCCGGGCGAGGTGGTGGGCGCCTGTAGTCCCAGCTACTCGGGAGGCTGAGGCAGGAGAATGGTGTAAACCCGGGAGGTGGAGCTTGCAGTGAGCTGAGATCTGGCCACTGCACTCCAGTCCGGGCCATAGAGCGAGACTCCGCCTCAAAAAAAAAAAAAAAAAGTTATAGCCATGATATTGAAAATATGAGAGAGGAAATTAAAAAAAAATTCAAGACATAAAAGTCCTGAGCTTGAGTCCTTGGAAAAATAAAATTTTACATTAGCATGTATAGATGCCTGTTTTCTCTAATTTGTTGCTGTGAAATCATTTTGTTGAATTCATCGGAATGTCAACCTGTGGGCTTTAAAACCTACTTATATTGGCCAGGATAACAGTGATAACAGCAACTGTAATGCCACAAGCTTCTTTGCAGTCTTCCTCTGGATTCTGAAGAATTTAAACGCTAACAAAAAATCAATTTCTTGGATATAGAGGGCAGTTATACTAGTCACTTTGTGCTCACCTGGGAGAGTGGATTTATTTGTAGAAGTTTTAAATAACTTATCTAAGGGGAAGGAAGATATTAGATCATATAAAGGAAAATTTCTGAGATTAAATAGGTCTCCTTTGTGACCTTCTATTTTGATTCCTTCATAAATATACTTGAGAATCACCTTGTGGTGGGGATGGCAGGAATAGTCCCAGGCCCAAGATTTACTTAGAAAGGTAAATAAAGCTTCTTTGTATTGTCAAGTTGAAATGCACTACAGCCTGATAACTACAGGCCATCATAACAATTTTTATAAGTCTCGATTGCTTCTTGGGCTCTACGTCCACTTTGAGAGCAGTGGTCAGTTATTGTTCCCTTCCCCGATCTTGCTCATGAAAATGAATTTGTCTCTTAAATTTCTTCAGTGCTCTGTAAGTTGATTGGATGGTGACATGGTTTGGCTCTGTGTCCCCACCCAAATCTCATGTCGATTTGTAATCATCAATGTTGGAGGGAGGGGCCTGGTGGAGGTGATGGGATCATGGGAGCAGGTTTCCCCTTGCTGTTCTCATGATAGTGAGTGAGTTCTCATGAGATCTGATTGTTTAAAAGAGTGTGGTGCTTCCCCCTTAGCTCGTTCTCTCCTGGTCTGCCATAGTAAGATGTAATTGCTTCCCTTTCGTCTTCTGCCATGATTGTAAGTTTCTTGAGGTCTTCCAGCTATGCTTCCTGTATAGCCTGTGGAACTGTAAGTCAATTAAACCTCTTTTCTTTGTAAATTACCCAGTCTCAGGTATGTCTTTATTGCTGTGTGAGAACAGACTAATACAGATGGTTAGGTGAGATAACTCATGAAAAGTCACTTTTATCTAGTTTTATTTTACCTGCACTATAATTTCCGACTATATAACAGAGTACCTTTTCAGGTACCTTTTAAACAAATTTACAGGTGAAATGAGATAATGGCTCAAATGTGCCTTAAAACATTCAAACAAACAAAAAAAAAGAGGTAGACAGATGAGATAAGATTAGAAAAATGTTAGTAGTTGTTAAAGCTGGGCAATGAGTATCTAGAGTTTTTATTACATTATCCTATCTGCTTTTGAGTATGTGTACAATTTTCCTTTTGCATTTTTTAGCTGAAATTCTATAAAAAAAAATCTCCTAATCAACTATTTGGTTATCCTGAAATACTATTCATATAAGAGAGTCAGAATAAATGCTTGGTTTGTTTCCTTTTTATATCAATTTTCAGAGTCTTTCTTTTCTTTTCTTTTCTTTTTTTTTTCTGATGGAATTTTGCTCTTGTTGCCCAGGCTGGGGTGCAATGGCATGACTTCGGCTCACCACAACCTCTGCCTCCTGGGTTCAAGCGATTCTCCTGCTTCAGCTTCCCGAGTAGCTGGGATTACAGGCACGCACCACCAGGCCTGACTAATTTTGTGTTTTTAGTAGAGATGGGATTTTTTTCTGATGGAATTTTGCTCGTTGCCCAGGCTGGGGTGCAATGGCATGACTTCGGCTCACCACAACCTCTGCCTCCTGGGTTCAAGCGATTCTCCTGCCTCAGCCTCCCGAGTAGATGGGCTGGTCTCAAATTCCAGACCTCAGGTGATCTGCCCGCCTCGGCCTCCCAAAGTGCTAGGATTACAGGTGTGAGCCACCGCACCCAGCCTTTTTTATTTCTTTTTTCTTAGCACTCTTTTTTGGTGAGCAGTGAATTTGTATTTCCTTTCTTTTGTTAGTATTGTCACCTGGATTTAGGAAACATGTTTGATATCTTTTGATCTACTGCAGTTGTTACATATTAGGCTGCTCAGTTTATGGCAGTTTATGCCAGTGGAAGTCTCTTCAGGTTGGTTTTGGCAACTTTTGACCCGGTTCTATTACTCTTTGGTGGCTCCCTTGTCTTTTGGCACAATGAGCAGCTCCAGAGGCACCTTGTACTTTTCCTATCCAAGAACAAGAATCTGTTATTTCTCCAAGAGCTTGGGCATTTTAATCCATGCCACAGAGGTGTCTACCTGTTCAAACCACATGTAGGGCACACTGTGAAGTAAGATTACATTGTGATAATATTGGTTAATAGAAATTTAATGGAAAGGTTTCTTTGGAAGAGCTGCTGCCAGACGTTTGTTCTCATGATTGGGGATGTGGCCCAGTCCTTGCACAGATACTACTTAATATTACAGCTGTCCTGTACCAACCAGCTAGCTCTTTTTACTTGCTCAAGACTTATTTTGGCTTCCAAACACCTGTCATGCTCTGTTCTGTATGTACTAGGTTCAGTGGACTTGAATTTTTCCAGGGTCCAACTTTGCCTTTAGAATAACTGGCTTCTAAGTTATATTTGGTTCATGCTTGTCCACTAAGTGTCAAAAAGAGTCAAAAGCAAACATCAACATCATTGCCAGTTAACTTGTCTTAACAACTTTTTTGGCCATGACAGTGATTGCTAAAACTATAGTTACCAGTTAGTGCACACTTTCCCCAAAGGCTTTGCATATAAAAATCTCATCTCACTTAATCCTCACCACAATCTTATGAAGTGAGTGTTACTGTTGCCATTTTACAGGTGGACACACTGAAGCTTGGAGAGGTCAGGCTGCTGCTTTAAGGAGCTGGGAGTCACACCGAAAGCTCTGAATCCAAAGCTGGCATCTTCAACAATGGTTTGATACTTTCTCCATTGCTCAGAAATGTTAGAGATACAAGGAAATGTAAGACATGGTTTTTCTTCTCAAGGATTTATAATCCTAATTGAGAAAGATAGGATCTCCATAGAAAAAAAAATATTTTTTCCACCATGGAGAAGCCTATGAAAAGACACATGTAGCCATTTCCCTTTCAATCCACCTACCTGGTATTGCCAGATTAATTTTAAAAAAACGTTTTTGCTGTCATTACCCCCCTGCTTAAAACTTCAAAGGTCCCCCACTGCCTACAGGATAAAGTCCAACTCTATTGCTTGGCATTTCAGGGCTTCCAAAATTTGGCCCTTACCTATCTTCTCATGTGTGAGATTCCACTGTGAAGCTGGCTCATGAACTGAGCTTCTACACCAAATGACACGTCTGGTGCTCTATGCTTTTGTGTTCCAGAAATTTTGTCACATTAAGGGCACCCTTGTTTTCCTTTTTTGTTATTTTTTGAGATGAATTTTCGCTCTTGTTGCCCAGGCTAGAGCGTCAATGGCATCATCTTGGCTCACTGCAACCTCCGCCTCCCAGGTTCAAGTGATTCTCCTCTCTCAGCCTCCTGAGTAGCTGGGATTACAGGAGCCTGCCACCATGCCCGGCTAACTTTGTGTTTTTAATAGAGACAGGGTTTCGCCATATTGGCCAGGCTGGTCTTAAACTCCTGACCTCAGGTGATCTGCCAGCCTCGGCCTCCCAAAGTGCTGGGATAACAGGTGTGAGCCACCACACCTGGCCAACCGTGTTTTCTTCAGTCCCCCCTTTTGAAAGATGATCCACAAAAGATGCAAAGCCAATTGTCCCTCTGACTTCCCTGGTGGAACACTCAAACTGGTCTTACATATACATCTTGTCAGTTTCACCTCTGGGCCTTTGCGTATGTCACACCTCTGCCTCGATGGCTTCCTTTATTCCTTGCATCAAGACCCTCTTGCTATCATGGAGCCTCTCCTGGTTTATCCAGGCCCTTGTTTAACATGATCTCACTTGAAATTCTTTAGAACTTTTTGTCTGTGTCAGTTACCATATATAGCCTTAAATTACCACATATATATTTTTAAAATTATACTTGGGCTTTTTCTAATTATAAAAGTAACAAATGCCAAAAGTAAAAACTTGAAGATGTTCCAGGAGCAATGGGAGAAAATTAATTACTGTGACAATCTCACAACCAGAGGATCACCACTGCTAATATTTTGTTGTGTGTGTACATACATATTATAGCATATAAACAATAGCATATTGTACCTATGATTTTGTAACCTGCTTTCTATTAGCAAATTTCTCTTGTAAATAGTATTTAAACACAACTGATTTTAAATGTCTCCATAATATTCATCATATAAATGTTCCTTTGTGTAGTTATTTGATTTTATATCACTATATATTTACATTATTTTTCTATTATAATGTTAAATATATTTGGAGTAATACTCTAACACTTCTTATCTTTTTGGTACAGAGGAGCTAAGGATATTTGTCTAAAGGTAGACATACCTGGCTCAAAGTCACTTCCTAGCTCTATAGTCCCTTAGGCAATGATGTAACTTTTCAAAGCTTACATTTTTTCATCTTTGAAATATTCATCACCTTACTGCCTACATCATAGAATTGTTGCAAGATAACTGCCACGTGGTAAGTTGGTAGTAAGTGTGGGATATTATGATTTTTGTTTTTGCCTCATCTCTCTTCATCTATGACTATATAATAAATCCCTCAAGGAAAAGGCTTTGTTTCATGGGATCTGTGCTTGTAGTCCTCATGTCTGTCCCACTGTATTGTGCATTAAGTGGTGGCTAACAACTGTTTGTTGATAATGACAAGGATGCCCTGATATGCGCTGAATACTTGCTATGTAAGAAGTTACCCTTAGCAGCACTGCCATGCAAATTTGAAACTTTTCTGGAGACCCAAAGACTTTAAACTTTTCTGATCCAAATGCTCATTTTTGTTGCTAATCTTCGTCTTCTAATGTTCCAATTTTCTCCTGTATTCTTTACCTTCTGGTTGTTACCATCTGTGTTGATTGGCCCTCCTAGTTATAGATTGTGTTTACATACAAGGGGCTGGGAGGATCTATGCTCTCCTCATGTGATGGTATTTCTGGGGCACTAATGCATGGTGCTGTGAAACACGTCTTTGGCTGAGCTAGCCAGTTCAAAAGCCAGCTTCACAGTGGAATTTCACACATGCAAATGAACCATTGTGATCTTAGTCATGAAAATTCATGGAATAGTGGCTAGTTCAGTGTGGATGACCTGTCAATTTGGCAGCCAATCAGTTGGTTAAACATCCAAATTACTGGCCAGTTACTCAGTCTAAAGCTAGTCTTCCTGCTTGTTACTGGGTTCTATGTAATCCTATTAAAAGCAATGACATTCTCTTTGATTTGTGGCAGCTAATGGTGTAGAAGTACCACACAGGCACAGGACATGTGTCTGGCACAGTTTACATGTGGGCATTGTGAAAATGGACCACTTTTGTTACTGTTGAATTTATTCTTAAAACTCTAAATGTCGTTTGTTGAATAATAGGTGAAGTATCTTAATTTCATGGGTGCCCCTATTTATTATTTTTATCAATTATAAATGGGAGTTCCTCTAAGGATTGAATAATTTTGTTTTGATATGTACTAATTGATTTTGTTGGATCTATAGTCAGCTCCTTGGACTTGCTCATACTGTCAGGCAATTGGACAGAAAGCTGTGGAGACTCCTCAGGGTCTATTAGAACTTGGGATTTGATTGACAGTGACCCATCTACAGTTCAATTTAGACAAAAGATAGCAGTATTGATAGGCTGGGAAATGCATCTAGAACAGTAACTCCTAGTCACAGACCTCTTTGAGAATATGATGAAAACTCCAGACTTGGACTCCAGAAAAATGTGCCAAAAATCTAGCATGAAGGTTCTGAGAGTTCCTGCGTCTGTTGAAGTCCAGGGGTCCAGGGACCCAGGAAACCTATGTTAAAATTCCTGCACTGAATATCAGGGTAGGGAGTGGGAATAAAGAGAGAGAAACAGAGAAGGAGGCACCAAGATAGAAAAAAATAAAAGAGCCACAGAAGAGAGTATACTCAGAAGTAGAGAGAGACTGAGAGGCTGAAAGTAGCTGTAACTGCAGTTCTCTTAGCAGAACATAGTGTCCCAAAGCTATGCATAATTAGGTTTGAATAAACACTTTATGTCCAGAATCTTGAGTTATTCTGTCAAATAAAAATCTCCCATATGAAAGACATGACATATGTTTCACCTGAGGAATTTTTGACAGTGTTGAGAAACATACAGGAATAAGCATTTCATTTTAAAGGCAAGCATAAAGATTTTTAAAAGAACAGTATAAGTGAAAGGGTCAGTTGGCTTGTAAATGCGAAAGCTCTTGTGTTTACTGAAGGCCATTGACAGAAAAATTGTAGTAAAAATAGTGATTGGGAAGCATCGGTCACACTTTTTTTTTTTGGAGTTTTTAATATATATTTTATTTTCACAACAACCCTTTTAGGTAGGGCGAAAACTGCTGTATGTGTTTCAAACATGAAGAAATTGAGACACGTGTATGGAGACTTGTCTGGAATGATGAATACTCCATAAAAAAAGTGAATTCTGGAAATCAGATTTCCCAGCTCTGATTCTCAGGTGAATCCATATATCCCTGTTACATATTAACACCCACATAGCCAGTGCATATTACAGATATAGTGTCCTCTTGTTTCTTAAAATGAAATAAAATTGATGAATTGAAACATATGAATTAAAAATAGTGTTCTTGAAATAGGACAAAATAACAGGATCAGAACTGTAGAATGTAGGAGACCTTAGACATGAATAATCTCACCTACTCATGTTAAGGACAAGGACCTGACCCAGAGGGCTTGAGATTTGAACAAGGACCTGGTGACTGGAAACATGCAGAAGAGACACTAACAGTGTAATGAAATAAGGACTTGCTCTCAACTCTTTTTTTTCCTGCCCCCACCCAGGGGAGGAGCAGGATTTAAAAGCATCTATTCTGTGTTTTATATAATTTAGATGGAATGATTTGATAATTTTGAAAAATCAAGTGTGAATCAAATCCAGTTCTCTTCTCAGACTATACCTTGGAACTTTAAAATACCGAACAGTGTTTCTCAGAAGTTGTCTCTATAGGATAATGTAAAATTCTTTACATTCTGTTGACCTGGGAAATTTTACGTGGCTAAGAAAATATAGTAGAATAATTGCTCTGCTTCTCAGACTATAGTAGAGATTCCTAGGTTAAGAGAGGTAATTCATGTTTCAAGGATGAATATAGTCATATATATCCACACATGCCCATATTCAATTATACATGATTGTGATGTATATCTATATCTATATATTGATATATATATATGTTGATATATAATCGTGAGCATTTATAAAAGCATTAGGTCTGCAGGATATTTAAACACTCTTCATTTGTAACTTGCTTTTTTGGGGGGAATTATTTAGCTATGCAAGATATCACCATATTCCATTTTTTTAATAAACACATCTAGTCAAAGAAGGCATTAATGAAGCAATTCCCCAAATAAAACAGCCCATGATATCTGAGTTGCAGCAGAGAGAGAGTGTGGTCTTTGTAGTTTAATCAAGATCACAAGACTTGTTTTGAGCGTCTGTCATCTTTAATTTTACGGCACTTCATTTCAGAGTAGGACTGCCAGGGTCACATGCAATTAAAACACAGGCAAGATTTGTCTTGTGAAATCTTAACATAAAAAGTGATGTGTTACTCCATTTTAACTTTTCCACTGAACTCTGTGAACTCACTAATTACTTTTCCCCCCTCTTGTCACCTTTTTGATATGACATGTATTTTATAGAGGAGATAGAAATTTGGATTTTTTAATATCATGCATATGATTGAGGATAACAAAATTAAACCAGAGAAAAAAGGAATGCGTTTTTCAGAAATACATTTTTTAGTAGTATCTGAGTACTCCAGCTTCAATTACAAAGAACCTCATAGATCAAATTCTAGGAAATAACTGTTAATCTGCTTAACTAGGGCAGGTAGAAGTGTAATAACGGACCAGAGATTTTACAGAGGCCAGGATTGTGAACCAGAGTTTATTCTCTGGGGTGCGGGCGATAGTGCTTTTATGTGATTGGCTGAGAAAAGCATTAAAAGCCAGCGCCTATGTGGAGATTTGGAGCACAAGGAGGGTTGTTGCATCATAGTGATCAGTAAATTGCATAGACCCTTATTAACCTTATTGATAAGGAGCTTAGGGAAGATCCAGTCAGGACACAATATATTCTTCTTTTTGTTCTCCTGTCTGTCTCCGTTTGCAATCCCAGCTGCTTTGTATGGACAGCTTTTATGCAGCACCTCAAAATTCAATGTGAGTAGCTGTGCCTTTAAGTTAGAGCCAGGGAATGGAGCGGGAGCCAGCCCATGCACAGGGGGCTCAGGGCCTATTTGACTGGTGCTGGGGACACCTGGAGAATGTTTGAAAATTTTGTGCTTAAAGAATCTTTTATATTACTCCTCTTTCAATGCAGCTGGGGGCTGTAGGGATCAGGGGATTATTTTTGATACCTGTCGAAAAGAGTTATGTCTACACTGATTTTCCATCCCTCACTACTAATTAACCTTATTGTATACAGGAAACAGTGTATTTAATACCTGCATTCTTTCTGTAATGCCAAGTAAAATGAAATCCAGTGTGAAATCTAGTTAGCGTTTGCCTTTTTGAAGTCATTTTTAAGTTTCCAGTTTTAGTGACTGTGACCTCAGAACTGATAGCTAGAAAAAGAGTGAGCTCAAACCAATTTTGGTTTCAATTGTATTCCTCACTCCCTCCAACTTAAAAGCTGCCTTTCACCTGGTCTGGTGAGGAGAATGGAGGAATGGAACATCTCGAGCTGGACCATGTTTCTCTGGAGTCTTCCATGTTGGCCTCTGCCTTTGGTTGTGAGGTTTCCCTTTATGTCCCATAGGCTGGCCCCTACTCCATTAACCTGGTTTCTCTCCTTGGCAGTTGAACACCTGTGTCCTGTTCTTTTCAATCTGGGAGGCTGAAATTTGACAGATACATCATGGCAAAGCTGTGCAGCAGCGATGCACGTAGATGCTGAAGAAAAGGGCGGAATCTGAGCCCAGGATAAAATGCTCAAGAAAATCCCATTGGTGGAATGTTTGTGAGAGGAAAAAAAAAGGTAGGGTCTAGCAAGAAAGAGCAGAAATTAAACTGTGTAAAATGTCACCAAATGATGTGGAAAAATCCACATGTCTTCAAGCATGCCGCACAATATGGACTTAGAACACATTTTGCGAGTGATGTGAGAATGGTTAGCACAATGGTTACATTTCTGCTCTTAAAATTCCAATGTGTGTGTGCCCATGTGTGTGTGCACGTGTGTCAAGTAAACTTGTTAGCTAAAATGGTGCCAGAGGAAAGTGAGGATTTTTAGGCCACTGCCTTGTATTTTCCAGATTTCTTGGCTTTTGAGATTTTCATATGTTGGTCGGAATGCCTATGCCCTGTAGCATTTGTCTGACACGTAAACCACACATTGATAAGTGCAGGGAAGGGGGGGTAGAAGATGCTGCTGGGTGTCACACATGCCTAAGACCTCCTCCTCCTCCCAGCTGACTGGAAGCAGGACATCAAAATTTGCTGTCAGACTTGCATGAGTTAGATTAGTGAATCTTAACATCTCTCCACTGCTTCTGTGATTTAGTCAGCATTTCTTGGGGATTTGCCCTTCAAGAGAGGTAGCTGAAGGAATGTCTGTTTGATGGCCCTTGTGTAGGTGGGACTAAGAGTCAACACAAATACCACTGATTTGGCTGCACATAATATGATACATTTAACTTGATAGGAAACCTGACGGTGGATCATATTTAATGTTGCTAGTGGTCTGGGTGTTTGTCTTGATTCACTGATGCACCAAGTGTGTACAGAGCCCCAAGCACGGGCATGGTGTTGGCATTCTCACTCACTGCTTTCTTAGCGCTCTCCTTATTGAATGAGGAGTATTCTATAGAATCCTGCTGATGGCCTAAGAATTTTGTGGACCCTGCATGCTTTGCTTCAAGCACAAAATAGCAAAACTCAGTTGTATAAGTCTATAAGGAGTGTGTGTGTGTGTATCCTCCAAATCTCTTACCAAGACAGCTATACATTTTCATTTGGAAACACTACTGCAGAAAATTGTCATCTTTTTGTACAAAATGTTCATTGTATTCACATCATTTGAATAATTCACGATCACTCTCTGGCAGCATGAGACATGGCATGTCTTGATGCCTGCCTCCTTTTCAATTATATTTGAGAGGAAGGCTGCTGGGACCCACTTTTTTCACGTTTCACAGGACCCCTAAAGGGCCAGATTTAAGTTCAATACAATATTAGATAGTAAGATATGATAGATGTTAACAGGACACTGACAAATATGATCCAACACAGCATAATACAACATAACGTGCGGTCAAAGCTACCCCTACAGGTACCTGTAAAGATGGGTAAAGAGGCTTCTGTTCTGTCCTCTCCACAATGCAATAAAAAAATTAGTACAATGTCTGCAAAACATGTAGGCAAACAAAATACTACACAAATATTAAAATTATAGAAATAACATGAATGAGATTAGCCATCTACTCATAAGAACAGAGTTACTCTGTATTTCTTTGAAAAAATTGTATAATATCCCTCTTGTTCTTTTAAGAAAATTCATATGAAAGTGAAACTTTCATCAGGTGTTTTAACAGGAGAATGACCAGGCACCCACACAAGTAGTAGAAATATCTGGGGGTGTTTATGCACTTACATTTTTTTCAGTGTCTTTTCCTAATTAAGTGATCATATGGTACAGTGGCCATATTACTTAGATTCAAATATTGACCTGGCACATACTACTTACACGAACTTGGTAATTTCATTATTTTTTTCTTCTCAATTTCCTCAAATATAAATCAGGGATAATCATAGTGTCTCCCTCTGTAGAGTCATCAAGATTAAATAAAACAATATATATCAATTGCAGTTCATGGCATATAACAAGTGCTGTATAAATGTTAGCTAATAAAAATGAGTCTTCCCATGACTCATTTCTTGATGGTCCTCTGGGTGGCCAGAGGAGCAATATTGGCTCAAGAAAAAGGAGGGAGAGGTCAGAGCCAGGTATGACAGAAGTGACCCTATGATTATCTGGGGATGATGCTGGTAGCATGCACACTCATTGACTTGGGCATGACTTGGCCAAAATAGCTTAAGATGGTTACTGTCAAATGGCAAATCACTGCCAGAATCTAGAATTAACCTCCATCGCAACCCAGCAAGTAAGCCAGAAACAGAACTGGTATGGGAGTTCTGCATAACAACAGATGGTCTTTGCACTTAGCAGTCATAATGAAACCCTGAAGGTAAAACCCTGAAGAAGTTTAATAGCATGATGTACCATAATATCAATTTCTCTATCTGCTGCTGCTCTCTGAATTGAGACTTGCATTAACAGTCCTATAGCAATAATCTTCTGTCTGGCAATGGTGCCTATAATTTCTTCCTGCTTCAGATTCCACTCCATAATGTTGCCATGAGAATCTTTACAGCTTTGATAAAGTTATTTCCCCGCTAAAAAAAAGACCTTCAGGGTCTCAAAATTGAATAGAGACTTAGGATAACACATCTTAGTATGGCATTCAGAATTTTTTTTTTTTGAGTCAGGTCCCAACCGTCCTTCTCATTGTTTTCAGAACATAAAGTTAGTAATAAACTGGAAATCCATCATCCACATCTTTTAGGGATAACTTGGAATTTCATGGTGTATTACCCATTTTAATTTCCTTCATATGATTCCATTACATAGCCGGAAAGGCAAAATAAGACAAGTAGAAAACAGAGACCCAGCTAGAGTAAATAATTTGCTCAGGGTCGACACAGCAAGTTTTCCTAAGTGCAAAGTGTGCAGGTTTTCTGCTCTTCCCCATTGCTCTGGCTCATTCACTCATCCCCACAATCTGCTCCATGTGCGGCCACTTTCTGGGGAGCAAGCTTTGTGACACTGAGGTCCTTGGGCTGAGTCCGCTGAGCTATGTTTTATTTAGTGCCCTTAAAAATCAGATTTCACATAAGATCCTGAATTTCTGGCTTTTCACGAAAGAGCTGAAGGTCTGGCAACATTGTGCCCACATTCCCACATAAGCAACATCAGCTCCAGCTGAGTAGAAGCTGACCCTTTTGGCCAGGCGTTAAGCTTGACTTTTCCACAGCTGCTACCGCTTCATACGCCTGCTGCCTGCTCCTCTTGACTCATTTCTATCACTGCCTGGCCCCACTAGGCATCTGAATTTGCAACCCTTGGTTTAAAGAAAGAAAAAAGGAGCCATCTATGTTCTAAAGATAAGATCAAACAGTGTTGAAAATATAAAATGTGATTATTGTATTTCCAGAAAGTCTTCATTTTTTAGTATTAAGATGTAAGTTTCCTGGGAGAGAGTTGATGTTGCTTTGGTTTTATTTCTCATTTTTGACAACAGAGCAATTTGACCCAGAACCCTTAGCAACAGTCCTTTTTGGCTGAAAATCTTTGCAGGGCCTTTTAATTAGGAATTGACAGGGTGATTAACTTATAATTCACAAAAATAAATGTGGAAAAGAGAAGTACAGGTCAATTTCTAGCTGTGTTAAACTGTAAGGACAGCACCATTGGCAAGTGACTGCTTCCTTTTAACAGCTTTTAAAATTTTTCTTAATTGGATCCTTTGTTTTCTAATTGGATAGGGAGAACCATCATATGGCTTTCAATTACTAGCTGTGGCACGGTGATCCTGTCATATGGCACATGCTAAGAAAGTCAGACTGTCAACATGTAAGATGAAATATATACCATCTCCAAGAAGCTTTCTGTGTCAGTAAGAAAGAGAGGAAACCTCCGATATCCTGGGTAGGTAAAGGCATGCTGAAACGGGACATAATAACTAGCTTGATTTTCTAGGGACTTGTGTTTCCATTCTACAGACTAAGTTATAATTTCTTAAAATGTTTCATCATCATAATTAGAACTGACCCTAAGAGTATAAGATTATAATTTTATTCCACACACAAACACATACACGAGAAAATGCTAGTCTCCTCAAACTAATTTTTCTCCTGCCCATTGGTGAATTTAGACATTCTCTAAGAAACAAAGTTTCTCTATAGCTTTCTGGCTTTACAACCTCTATGGGATCCCTTTTGCCTACAGGATAAAATCTGAATATGTTATCATGGCCTATATCTGATCCCAACATCTTTCTCTAGCTTCATATTCCAAAATTGCTAGGCATGCACTTCACCCTTTAGTCACTAAACTTTTCATTTTTCCTTGGAGATACCAGGTCTTTCATGACTCTGTTCATGCCATTGCTGCTTCCTGGTGTGTCTTCTGCATTTTTCTTTGGTAAATCTTATTCATTGGTCAAGATTAGATTGAAAAGCTTACCTTCCCGATGAAGCTTCATGTGACTTTGTAACAGAATCAGAGAGTTACTGTCTGTAATTGAGTCTTTTGGTATTTGTCAACCACTGAGCACTGTTAATATGTCTGGAAGAGCTTCTGTTCTGTTTGCCCATTCATTCAACAATACATTTTGAGCATCTTTAAATATAGGTGCTGAATCCTGGGTCTACACGCTTACCAAGATGGCTAAGGCACCTGATCTTGTATTGAACTGTAATTGTTAGGGATAGTCCCCCTCACTGGACTGAAACTACCGAGGGTAGAAATATTGGTCTTATTTAATATTTGTGTTACCAGTGCCTAGAATTTTGCCTGGTTCAAACTAGGAGATAAGGAAATGCTCACTGGTGTTTCATGACTTCTTGCTGGAGAATATTGACCAGTTATATGAAATCTTAACCTTTTAGTCAACCCTAGTATACTTATAATCTCAGTTTTTAAGCATGGAAGATTTGATATGGCCATCGTCACTGTATTTGAGATGTTACGGAATCTAATAACCTTTTGGCGTAACCCTTTTTATGCCTGTAGTGTGTTAAGTCAGATCCTGTGATGGGCACTTTGGCTCAGCACCTTGGAATGGCCTTTTCCCAGAGAGGAAACACATTCTCTGATTAAATGCCCTTAGCAGGCAGGGACAGGACACAGCTGGGGTTTGAATCAGGCTAAATCCCATCAGATTGGAAATCAAGAAGCTGGTGCTTTTGAAGATTATAAATCTGGAAAGCAGCAGAGACAAGGGGCTGTGAGTCCCTGCCCAAAGCAGGTAGTGCCACTTCTCTTTGGCTTTCATTGCTGGTTCTCTCTGGCCGATGCTTCCAGAATAACTTGAAAGATGGACCTGTGTGAAGGGATAAGATTTTAATGCTAGAACGACTGAATCTACTCTCCCCCAATATTTCAAAAAGGGAAGTAATCAAAGTCTTGGGAAAGACCTAATTGAGAATATGGAATGGCATGGAAATGAGAATGACTTGAAACAGAACGCCAGAAACTCTTGTTTCATGTCTCCATGTTTGTCTGAAAGGCATAATTGCAGTTTTACATATAAGAATCGCTTAAAGCTCTCAAGTCTGCCAGCGTGCTGTTACTGGTGACTTTAGATCATGCGGGTCTGCTTCATGTGACTTTTTCGGCTTTTCGTATGTGTATACGTCATACTGGATGAAACTGCACTTCAGCACATATTGTGGCTTCTCTGTTGTTGGCTACAAGCCCACTTACTGGCGCCACTGCTAAAATGAAGACATTCAAGAGGGACAAGGGAGTCCTCCGCTTCCTCAGGCAGCTCCATGGATGTTGGAGCTGCCTGCACATCTGGCTATCAGACAGCTTATGCCGCGGAGCTCATTATTGCTCTAAGTGTTTGCTCTGGATCTGTGCTTCATGCGTTTTATTTACATGCTTTATTTTTCATTTTATGAACAAATCGATAACTAGACTTACTCTTTATCACACTGGATTAGTTTTATTTATTCGCTTTGAATTTGATTAAAAAGCTGTCAAACATAAGTCTACATTTTTATCAGCAGAATACTTTCATAAAACCGGTATGAGATGTGTTCAACTAGAACATACTTTTCAAAATAAAACAATGTTTGATATATTCTAGACAGTTACCCTTTTGTTTATCCATGACAACTGAAACTAACCATCAAATGGATAAAGCAATCTAAGTCTAGTCAAGTAATCCTTAGGGCATATGAAAAAAAAAAAAAGCCTTAAAAAAAGTTATTTTTCTAGATGGATTTAATGTAATTCACCAATAAAGCATCCTCAGAAGCATAATAAAAATTCTACATAAAATGACATAGCCAGGCAAAAGGAAGATATACAGTTTGATGAAGATTCAAAATGGATGTTAGCATTAAAAATGAGCAGTCAGGCAATTCCTGTGTAATATAAAGATCAAAATTGCAGGACACTAATTTTGCTTCTAATTTATAAGATAGTGAGTTTATGGGACTACAAATAGTATTTATAAAAAAATTCAATGGCAAATGCTTTGAACTGTCATTTTTTCTTGAGAAAAATTGCCATTCAACATGTTATATTTATAAATTTCACTATATAGCATTGAAAATAGCTGGACTATATTTATATATACAGAAATATTCTGGAAAGATGAAATATATCTGTTTTGGTTGTGAACCAGATCTCCTTCATTCTGTTTACAAATTAATAGCTTCTGCCTTCCTACCTCTTTGTGTTCTATCCGTGTCCAAGTAACAGTATGGAGTCATGCCTAAGGCAGCCTGGATCTTGGGAAAGCACATGTGTGCACATGCACCCCTACTCCCAACCACACTCACTCACTCATATCTCCACATACACAACCGCACACCCGATTTCCCTGGAGCAGCATTAAGGCCATTTTTTGAATATGTGCTGTTCTTTACATATTATTTAATAGCATGCGGCATGCATGATGTGTTCCTAGAAGTGCTAGAAGGAATAGCATCAAAGGGGTTAATGTAGAACACACATAGCAAATATTGTCAATTATTTTATTCAAATGTTTGGAACTTAAACACAAAATCATCATGAAGTTTTCACAAAATGAGGCATCTGTCGCTTGAAAGGCAAAAAATATTTCAGAAATATGTTTACAGAAATGTAAAAATATTAGGCATCAAGACAGATGTGAACGTATTCAGTAGCTTGTCTTGTCTGTCAGTCTTCCTCCGAGCTGAAGATCTTACTGTACTCGCTCAGCATGAGCTCAGCTATCTGGTTCTGGTAGACCATGTGGATCGCCATGTTTCCTGTTTCATTTTCAGCTCGCAGGAGGGTGGGTCCAAATACAATCCCTAAGCTTTGTGTGGACATGAGGTTCTTGGAGGCTTTGGCCACTATCCTGTGTAGAGAGAGAGAGAAAAAAGTAATTCCACTGGAGTTTGAAGTGAAGTTGTGGTTACTTTGGAATGACTAAAAAAGGTTTTTCATTCAGGAAAAGTAACTGCATTACAACATTATTTAATCTTCTACCCTACATACTTTACTATACGGAAGTAGAACCTATGAGTTTTGGGGAAAGGATACATTGCCTTGTCCAACTGTTTACCCCATAATACCTGAGCATTGTGAGTACTCCACAGATATTTGTGAAATGAATGAGTAAGTATATTAAACAGTAAAAATGACTGTGAAGTTAACATGATGCAGCCTTTAAAATGTTTAGAGACAATTGAGGAAACAGGTGAGAGGCATGCAAAAAAAAAATATTAGAACTCAAAATAACCAGAACAATGTCTGTACAATTAGTAACTGAAGGTAGGCTTTTAAAAATTAAGTTTTTTGTGATTAGTGGTGAGTAAAGTATTCCTGGAAAATGCTAATTGGAATGTATTTTGTAGAGGAGATAGGTTCTGAGACAGTTTGGTATATGGCAAAATTCTAAGTGTCTCCATTCATTTGGACAGCCAATTTAGCTTACTGCCACAATAAAATGCAGAATCCTATAGCATTTGCACAGGAAAAGAGCCCCACTGGAATCAAATATGTATTTGCTTGTGTGAGGATCCTATGGAGAGCTGGAATACCAATGAAACACTAGGATTTGGTTTTATTAATGGTAATGACTTGCCTGTTCCAACACAGGACTCCTAAAAAGAAAATAAAGCCCCATCCTAGAAACTGATAATTAAAAAAGTAATGCTATTCTGACGGCTGAAGCCTACTTGATTTTATATTAAAATTCAGAAGAGTGGGGTTTTAGTGATAAGGAAATAAGGACAGCATGTGGAAAGACAGGGTGCTAAGAAATATCAAACTCTTCATTCTATCAGACATCCCAACCCAAGGGAAATAAGAGTGTAGAAAATAAAGCAAGGCAAAGGAACACTTTTTTACCAGACAGTGGGGTCTCTGGCTTCAGAGCTCAGTGTGGAACATTGTTGAGTTGGTTGGACTTCAGAGGCCTCTCTTTGTTTGGCCTAAGTGGGCCTACATATCTGAATCACAGGAGGCAGAAAGACTGGTATTATAGTAGTCCCCCCTTATCTTCGGGGGGTATGCTCCAGGAACCCCTCCCCCCAGCCAGTGGATGCCTGAAACCTTAGATAGCACCGAACTGGATTGCTATCTATTGGAACATGTTTCTCTTCCATCCACAGATGTAATGCCATTTCCATCTTAACTTAGCACTCATCATGCACTGTGGCCATAACTTTTGCAGTCTGAGGTGCAACAGCAAACCTAGCACACATTTATTTTTCCTTCTTGACAATTTCACAGATGGAAGATTCATTCTTACCATAAATCACAGCAACCTCAGCATACAATTTTTATTCTTTCCTCATTAAGTCGAGACCTTCCACCTTTCCACTGAAAGGAAGCATGTTACGGCTTCTCTTTGGCATATGTGAATTGCCAGCATCACTACTCTTACGCTTTGGGGGCCATTGTGAAGTAAAATAAGGAATCCTCGAACACAAGCACTGTGATGCCACAACATTGATCTAATAACTGGGAGGGCTACTCTATGAATGATGGCACCAGGGCAGACAGCTTGGAGACTCTGGACAAACGGAGGAGTTACGTCCCAGGTGGGAGAACTCATCATGCTACTCAGAATGCTATGCCACTTATTAATTGCATATTTCTGGAATTTTGACTTTGAATAACTGAAACCATGGAAAGTGAAACCACAGATAAGGGGGACTGTTGCATTTTTTTTTCCCTTCACAAACCTGAATCTCTGAAGAACCACTTCTGTGACCAAGAGGCCATGCTGTCCATCTCTTGAAAGAGATTGAGCAGGGCCAATGCCATGTGTGTACTGCCTGGTACCTGCCCACCACCAAGCAAGCTCATGGCACATGCTGTGGCCTGGAAAGCATATTTGACCTGACCAATGTTAATAATAATCAACTATTGTTCTAAGCAATTTTATTGTCTCATTTCATCATCATAACAATCCCATGAAGTAGCTTCTACTGTTAAGCTTGTTCAACAAATGAGAAGACTGAGTGATGTGACAGCCAGTGTCACACAAACTGACGTTCAAGCCAAGGCAGTCTGGGTCCAGTACCTGTGGAAGCGTCACTGTCAGTGTCTGTAATGACTCCTGGCCCTAGTAACTGGGCCAACTTTTCACTCTGCCACCTTCCAATTGAGCACTTATTAGGTAAAAGTTGTTTTAATAACTTTACCCATTGGTAGCAAATGTCTAAATTGATCCATCATAAGAAGGTCCGAATTTTTGTTTTTCACTCTTAGAATTGTAATTGACAGCCTGGTGATAGTACATTTCTCGTGGGTAAAATGACTCAAATTGAGATTGAATATTAAGGATATTCTGCTTCCCATTTTCCCTTTTCTTCTGCTTTAAACAGCATTTGTACCTGTGAGCACTGTTGGCATGGCTACATTTCTGGAAGAGATTCTCATATTTTTAGAGTGTGAGTTATCTGAGACTTCAAATTTAAAGTTTCTTTTGGAATATAAGAAGCTATGCCACTTTGCTATTTCATTTGCCAAAATCCTGTTGAGAGAAGTAAGCATCCTCCTCTCTGTAGAGGGCAAGTGGAATGGACCTTTGCTTCTCTTTAACATGCCCATCTACCTCAGTTTAACATGTCTCCTGAGCATCTCCCAGATATGCATATTATAAAAGCCATTAGTAAGATTCACAATACAGGCAATGCAGGTTTTTCCCTTTTGGTTTTAAATTAATATCTTTTTATGATACTAACTGCTTCATTAATTCCACCACACACATACATTTTAGAGGCAAATATGGAGATAGATAACATAAATAATCAATTGAGCACTTATTAGGTAAAAGTTGTTTTAATAACTTTACCCATTGGTAGCAAATGTCTAAATTGATAAGATTTATCTAGCAGAGAATAGGGCTGAGAGGTCATGGGCCATGGAGAAGGTAGAAGCAAAAGCAAGACTATTGAAGGTACAAAGGTGAATGGGGCATCTTGGCCAACAGGGTAGTAGAAGAACATTAGGACTTGGAGTCCAGGAAATCTGAAAGGGCAAAAGGATAATGTAAACGTTGACAGGATCAAAGATATAGTTACCTATTTAATTATGGCTATAATTTTAGTTGGTGCAGAGACAGTGAGATTAAGGTATCTGTGAGCCAAAACTGAGACCCACAAAGGTGAGGCTAAAAATCAAGGGATATGCAAGAGCTCATTAGTGGAGGGACAGTCTGAGTTTATGGGAGTGGAAGCTGCGAAGGGGTCTATAGCTTTGGAGGAGCTTGGGTGGGTGGAGGGGTAACTCGGCTCTCAAGAGGGACTCAGGCCTTGAAGGGAGAGTAAGAAAACTGAAATGGGGCTAGACTATTTACTATTTCTGTAGCATTCTTTATATTTTTCCTGCTCAGCAAAAGACCTGGTCTTAGAAACCAGAGCAGGGCCAAATGTAGGGGAGGGAACCAAGGAAGTTTGAAAGGGGAAAGAGATTATGTAAAAGTAGAGGATTGAAGATGCAGTTATAGAAGAAAGAGTTGGAGGCTAGAGTTGCGTGTCCGAGTGCCTCCTTGGGGAAAGGCATGTGCCTGCATGGCTGAGTGTCCCTTGGGAGAAGGCTTCTCTAAGCCACTGGGCCATCGTGGGGGACTCCTGTAATGAATTTCTGCGAATGCATATTACCTAAATTTCCTGTGGAAAAATGTTCATTTTGTGCTTTTATGCATGTGTAAATATAAAATATTCATTCTACCTCAAACCTGTATCCTTTATGTGCATTTCCCTGCATGTTTTCCATTTGCTTTTAATAAAACTTGAACTTACGCATGTTTTAAATAATCTCGTTTAAGTAAATTTAAAAGATAACGCATAGTTTTATATTCCTGTTATGTTTGAATTATTGCAGGTTAAATTTTTCAGCAGTTTGAGATTTTTTCCTGAGTTAGGAAGATCAAGTTACTTGTAGTAACTTTTAAAAAAAGAGTCATTAAGAAAGAAGGTTAGATATAGTATTATATAGAACATAGGCTATCTTGCTTATTCACTATTTCAAATATGTGTGTATGTGTAAATATATGTAATCTATATAAATATATACATACAATTTATATGTATATAAATATATACATACACATGTATATTATATATGTACATACACACACATATATATATGCAATTTATTTGCTAAATATCAACCAAACAGTAGTTCATGTGTTAAGAAATCACTGTCTTTAGGTTAGAAAAGATGAAGGTAAAGATCGATTTGGGGTAAAAGTCACCAAATACTGAACTATATAATTCATGTTAACTGACTAATACATTTTCATATTAAAGTTTATGTGGGGATAGACATTTTCAGCAAAGAAGGCCCCTGAACTGGGGATGTCTGGGAAAATGTATTAATGCTGTTATAAATGTCATGATTCAAATGGAAGCTTACGTTTTCCCTACCATGCTGGACTCCTAAATAGTTAAGTGATTGATTTACGATCACAGAGAGAATCAACCACAATTTCAAATATATAGTTAGAATACTATCCTGCAAATTTATATTATTATATCTCTTTTTATATCTAATTATTACATCTCTCTTTTTTTTTTAACCTCATATCAGGAGAAACCATAATTTTCACTCTTACTGTGGGGGAAGGGCTAGGGATTATTTCTGAAGGTTTCAACTAGTAAAACATATGTAGAAAAGAAGCATAGGCTGCTGGAAAAAATAAAAAACCTTACATGAAATAATATAATTCAATTTAGTATCTTAGATGGAAAACTCTCAAAAACAGGCATACTTCAAGTAGCTTGAGCTTTAGTTGAGTTGTATTGTTGGTGGGGTGGATCTGATCCAGAAACTATATACATCTTTACCATGGCTTTGGCAATACCTTTCAATAAAGTTGGTTCTGTAAAACACCATTCCTCTGATATGCTTCATGAAAATGGCATTCCAACCTAAAAGTTTTGGAGAAAATTGAGTGCCACTTTTTCTTTTTGGATATTCACAATGCCCAAAAGTATAAAGTCTCTGAAAAGTCCTGCAGAAAAAAAAATCCTTGCCCATCTTTGTGTCCTCCCTGAATTACTTGAATCTTGTACATAGATTCTCTTTTTTGAGTAACACTGAAGAGTGTATATGAAGAAATGCTGCTCTCGTGTGTTTTGCTAAGGATCTACCATATACAAGTCTGAAAATGTTAGGAATTTTATCCTCCTGTGCCACCCTGGCTTCACAGTTCTGTACCAGCTAACTCAGAAAGAAGTCAGATTCTGGTCATTCTGGCTAGTTGCACCCCTCTGGTAGGACTTAGGTTTCATTAGGTCCTTAAACTCCATGACTGTGTTGTAAATTTTGAGCTACCATTTAACCTGTTTTTAGCAAAGAAATGAAAGAAACTCCCCTTTTATGATAAAACAAAGGCCAAAAGGCAAAAGAACTAATCTGTGAGAAAGGTAAAGGAAAGACATGGTTGGGACATTAACATGATAGTGGGCAGGAAGGCCCAAAAATATTTAGACCTTATGTCAGTATTTGGGAATTCCTCTTGATGTATATTGACTCATCATTTACTCCCAAGAAATCGTAGCAAAGATACCTGATTCTAAGCAACATGAGGAGCTCAAAGTTTAGTGCCTAACTTAAGAATGCTTAACTAACAGAAAAAAAAGGCCCCAAACTGCAATTCTTGAGAAAGGCTATTTATTTATACTGCTTAGTTTTAAATAGCCCGACAAAAATATGATTTTATGAATTTGTTCATGAAATAGCACTTCGTATGTATTCCTAGTAAAAGCATTTCTTATACCACTAAGTAAAATTCAAGTTTATAAAATCTTAAAATGAGTAAGAATTCATTTTTCTAGCAAGAGCTGAAAAGTGATACACAGTTTACAGCATAAAAGAAAGGAAATGTGAGTGCTACCTTTTGTCAGGCCCAAGTGGGAAGAACAGTGATCCATCAATTTAAGTTTATTTTAGAAACAATTTATAATCCAGTGCTACAGATGTTGGACCCCCGGAAAAGAAATCCTCTCAAAAAAGCCTTATGCTGGGTAAGTTTTTCCCAAAATGAGCTGAATTGCTAATTCAAAGAAATTTCTTAGTCACGTGAAATCACAGCCAAATGACTCGAACTGAAAGAAAACTTTAATATACAACTAAAAATTAATGCTGAATTAAGAAGACCAAAGCCTTTAATAATAGTTCAGCTCCAAACTGATTTAAGGATGTGAACTTTCTTTTAAGTTTGTGCTTTGCAGTTACTATAGTGACTTGCAAAGTGTGTTGAAAGCCACATGATTGCCTGGAGGACAACTCTCAAGTTATGAAGGTGTATTAGAAATGTTCCCCTCTCTATCTCTGGAATGCCATGATTTTCCAACACACATAACTTTAGAATAGTTTTACAAAATAAGGAGAGTGTGGTGGTAAATGTATTCCTGCCATCAGGTCACACCTGGCTTGCAAAATATAGCTCAGCCACTGCATGTGAAATGTTAATTGTGACTTTGACCACTTAAGAGAGGCTGTTAAAAATAGAATAAATTTTCAATATGCTCAACTTATGTTTCCTATGTGCTATAACTATTTTGGGGGGGATCCATGCTAACCATATGCTTGCCTACCCTCAATTTGCACAAACTATACTGCTATCTACACTGGCCTTTTTATAAGATTGAGGACTTAGCAGAAATTCTACCTTCTTCTTTAAAGTTATAGTTGTATGCCAGAAACATTCTCAAGTATTGGAAAAGCAGGAGAGCATTCACAAGTATTGTTGCATTTAACATTTGTGTGTTTTAAGGTGGTCATTCAAAGATAAATTCAGCCATTTTTTATATGCCAGTTTACATATCTGTTGGCTTAAATGAAAAGTCTTCAATTTTATATCTAAACATGTCACTCTTATTTTCCAAAATAACTATCATCCTCAATAGGAATTATTGCTATATTCTGACATTTTTGCTTTTAAATAAAAGCAAAAAATTAGCTTTGAAGTTATGTATATATAATTCGCAAGTATATTATAGCAAAGGAGCGTTATATGGCAGTTGAGTATTGATAGCTAACATGGCCAGATTCTTTGCATTTATTGAACCTCTTTGCATGAATTTCAATGCAGAAGATTGAAACATTTTCAATTATTCACTTGTTTCATATTTTATTGATTGGGCGTTACAGTGCTATTCTAAAATATCTCTAAAGCAATATTTAGAATATTTAATAAGATGTGAGAACTAAAAAGTGAAAAAATGAATGGTCCACAGGCTTCAATTAATAATTGATTTCTAATTGGAATATGTGTTCTGTAAGGTGTGATAACAAACACAGATAAAAATATCAGAACCAAAACCCTGACATAGTAGATAATACCAAAAAGAAACACTCACAGTAGTTACTGTTTGTTACTATTAATACCTTCTATGTGCTAATCACTGTGCTTCAAATATATCACAAATTTTAAAGGCAGATTTTAAAATCAGCTTTAATTTCTTTTTTTTTGATGATAATGCATTCTATTAGAGAAAATTTGAAAACTTTAGAAGAGTATAATAAACACTGGTAACTCGATGTAACCATTTATTAGTTCATTAAAAATCTATTGTGTACTTACTATGTGTTTGACACTATTCTGGATATTAGGGATAGTGCAATGAGTAAAATAGACAAAATCCCTGCTTAGATGAAGCTTACAAACTAGTGGGGAAAACAGACAACAAACCATACACAAACCAATATAAAATGTGACTTCAGGCCCTGAAGTACTTCAAGAAAAGCTAAGAAAAAGAGAAGTAATGGTTCTTCCACCGACCCTAGGGAGCTTTAAAAAAAACACTGATGGCCTGGAATCCATTCCCAGAGATTCTCTTTTATTTAATATTGGGCAAGGCCAGGCTACCTTCATTTTTGAATGACCCCCAGGTAGTACTAATGAGCAGAGAGTGGTGAGGAGTGCTACATGTATTTGACGGAGTGCTCAGGGAAGCCCTCTCTAAGGAAGGGAGATTCGAGCAGAGCCCTGTCGAGGTGCACATATCAGGGGGAACGAGTGTTCCGGGCAGGGAATGGTAGGTACACCTGGTGGTGAGGAATGCAGAGCATTAGAGCAGAGAACGCTCTCTGGCTGGAGGCCAGGGAGCAAAGGAAAGAGGTAGGAAATGCTGTGGAGGGACTTATTTCTAAAGGTGATGGAAATCATTTCTTGAGTTCGAGGAGAATGACACTGGTAGCATTTGGAGATGATAGAAATGTTTATATAATGTATCTACATACAACTTTGAGAAAATGCACTTTATATAATTCTGTATCTGGCATTTTTCACTTCTAACAGGAATAATTCTTATGACTTATATATGTAATGTAGATCACTTTATCATTACCGTATATGGAAGAGAATGAATTGTGCCCTATGCTTTCATAGTATAAGTGAGATAAATAAATAAAAACTTTCGATGTACTCTTCCTCTACATTTTGGAGTATTGATTTAGGCAGTAGTTCCCATTCAGGAGCAATATTGTACCTTGCCCCAAGCCCCACCCCTCCACCTATAAGGGATTTGGCAGTATCTGGAGACAGTTTTGATTGTCATGAGAAGGTGGGGTGGGAAATTACTACTGGTGTCTAATGGGTAGAGGCAAAGGATGCTGCTAAACATGTTGCAATGCACAGGCAGCTCTGATGACAAAGAATTATCTGCTCCAAATGACAATAATGATGCAGTTGAAGACCCCTGCCTTAGTGTAAAATAATAGAAATGTAACAATGCGATCAGTGGTTCTCAAACTTCACCCTTCAGGAAGATAATTTGGAAGGTATTAAAAGGTAGGTTGCTGGGCTCCACCTCCAGATTTCTGATTCAGCAAGTCCGGGGAGAGGCTTGATAAATGGCATTCCTGTCAAGTTCCCCAGCGGTAGCAGTACTGCTGGTCTGGCTGGGAACCACATCTTCAGAACCAGCACCACGTTATCAAGTTATGGCTCTTTTTTCCTTAAAACATAACATGGGGTGCGGGAGGAGGGGAGCCTATTAGTCCCGTTAGCAGTATTATAATTTGGTATTATTCTTTTTAAAAAATAGTCTGTCATTCTTTGAACTTAGGATTCTTTGAATTTAGGAAACGGGGAAGAAGTTAATAAAGCAAACAAGCAGCCATGTGTGTTTTCTCTCCCGTGAACACCTCCTGCCCGCTTTCCTGTTTAGAGTGTATGCTTTCATGTTTGCTTGTTTAATCCATTTTATTCTGTACAGCAAAACCAATACATGGTCTTTTGGGGAAAAGTACTAATCAGAAGTATTGAAAAGTAAAAAGTAAAAACCTCCCCTGTTTCCTAGTCAAATTCCTTCATAACTATAATTAACAGATGGGTGTTCCTTCTGGATGTTTTTCTACTCATCTATCCATCTACCTATCTTTATATATTTATATATATATATACACACGCACACACACACACACAATTATATATATATATATTTTTTTTCCTTTTTAAAAAAGATGAAATAAAAAATACATAATGTGCTAAAATTTGCTTTTCCCCCCTTAACTATATATCACGGGCATGTTTCCAAGTCAGTACATATAAAAATACCTCATTCTTTTTTAAAAAGTTGTTACATTTCATAGTATGGAAATACCTTAATTTATTTAACCATTTCTCTGCTGCTAGGTTTTTAGGTTGCTTCTTCTAATTCTTTGCTATTACAGACAATGCTACAATAAAATCCTTGCATATGTAGATTTCTAAGTTTCTTTATGTCTTAAGAGTAACTTTTCATTACTTTTGTGGCACATACAATCTCCCAATTCTTGTGTTTCTTAATTTTATTTAGTTAAGTTCTTATGTAGTCATATATAGTACTATTTCTTTTAGATTTTTATCTTTGTTTTTATTATAAAATTCATCCATTTAAAGAGATCAGATAACTATTATCAAGGTCTTGTTTTTAAAAATTATTTTAAATAGTTTTGAAAAGCATATCATCTAATTCATTGTATTTTTGTTGTGTGAAATTTGATGGTAATCTAAATTTACTTTTTTTTCCTGGAAGCCAGTTAATTTTCCCTATGACATTTGTTGAATAAACCACCACTCCCCATTGATTTGTGATACTGCTTTTTTTTGTGCAGATTGCCTGCACTCGGCCACACACCCGGGTATACAGTACTGTGCTGATTATCTCTATGTATGTACGTATGTATATATATATATTTTTTTTCTTTTCTTTTTTTTTTTTTTGAGACAGAGTCTCACTCTGTCACCCAGGCTGGAATGCAGTGACATTATTTCGGCTCACTGAAGCCTCCACCTCCCAAGGTGAAGCAATTCTCATGCCTTAGCTCCCAAATAGCCACGCTTTACCATGCCTGGCTAATTTTTTGTATTTTTAGTAGAGACAGGGTTTTGCTATATTGGCCAGGCTGGTCTTGAACTCCTGACCTAAAGTGATTCATCTGTCTCAGCCTCCCACAGTGCTGGGATTACAGGTATGAGCTGCTGTGCCTGGCCTCTGTGTATTTTGATCCAGTACTCTGCTATTTAAATCACTGTAACTTTACGGTATATTGGGATATTTCTTCTCCCGTTTTTTTTCTTTTGTTTGGAAGTAAGAGAAAATTTTCAGGTGAACTTTTTCAGATAAACAAAATGACCCTGAGAAAGACTGAAAATTTGATCCAAGCCACACAGGAAGTAAGTGGCAGAGCCTAGATTAAGATGCAGATCTTTATTACTCTGTGATATAAATGTACTTTCTGCAAATAGCTAAGATGCAAGAATTTTGAGTTTGACATCAAGGGACTTCTTAATGGAGAGACCTGAGGAAGACTTGGGGAAAAAAGTGAGGCAGAGTCAACAAGAAGTCTTGGGTGACATATTTTGATTTTTTAATCACCTAATTCACATCCAAGGATATATCTGCACAGATAAGAAGCATGTTCAGATGGAAGAAAAACCAAATTAACATGTATTTTTTTTTCCAGATTCACACAGATTTAAAAACTTCTGAAAGCATTCATATCTCATTGTAAATAGAAATGCCCTATTAGCAAAATGATTATTTCAGTTATTGCTTTTTTTGGGTATTTTTCCTCATGCTTTTAAAATGGTTTCAGCCATTTGCATTTAACTGTCTCTGCAGTAAAAGAATTCTTAATTTTTATTCCCTGAGCTCTGCTGATACACCAATAACCACTGATAATATCAACATCCTGGGAAGGCATTGCTCTGCGTTTAGGGGAGAAAGGCTAGAAAATATATTATGTTGGGAGTACTTTTAGAAATAAAAAAAATGTAAGACTGTCATTATTTTCTACCTGAATTTGTCCAATATAGCTGTTTAAAAACTATGTGAGGCCAGGCACGGTGGCTCACGCCTGTAATTCCAGCACTTTGGAAGGCCGAGGTGGGCGGATCAGGAGGTCAGGAAACCGAGACTATCCTGACTAACACAGTGAAACCTCGCCTCTACTAAAAATACAAAAAATTAGCCGGGTGTGGTGGCGGGCGCCTGTAGTCCCAGCTACTGGGGAGGCTGAGGCAGGAGAATGGCGTGAACCCAGGAGGCGGAGCATGCCATGAGCCCAGATCGGGCCACTGCACTCCAGCCTGGGCGACAGGGCAAGACTCCGTCTTGGGGGAGGGAAAAAAAAACTTGGTATGTGCTAGTAATATTTTAGACAGAATATTGAGTGTTGTGCATGGATCAGCATTAATTAAGCCAAGCAGAATAATGCACCTAATTATAAGTTATTCGTGGAATATATAGTACTTAAATATTTGCCTTGTGATGTTAGATAAATGTAAAAGGAATATTTTTAGTATGCAGAGTATTCCTCAACTTTTGTTTTTCCTTTTTATGTAGGTGAAGAGAAGAGCCACTTTACTTTTCATTAAAGTCACTTACATAAAATCTTTAGCAGTTTTCTTGAGAATTGTCTCCTTGTTTAAAAGGTTGCAAAAGAGTCGAAGGAGAATCAATTGCAATTTGGGTATCATCATCCAATTTGTGCTTAGTTTTACTTTCTGAGGAAAAATAAGTTTTAGACTTTTTTTTTTTTTTTTTTTTTGAGACGGAGTCTCACTCTGTTACCCAGGCTGAAGTGCAGTGGCATGATCTCGACTCACTGCAACCTCTGCCTCTCTGGTTCAAGTAATTCTCCTGCCTCAGCTCTCGAGTAGCTGGGATTACAGGCACCCACTACCACATCCTGCTAATTTTTGTAATTTTAGACAGGGTTTCACCATGTTGACCAGGCCGATCTCAAACTCCCTACCTACGGGATCCGCCCGGTCCCCCAAAGTGCTGGGATTACACGTGTGAATCACCGCACCTGGCCAGTTTTAGACACTTTCTGCAGTGACTTTAAGAGGGAAGCTGTAAAACTAGTGAGCACCAAGGTGAATGTGCCCAGAGTGTGCCTTCTAAATGGAAGAGCACAGGAACTGAAAGTGTTTGGTTCGCCGTGGGGGGAAGAATATTTAGGGAAGCCGTGATGACTCAATGCAAAGAGCCATGACATGAACAAGTCAACTTTCCTCTTGTAATCCAGCTACTGGAATTGGCCCAGAGATGGATTTTACCTTTGTATGAAGAATATAGTGTTGTGAAAATAGAAAAGACTGCTTCAAAACAGTAATGCATTTACATATACTATGGAAAATTTAGAAAATGCAGATAAAGATAAAATAATCACTCATAATTCTACTACTTAGACATTACCACTATTAATCTTTGGTATAGATTTTCCCCCCATATATACTGGCAAAGCATTGGGAGCCCCTGTAAAAGATATTAAATATTTTATCCCAAAAAAAGGCTATGAGTTCCCCATCAAGAGAAGTATTCAGGCAGGATGTTTGAGATTCCTGTATTGGATGGAAGGTTGAACAATCTTTGAAGTGTGGTTTGGGCTGCCGGATTAATGATGAAAGAATGAGCATTCTGGGAAAGTCAAAGTATCATTTGGGGATAAGATGAGGTAGTAGATAATGGCTGAGACTTCTTCTTTACCCTTCCTTGTACCTTGGGCCTTTCCCCAAGGTTAAGTCAGCAGCACTGTGGCCTCAGTTCATGGGTGATACAGCAGAAAAGCAGAAGTGCTTTTAATTTTTGCAAGGCAAGGCATTTGAGTTGCAAAGGATTGTGCTTTTGAGTTTCAAAAGCCTAAGTGCCAAAGGCCTCAGAGCTGCAGCCAAAATATGGACGGACTGATCAGTAGATTGGAAGGCAGATAAAGAGCCAGGCTACTTTGCTGCCAGACTAGAGAAAGATTTTCTGGACTTGGGGAGGGAAGGTTAAGGAAAGGTGAGATGAGTATGTGGCCCAGGCCCTAGTCCTTCCTACTCCCATTCCCTGGGAGTGCAGGCTGTTAGAAGGTTTGAGGATCCTTGAGAATCAGATCTGTATTCTTCTCTTTGGGGAAGAGCTAGTAGTATGGCAGGATTCCAGAACTGCCTACGCCTAGTATATTAGGAGCAGTTAAGTAGAAATTGCTGCCTTGTATATCTAGGCAGGGTGGCCAAAGATAGCTTCACAGAGTACTCCGTGAAGAGTGACTGAGATCCAGACCTGGGATTGGAAGTTGGGGATGATGACTGCAAATGAAAAGGGAATGAAGACCAGACTGCAGAGGTGGGAAAAGTTAGACACTTTCTCTGCTGCTGATCTACTTTATGATCTTTCTCCAGCAGAATATAAATGCCTTAGGCACAAGGACTTTATCTGTTTTTGCTTAGTGCTGTATCCATAGACTAAGATTAGTGTTTGGCTCATGGTATTAAGTGCTCAATAAGTATTTGTTGAAACGCTGTATTAATGGATATTCTTTCTGCCCCTCCACCAAATGCTTCGGCTCTACGTAGCCCTCCAGAACTAATGATATCACCAGAAAAAATCTGGAAGACAGTCTTAACTAACCAAATTCAAGTCATTTAGAAGAATAGGGCCTTGAAAGATAAATTAATTTTAATGTTGGCATATAATTACATTTCTTGCACACCTAAATTTCATATGTACTATGAGAGGACAAGAAGACGAAGGCAAAAATAAAAAGCGCAACTATTTGAGAACTTAAGGGCCTGTAATTGTTCAGCGTGTCTTTCCTTCCCATATACTATCTGACAATGAGTTTCCAACATGTAACTAATTTGAACAAAACTGGCGTGAGAGGAATTTAGAATAGAGAGTAATTTTTATCTGTTTTATACTATGGTTGGATTGAAGCTAAAGATAATGATGCCATTTTTTTTGGCCATCTAAAATTTGACCATATAATTTTATTTTCGGTAAAATGCTTGATGCATCTGCAGAAATATAAACCCTTTCAAAATGTGTATAATACTTTGCTCAAAGATAGAAAATAATTTATTTTGCATTTACACATATAAATTTATCATCTGTACTATGGTGAAGGAATGAATTGTGCCAGTTTCTGCATATGTCCCTGTAAATATGGATGCTGGGCTAACTCATGATTCTATCGTCCAGCACGTAGGACTGTGATCACCTGTTCTAAGATTTTCTACATGAAATGCCTCATCTTTTAGGGACCACTATCAAGCATTATATTAGGCTTTATAACAGAGGACTCTTCGTCTGTTAAGGGACCATTCATACATTTGCCAATTTGATAATTATGGTGGCTGCTTTGGTTGCAGAGATGGGCCACTCAGATCTCCTTTCAAGGAAGGACTCCCTGCATAGTTGCAGGAGTAGCTGATGGCTTCCAGCTATCTTCTTCTTCAGGGTTTGCCTCAATTACAATAAGCCTCCTTGCTCAAGAACACTGACTGATCCATCAACATATATTTTATGTATGTATGTATGTATGTATGTATTTTAGAGACAAGGGCTTGCTCTGTCACCCAGGCTAGAGTGCAGTGGCACAATCATAGCTCACTGTAACCTCAAACTTCTGGGGTCAAGCGATCTTCCCGCCTCGACCTGCTGAATAGCTAGGACTACAGGTGTGTACCACCATGCCCAGCTAATTAAAAAAAAAATTTTTTTTTTTTTTGTAGAGATGGGGGTCTCACTATGTTTCCCAGGCTGGTCTCGAACTCCTGGCCTCAGGTGATCTTCCCACCTCAGCCTTCTGAAGTGCTGGGATTACAGGTGTGAGCCACTGCTCTGGCCCCCACTCAGTCAGTCAGTATAAAGGCTGCACCATTTCTGCCCACTGTGAGTCAACTTTGACAGGCTCTATGTGTCCCACAACTTCCTGGGGGTCTGACTGAAGCTTTCTTGGGACTGCACTTCAGTTCAGCTTATTCCTCTGCCCAATCCTGTTGCCACCTCCTTCCTTCCACAGTGGTTAACCTTTAACAATGCCCTGATTGCCAAACTCTGTTTCAGGGTCTCCTTCTGGAGAACTGAACCCATGATTATTGGTTCTGTGAGTGGTCCCAGTAAGCCAGCAATAAGATGGAGATTTGGAGCTCGGTCACTTGCAGCCTGACTGGCAATGAGGAGTCCATTGATGGTGGCAGGTAGAATGCAGACGGGTCCTGGCACAAGGTAGCAGTCCAGTTGTGAAAGCTCGCCCTGGTGGTGAATTAGGGCATTAGATCTGTGGAGGAGACTAGCTGGTATAATGTATGAGGCATTTAGAAATGATAGTGGGAGGTCGTGGGTAGTAACTCAGTAACTCGAAGGTTAATGAAATTGAAGGGCTGTTGCTAAGCATCGTTGATCTTCTACAGAAAACTCATATGTGATTATAGGGGCCTTCTACTCTGTAAATGAGGGTTGACTGTAGGAGAGTCCATTACAGAACTAGGCTCACTGATTGCAATGGGGACGCTGAGACACTGGTAATAGAGGCCAGGTAGTGGGGCTTAATTACTAGAAGCCAGGTAGAAGCAATTTTAATATATAAGTAGCAGGGCTGAGGGGCAGCCAAGGGGGCCCGACTCACAGAATTATGAGATGGTCACTAGAACATAGCACCCTTTGGAACAAAATAAATGGGCAGTCAGGAAGGATGCTATTCTGTGTATATCATTGTATTTGAACAATATATCGAATTACTGTCTTCTAAGCTACTGTTGCTTTCTGGGCACATGGAACTTCTTGGATCCAGGCACCAGCTGTCAAGGCAAAGAGTCACTATCTAGGCAGGTGTAATTTAGTGTGATCAAAGGGAGGAGGCAAGGTTGCTGTTACACCAGGGGGACAGGGTGGTACCCAGATGATCTGCATAGGGCTTCCAAGTTCTCTGTTGCCCAGTTGTGATGGGTCATGAACAGGGCAGAAATTCTTGTCTGAGAAGACATGGTACACAGTTTAGGTCTCTCACGGATAAGGGTCTGGGACGTTGCATCTAGGGCACCCACCATAACCAGCAGAGACCATTGTTGAGGATGAGGGCAATCTCAAATAGAGAGTGGAGGATGGAGACAATGAGCTGGGCTCAGGTCCAGCTGTATCTGCAGAGCTTGTAGTTATTCTTCTGAAGTTTCCTCTTCAAAGGTCTCCTCTCTCCCTGAGAGTCCTGGGGGAGCTGCTTCTCAAATGTGAACATGATGAAGAACACACTCCAAGCACCACAAAGGGTGGACTGTGCTGGACACTTGATGTACACCCAGGTCTCTCTTTGAGGAAAGACTTGTTGCCCAGTTTCCAGGTGTCAAGTCCACAGGCAGCTTCGGCTGTCAGCCCCTGCAGGGTTTGCCTCAGCTGAGGAGAGCCACCTCACCCCAAGAGACTCTTGGAGACAGCCCATGGCCACTGACTAATTGCAGTGAGCGTATCAAGGCCAAGCCGTCTTCATCCTCCTGGAGACAACTGTGATGGGCCCTGGATGCCCCAGAGCTTCTGTGGGTGGCCAGGCTTTGTTGGGTCCAATGTCATCATTTGGCTTCTCTTTCTGCCCCATGCTGCTCCATCTTTACTTCTGTTGGTGTTAATGGGTAACTCGTGCCATGTTAAATCCAACCTATGACAGCAGCTGCGAGCTCTGGGGAGTCAGAGAAGTTCCAATAGAAATAGAGCTGGTTCATGAAAGAGAAGACTTAAAATCGAATGTGGAGCCTAGATCTGAACAGCTTTGTGTCCACGCATCATTTCCCTCCCCTTTGAATTCGTGCTTAATTATCAGCAAAACCGTGATAAAATCATCACACTATATCTGTATAGTACTTTATATTTTCCAAACTTGTTCTGATCATTCTAGGGCACACATTCTCTATCCAGTGTGCATATTAATATCATCTGTGGAGCATTCAAAACCATGTTAACCTCTGGGACCCATCCAAATGGTTTGCAGTTAGTCCTGGGTACATTTTAAAAGCTCTGCATGTGATGCTCTTCTGCCTGGAGGAAAGAACCATTGCTCTTGATCTGGAAGCTCAAAATCTTAAGGGCTAGTTCTATAGGTACTGACTGTGTGATCTTAGATGGGCCCTAGCAGTTCTCTGAGCCTCAGATTCTTCATTTAGAAAGTGAAGTTAATGGCAAAACTGACCTCATAGGTTGTTTTGAAGATTACATTTTAAAATGTATGTGAAAACCCTTTGCAAACGATAGAAACATTTCTTTTTTCTCGAGACTGATTTACATTCTTGTTTCCTATGCTGGAGTGCAATGGCACTGTCCCGGCTCACTGCAACCTTCGCCTCCCCAGTTCTTCAATCAGTTCTCCCCACTATTTTTTTTCTATTTTTAGTAGAGACAGGGTTTCACCATGTTGGCCAGGCTGGTCTCAAACTCCTGACCTCAGGTGATCCACCCACCTCGGCCTCCCAAAGTGCTGGGATTATAGGTGTGAACCACCACGCCCAGCCAGAAACATTAATTTTTATTATATGTGATTACATTTTCTTCTGTCAATTGTTGTTTTATAAACAAGGAAAGGGGGATTAGAACTCACTGGTTTTCCACTCTGGCTCAGGCTTTCACTAAGGGAAAGGAATTGCACAGAGATTCTGATTTGGTAGTTCAGGGTTGAGACCCAGGACTCAGAGTTTCTAAAAAGCTTCACAGATGAGCCTGGTGTGCAGCCAGGGTTAGGGACTTCTTGGTTAATGATCTGTCCAAAGGTTACACAGTGCTAATAAAGTCAAAGAACAGGGACTCAACTCTAGCCCTTTCCATGCCTCTAGAGTTTTATCTACTATTATCCATGCTGAGTGCTCTTTCGTGTACATACTTATTGTAACATTGCATGTTAATCATAAAATATAATAATAGAGATAAAAGGGATTTTGAATTTAAAACATTGTATAAATATAATGTGTTATGATTATTAAATGTTAAAATAATTACTCCTATCCCATTAGCGCTAAATCATATGATTTGTGTGCTTTTAGTAAGGGGTGAAACTCTGTAGGTAACACAAGCTATTTTTAAGATTATATGAACCAAGCATAAATTAAACAATGTGACACCAAGGCTGAAATAATGTACGCAAGTACTAAATGAAACGTTTAAGGGAATTCAAAATAGAGTAATGAACTGTTACCTACTGTTCTCCTATCTTGAACATGCTGACTTAATGTGACATCATGAAGGAAGAGAATGGAATAAAGAGAGCGAGAAGGATGCACAGAGAAATGAAGATCATTTTCGTGTGATCATGACCAGGCCATTCATATTTCTCATATAGCCTGGAAACAATTTCATACTTATTGGAAGATGTGACCTTTAAATGTTCCTTACTTGCGAAAAGACAAATATTCTCGGAGCAGGGTGTTAGCTGGTGGACTCATCTGTCCTGCCTGCCCTTCGATTGGAGGCCACTGCAGGGAGAATGCAGACTGGAGTGGAGCAAGTGTGGTACTTATTTTTTTACATTTCCAGACTTTAGGGTAAGCTCTCTTTGACAGCTCCCTGATTTCTTTAACACAGCAAATCTTTAATCAGTGTAGATATGTTAAAATGCGATTTTTTACAGTGAATTGACCTGAGTTGAGTACTTGAGTTGTAATGTGTATTTTTTTCCCCCCTCTCAAAAGCTGACTTGTAGGGGGAAAAAAAAAATCAGATATTCTATGATATACTTTTCCTCAGTGACAAGATGTTTTGGGGGAAATCATCCAAGCTTGAAATAAAATCTTTATTGAAAGTAATTCTACATTCATGCCAGTCAGATACATTGTTGGATTAGACCAGATATCCCAGGGGAAAACTATGGTATATGCAGCAGCCTGAGTTGATTATTTGGGCCTCCCGTCAGTTTTTAACTTCCTGACAATGGCTGAAGCATTCACAGCCGCTACAACTCTGTTTTAATCTTTATTTTGAGAGAAAGTTAATACACTTTACCTTAACTATGCCAAATGTACTGGAAAATAACCCAGTAATAAGATATACTCCGCCTACCAAGTGATATCTGTGTGTAGAGAGCATTTAGCTGTGCATTTTAAGGAAACAAATACACACAGCAAATGACTGAAAGATATTGTGATTATTTTTTCTGCTTGAACTTTAAAATTTTCTTGGCAAAGCCTCCTGTGTGCTGTCTTAAAACCAGTATGTATACATAATCAGGGGACCAAGTAAATGAATTTCATTGCAAAGTCCCTTCAAATGGCAGGGCAGCTTCCCCCCCCCCCCATATTAGAGTGATTTAGTTATCAATGTTATTTGATGTTAAAAACAAAGACACAGGTGGGCCAGGTGACATTTGTTTCCACTTAGAGAATCAACAACAGCTTAGGATATCTCTTTTGAAAAGGTCATAGCATTGCTTTTTGGACATAATTAACAGTGTAACCAAAGAAGAGAGAAAAAGGCATAATTTCAAATTTGAAATTATATTCTGATTCACTGTGAAGACAACATGGTGTTGTAGTTGCCGATAAAAGAAAGACATGACCTCTAGTAAATGTTTGATAGTAACCACATTCATTTGAAAATTCACAGCTTAATTTTGCAATTCTCATCTTTCTATATTCTAAAATTAATTGCTCTCATGTCACCAAAGAACAGAAGCAAGAAGGTGAAGTGGCCTTTGATTCAAGCTTAAGAACAGAAATGACAGGTTAGTACTGTGTTGCAAAAAATCACAATGTATACTCTCAGACAAGGAAGTTTCAAGGTAAAGTGTATATGTGTTCTGAGAACCATATTTCCTACCTGAGATATCTGTTGGTTAAAAACTTAAAACAAGTTGAAAAATTTTTGTTTTGAAGTTAAAAAAGATTCTGGATGTCCTCTGATAAATGAATGGATAAACAGCTGTGGTATATCCATACAATGGAATATAGTTTAGCAATAAAAAGAAATGAGCTATCAAACCATAAAAGAACAAGGAAGAATCTTAAATGCGTATTGCCAGGTGAAAGAGGCCAATCTAAAAACACTGTATACTATATGATTCCACGCACCTGACATCCTGGAAAAGGTAAAACTTTGGAGACAAAAAGAACAATGGTTGCAGTGTTGGGGAGGGAGGGAGGAATGAAAAGGTGGAACACAGGAGATTTTTAGGGTAGTCAAACTATTCTCTGACACTATAAGGGTGGCTACATGTCATTATACATTTGTCAAAACCCACAGAATGTCCAGTGCAAAGAGGGAAGCCTTATGTAAACTATGGAGTTTAGTTAATGTCTCAATATTGGCTCATAAGTTACAACAAATATACCACACTAACACAAGATTTGAATGGTAGGGGAAATTGTGTGTATATGGTGGGTGGAGAGAAGATATATGGGAAGTCTCTGATCTTTTTTTTAATTTTTAAGTTCTGGGATACATGAATACATGCGCTGAACGTGCAGGTTTGTTACATAGGTATACACATGCCATGGTGGTTTGCTGCACTCATCAACCCATCATCTAAGTTTTAAGCCCCGCATGCATTAAGTATTTGTCCTCATGTTCTCCCTCCCCTTTCCCCCACCCCCTGACAGGCCCCGGTGAGTGATTCTGATTAGTTTTTTAAACCTAAATCTGCTTCGAAAAATCTATTAACAGTCGGGCGCAGTGGCTCAAGCCTGTCATCCCAGCACTTTGGGAGGCCGAGACAGGCGGATCACGAGGTCAGGAGATCGAGACCATCCTGGCTAACACGGTGAAACCCTGTCTCTACTAAAAAATACAAAAAACAAAAAAAGCTAGCCGGGCGAGGTGGCGGGCACCTGTAGTCCCAGCTACTCGGGAGGCTGAGGCAGGAGAATGGCATAAACCCGGGAGGCGGAGCTTGCAGTGAGCTGGGATCCGGCCACTGCACTCCAGCCTGGGTGACAGAGCAAGACTCCGTCTCAAAAAAAAAAAAAAAGAAAAATCTATTAACAAAAAAAGTTAAAAACTGATAAAGCAGATAACAAATAGCATTCATTTAGGGCTTAGAGGTCAATTTACCTGCTCATGTATCCTTAAGGCCACACACATTTGAGTTGTTTTGCACTTATATTACTACTATTTTTATTGCCACATCTATGCCAATCATGATACCTAAAACCATATTTAAGCATGTCTCTACTAGGAAGCCTTTCAGAATCATATTCTGATCATTTGCTTATTTGCTTTCTTGGCATTTAAACATTCAGATTGTATTACATTGTTGTTGACATGTTTTATTTTTATCTCTAAGTTATTTCATGCACATATGTTTTACTCTCAATTAGATTGCAAAATCTTTGCATTTAGGTAATACGTTACCTTCAGCTTTACTCTTGTTTCATTTGTGGTAGAAAGTTTGGGCATTCTGTAACTTCTTATTACAAATAGTTTTTGTTTTACGTCTGACTGACAGATTAAGCTTTTTCTCACCCAAAAGGGACTGTCTCACCCAAAAGGGAACAGAAGTGAGGTACTCCCCAATATTTTTCTGTCTGCAGTCAGAACAACGCTGTCAACAGACATTCATGTTTGTTAGATGTTGAGGCTTTTCTTGTGTCATTTCTCCCTATGTTCTTCCTATCTTCTGTGTTTTACTTTTTTTGAAAAAAAAAATTACAGAGAATGACTGGAGGATATAATTTGCAAATACAACAATATAATATAACATTTAGAGGGTTTTTTTTGAAAAAAGAATTTGGTAAGTGCAAAATATCATCTGTGGATGCTCCATTTTCAAAGGTTTTATGAGAGTGTGAAATTACTTTAGGTTAAGGTATCAAAAATAGAATGTGGAAGTCATGAGGTTCGTGTTGAAAAGTCTTGTTTTTTTATGGGTAATTTCTACATAATCCAAATAAGAATATATACAGAAGAGAATGTCTAAATAATCTACTTCACTGACTTATAGAATTGTGTGGAAATTTGTGAGGCCAACTGACCCACAATACCATAGGAAGTTGGAGAAAAAAGTTGATTTGATGAAGCAGCTTTAGCCTCATTACTGCACACCAGTTTTAATTGCTGGAGTGAAAGAGCAACTTGAACAAGGAAACGGAAAGCCTGATTTTCTCTCCTGGCTTCGCTTCTTACTACCTGTAGGGCTTTGGGCACTCAGCCTTGCTCAGCATCAGTTTCCTCATTTTGAATATCAGACAGTTGGGCAGAAGGATATTTCTAATTTCCTTGTGCTGCAAATCCTATTAACAATTTTAAACACCTTTTCCATCCTGTAACTTGAAATACTTTGCGAGGAAAGTTGACAAGCTCAGAAACACATTGCAAGCACAGCAATCAATTGCAAAGTAAGTGAACCCTAAAATGTAAAAAGTTTGTAGTAATCTCTTGCATATATAAGTATATTTTAAATACATGCTTATACATTATAGGATGTTTATATGTATCTTCACATTTATTTGTCAAAGTGATGAGTGAAATAGAAAGGCAGAAACAGAAGATTTTTAAGGAAACAGACATGAGTCTCCATCTCTTGGAAGCGTAAGGGTGTGTCTACGGTCTGAGTTTTTGTTTTCTACACTTATAAAAGAATGGTGGCATTGGACAAAGAGACCTGCTCTAGCAGAAGGATGGCACACAGATTTGCTTCACCTGGCTGATGGTGGCTGCCTGCTCTGTGAGAAAGGACCCTGAAGGTGAAGCCACAGTGTAAAAGGGTGATATGATCATTCAGTTATGTCAACATGGGGTTCGGGAATGGGGAATAGAGGCATGTGTGCCAGGAATGTGCCACTCAGCAGAAAAGTAATTTCAAAAGGTAACCAGATACATCTATGGAAGCAACAAAAGGTATTCCTGGATAAGATGGAATCTGCGAACTTGAGAGGCAAGCTGCTGGGGGTTTTGAACCACGTTGCCCTTAAATGAGTATAGAAGGAAAATTTAAAGGAATAGAGGTATCAAAGACAAACAGTGACTATAGGAATATATTAGAAGTAATTTACAAAGATAAATATTTGAAGCAGATTTTAGAGAAATCTATATAAATGGGATGTGTCTTGGTGATCCCTTCAGATGAGCACATAGATCCACTTCATTTTTAAAACAACATTACAATATTCATAATACATATTTTTAAAGCTCAGTTTCCAATGGATATACATTTTCTCCCTCCCCATATTTTGTTGACTTTATAGTCATGAAAAGATCAGGCCTTCCCATGGTTGGAGGTGCATATTGAAGACAGAATCATAGGAAAACTATAATAGACTCTCAACGATTAAAAGGATCTTCTAATGTCAGTTGTGCAGTGATAATTTTATCGCAATAGTGATTATAAAGAGAGGGAAGATGTACAAGGATGCTGAATAAAGGAGTTTCAGTGGATTCCCTGTATTTTGTGTTTATACATTCGCACTCTTGTGAGGCGCCTCTTTGCAGTGCCTTATCTGGGGGATTACTAATATGACAACACTCCTGATTTATAGAAGCTCAATTAGGTTAAACAGTTTAATTCATTTCAATTGGATAAAAAAAAATCGCTTGTTAAATCTGAATTCTTGCTCTGCAACTAACACAAACTCGCACTCATTATTACTTATGGTGCTTTTCTTTATGGATGAAGTGCTTCTCAGCCAAGTAGCGGTAGTCACCCAGCTGATGACCATAAGGAAAACCAAACACTGTCAGTAGAATAACATCCTTAGCCAAGTGTTTATGTTGGATACATATACAATGCAGAACTGTTCTTAACTAATGATACAAAGTTGGCCTCCCCAAGTCTCTCCTTTTGTATTATTCCTTGCCACCCATGTGTTGAGCTAGATTTTCTCAGGACCTAAGCCCCACCCTAAAAGTAAGTTCTGCTTCTTTGCAAGCTGGATTTATTCTTTCCAGCTTCCAAGTGAACATCATACATCAAATAACTGTGAGTTAGCTATAAATAGAATTGTGATGTGACTGTTAATACAGTTTCTAAAGGTGATTAATTTATGTACACAGGGTATCTTAAACAATGAAATGATCTGGATGATTTGATATTTTAAAATATTGTCCTTTATGGCATTTTGTTTATATTTCCTTTGTAAATGTATTGGTTCATTACATTCTTAATAAAGGTTTTTTTTTTTTCCTTCTAGAAGGCAGAGAGAACATCCAAACCTTCCTACTAAGGACTTTATTTTCTTTCTTCCCCTTACTCCAACTTTCCATGTTTTGAATTCTCTCTGACCTATAATCTGGAAGTTTCTCCTCAGTTGGCTGAAATGTTTTGCTGGCATTCTTCTAACCAGATATCCCCTTGATATGTTTTATACCAAGAAAGATCTGGCAAACTGCTGAAATGGGGGGAACGAAGCACTGGCACATGAGGAGCAAGGGCAGACAGACCAGGCAGAACCTAGTGCTGTCCCCGAACATGGGGCTCATGGCAGAGAGAGGCCCCAGGAGTCAGTATTGAGATTGCAAGAAACTAGGCGGCACAGGTTGATAAAGCAGCTTAACACAGGCCACAGGCAGGGAAAGAACATCTGCAGGAACCACATGGAGACTGACCAAGTCAATAGGACACCATTAGTAGGGCCTTCCCTACTCATGACTGAGGTAGCATGCCCCTCAGTAGAGGTCTTCTACTTCTACACCTCAAGGACTGTCTCGGAAGCCCCCTTCTAAAAGAGCTAATGTGTGTTCAGTCCTTGCCTTGTTGCACTGAAGTGCCTTGAAAACATTGTGAGACAGGTACTATTATTATTCCCATTCTAACTGAGGCTCAGGGAGGTTGCCCAGCGACATACTGAAAATGTTGTGCCAAGATTTAAACCCGGCTCACCTGAGTTTACAATCTGAACACTTCTTCTCCTGCTGCCTATCTGTCCTCCTGTTTGGTTTCTCTGTTTGCTATTCTTTTTCCTCAGTCACCGCTCTCTTTAGTTCCCAGTAAGATGTCCCTTGTCTCAGAGCTGGGAGCCAGCCTGTCCCCTTTCTTCCCCTGGTCCCAGCTCACTTAACCCCAGCCTGGGTCAGAGCCCCAGGCCCCTTGCTTTCCTGGCAGGAGAATAAAGACAGCTGGCAGTGAGAAAAGTCTGTGAAGGAGAATATGAGCAGTCGTGGTTATGGCTTTGCTGTGTGAGAACTCGCTCTGTCGGGGAGCTGCATGGGCTTCCCACACTTGCTGCATGGACAGATGTTTTCAATTATTATCACTGACAAGCCTCCAGGCCAGGTTCCTTTCTGATTGGCTGTCACTGGACTGTGAGGGGAATAAAGGAAACTGAGGCTAGGATGCAAAACACCTCAGTCATCACTTGAATCATGTTTCTCCGAAGCAACTGGTTGAGTTGGACAGTTCACCCAGAATTGGAATCCTTTTGTAAACACAGACTCAATTTCCTTTTAAGCCTTTCTTTCATTCTGGTCTCAATTTTTCTGCCCAAAGTTCTTCTGACATAAGAGGGAGACATTTGTCATTTCTTTACCAATTCTTTCCTTTTGTTGGTTTTCCAGTGTTTTGGGCACGTACCAGAATGTAGTAGGAGTTCTGACTTAGAGAAATTTAACTTGATATTAGACTTCTAGACTTGGCATTGCACAGTCTTCTACAAAAATGACCTGTGTCTGATCTGGAAGCACCGATATCCTATGTTTCCATCTGCAGTCACGTGGGAAATGTCTCACCCTAAGAAGCCACTTCTCATGTCAAGTTTGCAGCAACCATGGAGCAATTTGACATAGCTCTCTGTGTTACTAGAATTGTTGTCTGCCTTCCTAGCTCATGATCAGATCTGCCGTAATTAATGTGATTTCCTTTTTTTATTGCCTCTGGTGTGTCCTAAGGAGATCCAAAGACCACTTGGTCCCAAGGGAAATCTGACAAATCATGGGCATGGTCAATAATAAAAAAGAATATAGACCTGGCTCTCAGAAGTCTCCCTGATAACTGTCTCCTCTATGTAGCTGCTGCTTTAATGGGATCAGTTATATTTGGTACCACTCAGTTTCTAGCTGCTCATTGTTTTTTCTTCCCTTCCTTTTTCTATAAATTAGAAGGGAAAATAAGATCATCAGGTGGATTAAAGCTTTCTAAGTTCATTTTTATTTCTCATTCTTCATGTCATATATCTGGTTGGAAAAAAATGTATTCAAGATGCTCCAGCATTTCTGCATATTAGTTTTATGTCTTTTTGATGTCCTGAAATTCGGTTTATGTGTGGTCCATCTTGCTCAAGTCTCCAGGGTGCCTTGTCTCTGCTGCCATTTTAAAACAATAGCAGCAGACATGCAAGTCTCCAAATGTATTTGGTAAAGCAGATACAATCCATAGTCTTAATTCCTGAAGGCCCAGGTCTCCATTTCAATTTCTGAAAAATGTCTCTTTGACTTTCAAACTAAACTTTTTTATTTTAAGCTCAAAGATAAAATATTATAGGATGTTAATTCATCCTTTTCAAAAAAGGCACATGAGGGTTAAAACATATGCTTCCTTCTTCACTCAGAAAAAAATTCATTCCAACCTTTTTGGGGGGATCACATATAGCTCTAAAACAGCTGAAGCTAAAAACATCAAAGTTGGCATGACTTCAGTTATCACTGAATCAGGAAGATCAAGCCAAGTTTTTGAAGAAAATGGTTGAGCATTTTAAAAATAAAAGAAGTCAAAATGCTTTCTCTGAGCATGCTCAGTGGGAGGTTTTAAAATATTTTCTTTAGGTCAGCTTTATTTTGCTCATATCTTTGGAAATATTTCAATAAAAGCCATCTAATTAGTCCTTAATAACATTGTTCACTAATGCCCTAGCCAAGGCCCAAGTGTCTGTCATCTGCCAAGGTGATGTTTTCACCGCGTTTGCCAAGGGACCACTACTGGGCAATGTTGGTGAGTTGCTTTGGTCCTTTTATATTTTTGTCATTGTTTGGTTCAGCGATTTTGGGTGGGACAAGAATGGAAGGAGGGAGATGAGTGACAGGATGTGAAGTAGTTTTATAGCAATACAGTACATTGAATATAGCTGCTAAATCCTCGCCTGTTTTTTTTGTGTGTTTTTTTTTTTTTTCCAATTAATCACAGCTTCAGTATTTCTGGAAAAAAATGGATGGGATGGTATTAGCATTTGCAAACAAAAAGCAGTGTAAATCAATGCTCAAACACATAAATATGGCCCTCAAACTGGAAGCTGAGTAGATCCTGTGTTTCTCATTTCCTCAGAGAATTTCATTGTCTTTTAAGGCACTAAATATCTCTGTGCTACTGACAGTTTTGGGGCCCACATTTATTCTGCAATAAGACAGCAAACTGCCCCTGCTGTACCTGGGACTACATCAACTGACAGACCTGGTGGATCTCGTTGACACTGTGCTTGTTATCACCACCGCTGACACTGTTTTGATGTAAATTTCTCAAACGGTATCAACAGCCTGGTGAGAATATTGCTTCTTATTGCAGAGCTCTTTTACGAGTTTTTACACTGCAATTTCAGGAATTTCTTTCCTAGAGTTCTCTGTGAAAATTTCCAGTAGCATTTTTCAATTGAGGAAATATTTTGCATGTGTAATGGCTCAAGGGAATCGCCTTGCTGGAGACATTACATTTCTACCTGTCACAGAAAGTCAAGAGGTAGATTCTGACATATCTGTTGTTCCTAATATGCACACAGACAGTGGTAGACACAAGGGTCAGGACATATACATACAGCCCAGTAGACTCTCTGCAGACTGGTTTAGATCTATCCTTGCCTAAGCTAATAAGAGATATAATTATGCTCATCTTGTAGATAAACGTATATGAGGGAAAATGCTATTTTAATAGCTGACAGCAAAATTCCTCCTAGGGGAGAAAATAATTTTTTTTTTTCTGTTTTGCTTAGCAAAACATTTTGATGGATCACTTTGGTTGTAGAAACATAATCTTTCAAACACAGCCAGAAAAAAAGAGAACCAAATTCTCTGCATAAAACACAGAAATGGACTTATGAGAGTTGTGTGCAAAAAGAGAGATTATGAAAGTAGAATGTTGGGGGAGAATGACATGGTGGGAAGTTGGAGACCAAATGGAAATGACAATCTATGAAAATTCCTTAGTTGGGGGTGTGGGGAGAATGATCAAGGTGCATTTTAGTAATAGGGGCACCTATTATTTGTTTGTATAGTTTACATTTTAAATTATCAGCTAGCCTAGGTGTGATGTGATCTCTCTATCCCCTGTCAATCTTCAGTAAAAGTCAGCTGAATGCTATGGCCTAGAGTGAGCGTTGGAAAACAATGAAAAGGAATTGTCAAGTTAAGAGAACATTGTCCAGTCGGAAGGCATGAGTGAGTTGTGAGTTCAGGGGTAGCAGGAAATCAGACCAGAAATACCTAAAGAAAATATCAACCCTGTGTGATAACTTGAAAGATACTGGGGTTCTCATTTTATAAGAGTTGGCGCTTTGAACAAATTTTATTTTAAGAGGAATGATGATGCAGAATTCCCTAGGACTCTGGGTGCTATTTCTTGCCTGCTTCAGCTGTACCCAAGTTTCTTATAAGGGCCTATGGTCCTTGCCAGCTCACTGATTCCAGGATGCAGCAGGACTGAGCTGTATGTGGCCAGTTTTCCCAAATGGTCTTTCTGCCTGTAGTATTGATTCTTGGTTTTACTTTTCATTTCCCATGAGGACCAGAATCTAGCTTTGAACCCCAGCAGGATTGCTAGGGAGCTGGATTCCCTGGTGTCATTTTTGCCACCTCCTTCTCCCAAGGGTGCTTTTTCTGCTCTCTCAAGTATACTTCACCTGTGATCACTGTTTGCCCCCAAACACAAGTCACAGAGCCTTCCAAGATCGAGTGTGCATGCAGATGGGCTCTCTTAGCCTCATCACTGGGTCACTCTCTGCTAAAAAATCAGCAGTTGGTTCTATCGTCCATAAGGTAAAATCTCAGCTCCGTAATAGGACACATTATTCCTTTGATAACCTGGTCCCAGCCTCTCTTTCCAGTGACCTTCATTCAAAATTCTCCATGATCATTCACCAGAATATTCCCTTTTCTCCCAATGAGTAGACCTGACCATGTTTTCGTTATGGCTGTTTGAATCATGGGCGGAGGCTTGAACCAAGGAATAGGACCAATCAGAGTGCCTTTTGTTGGCAGTTAAACCTGGCATTAAGGACATTTCAGTCTGTGTAATTGCTGGTGAATGTAAGTTCCTTACAAAGCAGAGCATGTGATTTGCATTTTGGAGTTCAGTCAATTCATGAATTAAGAAATAGAAACAAAGTAAAAATGATGCTTTTGCTCCCAAATCTTTTTCTCACCAAAAGTAATTATTGAACTTTAAATTGTTATTTACACCAAAAATACTTGACATTATAGTGACTATTGAGAACCTATCTCATGCAAATATTGATTATCAGTTAGACTCCATGATGTTCAAAGAGAGGCCCAGAAGTTGTTCGGGTCAAAGGAATTGATCTGGCTCAAGTCAGTTTTAACCAGTCAACCATCCTATACAATATTGGTATCTGCTGGGATGGCCAGTGATTACCTGGGAAAAATCCAAATGTTCCAATCCACAGTCGAGGATTGAAATATGCCTTTATTGGTTAGAACACTAAATGACTCCACGGACTACTAGTGAAAGGCATATTCCTTCTTGATTTGACCAGTTCTGTATGATAACTTACTTGCTACTCTGATAAAAAATTTTAACTTCCTGAGGCACAGATTGAGCTATTTCTAAGGCTTGTCTCAGCAGAAGAACCTGCTTGTAAATAAGAACTTCATTAAATTTCAACTGCTAGTGACTATTACTTAAAACTGAACATGACATCATGAATCCCCCACCAAACCCCAAGTTAAAAAATACATATATGCTGCCAATGCTTCTCATGTTTGTGGTGCTCTGATTCTGAGGATTGCAATGCAGCAAACAAACAGGTTTCAACTTTGGGAGCCCGAGATGGGTGGATCACCTGAGGTCAGGAGTTCGAGACCAACTCGACCGATATGAAACTCTATCTCTACTTTTTGTAAAACACAAAAATTCAGCCAGGTGTGGTGGTGCATGGCTGTAATTCCAGCTACTCAGGAGGCTGAGGCAGGAGAATCGCTTGTACCCGGGAGGCGGAGGTTGCGGTGAGCCGAAATCGTGCCATTGCACTCCAGCCTGGGCAACAAGAGTGAAAACTCCATCTCAATCAATCAATCAATCAATCAACCAATAAGCAAGCAAGCAAGCAAGCAAACAGGTTTCAAAAGTTTTTATAGATTGCCATTAGGGATGGGAAGAATTGTTTCTTATTTTCATGCATTTGGCCAGTCAGAAAGCCAGAGGACATTAAATAAGCATGTTTGAAGCTTTTTCGTTCTACTCGATAGTATCGAGACACATTTCTATCATTTTCTTCTTAGGAATGAATTTATAACCTATTGTTTAAGACTGGCAGAAGAAATGTACAAAGGGCAGTGCCCAGCATTCATCCTCATGTTCTACATTTTCTGTTTGCATTACTTTCTCTGTCCAATGCATGGTTATGACTATAGAATAACAAAACGATTCTATAAGTCATGTTTAAAATTCTAGTAATAAAGTTTTCTGCATTTCAGCTACTGAAGGATGTTTAGAAAATGCATAAATAGGTCAAACGTAAGACAGAGTTTTGAGAACCAGGAGCATTCATGCAAATGAAGAGAATGCGGGAGATTGCTGCAATGCAGTAGAAGCTCTCTTGGCTGACTCCCACTTAATCAGCTATCTCCCCCGTAAAACATACTGACCAATGCCCACAACATATTCAATGTTCCCAGCTAGTTAATGACTCTCAACTGCACACATCTGTTCCCACTAGAGGGAAGTCCCAGGAGAGAGTCCCAAACAAGTTTATGCCAGTTGTACTTATTATTGTAATTATGTAATTTAATTAAATATTATGTAAACTGATGAAATATGAGCACAAAAGGAAGAGAGTTGCTTTGCAAACACTTTCTTTGGAGAGAAGAATAATCTATTATGTCTAAAATTACTGAAGTGTTTTCTCTGAGGGTAGGGATAGATCTGGGTGAACTCTCTCAAGGCCTTTTCCAAATTTATCATGATAGATGTTGGTTGAGTTTTGAAATGTTGCTTTCTTTTAGATCTAGTCCTTCATTCTATTTCATATGACAATAGCTGCCAGCTATCATTTCCTGAGGGCTTACTATGTGCTAGGAATTGTGTAAAGCAATTTGCTTGCATTATCTCATTTGACATACACAGTAGTAACTGTTAATTTTTGAAAACTTATGTGCTTGGCTCTATGCTGGAAACCTAATATATATTACCCATTTAATTCTTATAATAATTTGTAGATATGAAAACTGAAGCTTAGAAGAAATGAGAAATTTGTCTACATTCTACACTTTGTCTATAACTACACTCTATACTTTGTCTAAGTAAAAGAGCTGGGATTGGAATCCCACTCTATTTAATTCCAAAGCCTATCTCCTATCACTATACTGTCTCCACATATAGGGTTTTTTTGTTTGTTTGTTTTCTTTTTGTTTTTTTTTTGATGCAGTTTTGCTCCTGTTGCCCAGGCTGGAATGCAGTGGCACAATCTCGGCTCACTGAAACCTCTACCTTCTGGGTTCAAACGAGTCTCCTGCCTCAGCCTCCCAAGTAGCTGAGGTTATAGGCATGCACCACCATGCCTGGCTAATTTTTTGTAGTTAGTAGAGACAGGGTTTCACCATGTTGGTCAGGCTGGCCTCAAACTCCTGACCTCAGGTGATCCTCCTACCTCGGCCTCCCAAAGTGCTGGGATTACAGGCGTGAGTCACTATGCCTGACACATATAGGTTCTTTAAGGACGTGACTTATTTATTCTTGTAGTCCCAGTGCCTAATTTAGTGCCTGTCTCATCACATGTGCTCATGAGTGTCACCTGGATGAAGAAATGCACAGATGGATGGATATTACTTTGATATTCTTCATAGGCCTTGTCAATTTAGTAGCAAATGAGAATGAGGGATAGGCAACCTTTTCTAATTAATAGGCACCAGTGCTCCTTAATGTGAGTTAGCCTTCATTTACATCTATTGATTGAAATATTATTGCAATCAGAGACAGGATAGTTTTGTTGGACAAAAAAGATTGTAGTTATACTTTACTACTGTGGATAAGTGGATTGATTGATTGATTGATTTTTTGGCCTTCCAGTCATTATTTCTTCTTTTTAGTAAGACCATCTTTGGGGAAAACTGCTTCTCCCTCACTTCTAGGCTGTGTGGTTGAGTGGGCCTGTGTCTCAAGCCTGACTAATGAGAGCCATGCAGTCCTCTGCCATAGAGACTGGATCAGGAACAAATAAGTAATAAACAAGGTATCAAATCCAGGACAAGGAGAATAATGTTTTGAGAATTTTCTTTTCCCACAGTGAAAGAGAAGCTTACTAGCCCCTGAGTATGCTAAGCTGATATATGATACAATTCTGGTGTTGCCATCTGGCTACCAGGGAGAAAGATTTTTAAGTCAAAGCTAACCCAGAGGCAAGCAGAGTTTAGAAATGGAAAGAAACAAATTCCATGCAATACCCTTTGCAATTGAATCTAGTCATGCCCAAAGTCACATCTGATTATGGAATTTTCAGTTATGTGATCCAGCAAATTCTCTTTTTTGTCTAAACTGTTTGAGTTGGGCTTTTGACACTTGCACTAAGCTTAGCATTTCTTAGATACTTATGGAAGCCTAAGATAGTTTTTCACACAGTAAATAATGGGATCAAATAGATTGATCCAGAAACCATGGCTTGTAAATACTTAGGAGAGAAAAAGAAATTACATTTTAAGCAGAGCAAATTATACATGAAGCTGAATCTAGTATCTGTCTCTAAAATCTTAGTTCTAGTAGGTGTTTTAACTTTGGTGCTTAGTACTACTATTTTGTTTTTTAATTTGAAGGAATATTTGCTAATCTGCTAAATAAAAGGTCTTGATTAAGAGAGAGGACACGACATTTCAGGATCTGTATTTCTAAGGTGTCATCAGATAAAGTCCGAATATTCAGGAGAAATACTCCCCACCATGTTTAAAATGAATTCTTTAATTCAAGACTGCTTCAAGGAGTATTTTCTTCCTACTCACTTGCAAACCACACACTCTTGTATACATATTCACGTAGAAACAGAAATCCATTCAGGTACAATCTAACTTGCAATCAAGAACTGTTAAAACAGGACCTTTATCATCAGCGCAGCACATCCCAAAATGTCTTTGTAAAATAAATCAAATTATATGAGTTAATTGATTCCAGGCAACATCAGCAACTGCAGGTGGAGACAGAATATCAGGATGTTTATTAATGAAGTACAATTAATCAAAATTGACAATACCAATTCCTGTCTCTTGTATTTGAAAGCTACTTGCAGTGGCTATAGATGTATTTGTTGAATTTTTAAAATACAATTTTTACGAGGGAAAAACAGGGAGATTTATGAAAACATAGGATTTTTAGCTGTGAGTTTTGTACTACCGATGTTTAAACAGTGAAAATATACTCCTAAATGCAATTTGACAAGCGATGCCAAAGATGCCAGTGGTAATTAATTAGTACTTAATTGAGACCACAGACCAACAGGATACAGGAATTGGTCCTCAGTGCCATTTCCCCCCTTAGGCTCCATCTCATGAGGGTCAGAAGTGTGGCTGCAAGCTGAAGGTCAGTAAGTAAATTGGGAGAGCACATTGACACTGGACATTTCATGATGGATCTCATTCATTCACCCTTTGCTGCTGCCCCCGGCTATCTCTGATGAGAAAAGGACCGTGACTGTTTGAAGGGGGGAACTTAGCATTCATGCACATCTAAACCAAGGTAGGCAAGGCCCTCACCTGCTAGACTAGACAGGATGCTTCACAAAGAGATCAAGATCAAATATTAACATGAATGAGGGCAGGGTTATGGTTAGATTTTTGTAAAATAAATTTAGATAAAAGAGAAATTTCTTAAAACAATTCTTTTGCAGAAATAATTTTTCAGTAAAAAATGTAGATAAGAAATTTCTTAAAAATAATTTTTGAGAAAATTTCCTAGATATTATACATTATGGACTTAAAGATTTTAAAGACTCTAGAAATTCCGTCTTAGGTATTGTACATATTCCTCCAAGTCCTCCCCAAGACACACACTTTTTCTTATTAGGGTAGGGGTCAATGTCCTTAAACAGAGAGAAAAATTCTTCGTAATCTCATAGACTAAGCAAATGAAGAAATGCAAATGAATTCTTTTAATCTCTGAATAAATTATAGTCAGCTTCTGACTGAAAATATATGGTAGCTTGTCTTACAACATGAGTTGGGAAATAAGTTTGTTAAACTTGCTACCATATTTTCTGAAAAATGAAGTTGGGACAATTTTTATTTTTCTAGCTTAGAGTTGAAATCAGTTATTGAAGGCACAGTTGATGGATGTAACTGGGAATTGAAGTCTGGGTCTTTGGGTACCAAACCCTCAATCCACACAGATTATTTTACTTTTGAAGGGCCTTCACTCTCCAAAATGGACTCAGATAAAGTACAAATGCTACATATACATCTGGAGAAAGACTTTTCAGGGATCTACTTTATTTGGTCACACATATGCCTGCCATTAAAATGAATCAGATCTTCATCCTTTTCAGCGTTCCTAGAAAGGGCTTGACTCAGATTCTTCAGAGGTCCTTGAGAACTTGTCTTAGACAATGATGCTCACTGATGGAGCAGAGGGCACAGTGACGATTTGATAATAAGTACTCTCTCTTCTCCCAACTGAACTCCTGCCTGTGGCTCGTTCATTGACCTAAGTTTGTTCCCATGAACTGAGAGTTGTCTCAATATTACTGCTCCTTTACCACAACTGGAGAAATCCCTGACAAAGGCTTTCTTTATAAAAGTGGAGATATTCATGCGACATGACTGGGGTAGATCAGTGGCTCCCAGCCTCCCTCTCTATTAGAAAACATAATTGTGTGTCAGTGATGGCAACAGAGAGAAATGCCATCTGGTGTGCTCAGAATTTAAAAAAAAAAAAAAAAAAAAGAAAACCCAAAAACAAACATGGGGAAGGAGAGTTTCCATATTATCTTGACATTAATTTACCAAGAAACCTCAAGAAAACCATGTCTTTTAGTCAACCCTCATCTCTGTTTTTTAAAATATCAGTTTGTAAACCTTATGGGGTATTTAAAGATAAAATCATTTTCAAACCAGGAGCTATGTATACTGTTTAGTGAGTTTTTTTTTTTTTTTACATTCTATGAAAATCTCACATGTTTTCCATTGGCCTTTAAACTCTTCTGATTTTCATACTGACAACCTGTATTATTTAAACACCACCTGGAAATCCATACATCTTAGACCTTCCCTGAAATACAACTTGACAATTATAGTTCTGTGCTCGGCTAAAATTAAATGTGAGGTGAGATACCTACTTCTACCCTTTCAATGAACATCTCTGAACTTATTTTGTGAATATGAGCATCAATCTTATTTTATTTTTTATTAATCTGATTTATACTTCTACAAAGAATATAATCCATTTTAAAAATGCATTCAATATAAAAAAGTTAAAATATATTTAAAATGACTAAGACAATAAAGGTGAAGAAAAAATAAGGGATGAAGGTAGTATTCCAAATGCATGCTATGAGGTTCCAAATGCTTGTTGGATTTGGGCCAAATTTGATTTGAGGCTTGCTTCATCCCCTGTGAGTCATTTTACCTCCATGTAGGTGTCCCGTGATTGACTTTACTGTTAACTTGTGAGAACATTTCTGCTTTGCTTGTGCTCTCTAACTGACCACATCTGTCCAGAGGCACCAAGATTCAGAATTTCTTACTATTTTCCCTTTTGCAAGTCAAATTGGTGAAAGGAACAGGTTCCAAATCATTCATTCATTCATCTATCCAATTCACAAATATTTAGTGATTTTTATGTGCAAGTTCCTGTGAGAAGGAAGGCAATTTTGCATAGAAGCTGGCCACAAGGGCTTTGGATTCAGACATACCTGCATTTCAAATACTGGCCCCATCACCTTTAGTTGGTTGATCTAGGAAAATAACACCTTTTCTCTCTGGATGCTAGATTTTGCTTCCATAAATTGAGGATAATAATGACTTTACATGGTTGTTGAATTGAGAACATGTATTTAAAATTTTTCAGCAAGATATGGGACATATGGTTAGTATTCAATAAGTTTTGTCTATTCATGCTAGATATTCTGCAAGAATGAAAAAATAATAAGCACAGCCTTTGCCCTACATTCACTATGCTATATGTAAGCATCAAATTCACCTATACAGCTATTCATAAGAAAGGCTATGAATGTAAAGTAGGGAAAAGTCTCTGCAGTTAGGATCAGATCTCTGAATAGCAGATCTAAAAGAGCAGGATATTGAGCCAGGTCCTCTGAAGAAGTGGTAGAATCTGGGATAGGCAGAGAGCGCACATAGGAACCTGAACTGGTGGAAAGAATGTGGACAGAGTCCTAGAGAGGGGGATGTATGAGGCATGATTGGAATTGATGAGAAAATTCATTCATTTGGTGGAAAAGAAAAGCCTTCTTATATGGAGGCAATAGTTAGAGACCACCAGGCAGAGTTAAGACAATGAAGTACCAACAATTTGATAGAAAAGGCATCTCTGTGATGGAATTACCCCCATTGGAAACCAGAAAATCTAACAATTCTAACTGCATTTAACGACCTAGAATAATTAGTTGGAGCTCAAATGCCTTCAAGGTAGTTTATTTCCATTTTCTTTCCACAATTTAAAGTAAATTTGGGTTATAGGACATGCAAAGTGGCTAGATGACTTGGGAAAGTCCCAAGTTTGCTCACCTTCAAAATGAGAGGATTGAGCAGTTTCCTTTCTAGTGTTTCACCTCCAAAACCAATAAACCATTTTCCTCTTTAAAGTGAGGATAAAGTCAACTATTACTCTCTCTTGCTGCTCCACCTCTACTGGCCTCTTGGATGTCTCTGATTAAACTCCCAGATGTCTGCAAGAAATTCTCTGCACACTGAATCATAAAAAAAGCCTTTCTTCTTCCTTTTTTTTTTTTTTTTAAGGAGTGGTCTAGGTGTTGATTGGACTGAAATTGCACACAACTAAAAACAAAACCAACCCCATCCCACACACCACCCAAACAAAAACCTTCCATATGTATCTGGAAGCCACTTTACTACTTCCTGATTTTTAAACTCAACAGTTACATTTTTAAAGAGACACTGCACTGTGGAATATAAACATGTGAAATCTAAATACAAAATATAATGAAGCCCCTTGAACCAAGTCATGCAATGAGAAAATTTTAGGGCAGCCAGGCACTTTTGGCTTTTGAACTCTGTTTCTAGTTGTACTGCTGTTATTTGGTGGGTTTCGAGATGAGGCCAGCAACTTCCTAAGTGGCTTAGTTCACTCATTTTTAGAAGACACCCCTTATTCTCATGTTTGCAGCATCCTTCTTATAAGGGGCTCAGGATATTTAAGCCTCAACACTGTCCAATACAGAATAGCATACAGTCTTTGTGAATTACCAGTTTGAGATAGTGAAAGACAAATATTGCATACTTTTGTGTAAGCACAGGAAACGCCCTTTTGTGAGTCACTCTCCGTGCAAACTGAAAGAGACATACGATTACAGTGTGTGTGTAGGCCTTTCTAAGCCTCAAGCTTTGGGGACAATGAAGAACAGTAGAGGATGGTGGCTGGCACCAAGCACAGGTGACCAGAGAAATATCTTGTCAGTTTGGCTGCATTGTGGCAGCTCTTATTTTGGAATCTCTACTCTAGTATATGCCCAATCACGTTACTAACAAACCCTTTTATATCTTCAAAGTAGCTTTCTATACATGGTGGTCTTTGTCTTCTTTGAAAGCCATTCATTAGAACACTCCCAGTAATCTGATTTTCCTCTGTTCTCAATTCCTTGCCTCCTCTGTTTTTCTAAAGTCCAATTCCTGACCTCTATTTCTATTAATACCTGTAGGATTCCTCTGTGGTCTCACCCAATTTTCTAGAACACATACTTATTTATGATTTCTCCCTCCCATCATCACAAAAAAATCCCTAAACTTATACTTCTTCCAGAAAACTTCCTAAATGCAAGACTAGTCAAGATAACTTTCAACATGTACTTTCTAAAAATGCACTTAGTCACTTTGATTTAAGGCAATCTAAATCATTATTTCATTCGGTTTTTAATCTATGTCTGCAATATCTCTGCTGTGATCTGTCTTAGCTTGTAACTTTGTAGAGAGAGCAGGATGTGTCAAATTCATTTTGAGAATGCCTTTGTAGGGTGAAAATTTGTTCACAGATCTCATATTTATTGAGCACCTCCTATGTGCCAAGCACTGGACCACCTTCTAGCATTACAGAGATGAACAATGTAAGTTTACCACTGTGGAAATCATCAAAAGCAGTACCTGTTTCAATAGAAGTAGGCATAATATGCAATGATGATAAAAACTTGGAAAACAAAAATGAATCAGACCAGGCAACAGCCCTACTGAAAATGTGGGTGGCCAGTGAAAGTTTCTAAGGTCTTTTGACTTGATGAAAGACTGTATTAAATTGAGTGTCAAGCAGATTTGACCTAGGAAATAATGACCAGTGAACAATAAGCAGAGCCTGATTGATTTCTACTTCCTGCATTGCTTAATAATCCTTTTAAAAGTGTTATTGTAGATGCCCTTGATTAGGGAAATGCATTTCCATTTTCTGAGCTTTAGGCTCTAAAACTGTGTTTGCTTTCTTGCTTTGTTCTTGGTTGGATCCTTCATTTATCAGAACAATACTAACAAATGGCTCTTTTCTCAATTTCTCAGGTATATGAGTAGCAGGGTAACTCAGACCTAAATTGCCTTTTCACTATTTTTTCTTGCTATGTATGCACATGCAAAAACATCCACCTTCAGACTTTTTACTGGCACATCGCGGAGGAAACTTGAGTGTCGGTTTAAGTCTGCGTAACTGAGACCATAGCTCTGTGGCTTTCACTGCACTTCCCAGTGCTGAGTAGACTGCTGGGATTCCACAAATAAATAATAAAAATAATAATGATTTTTCAAGCATTTGGAAATGCTGAGTTGAAAGGTGTGGTGTAAGTGCAATGTTTTATTGTGAAAGTGGTAGCTCACGCATTATCTGCTCCTAATGGAGGGCGGCAGTAATGGAGAGGGAGGCACTTATGCCTCTAGACAGGGGTCCCTGAAGGCGGGGTGGGGCTCGGTTGGGCACTGTGGTAACACTTACTGTACACAGGAACTGCTTCCTTCCAGTCTAGCAAGAAGGTATGAGAAGAGTCATGCTGCTGCTTGTTCCCCTAAACCTTACAAAGTCATCATTGTTTCATTCCCATAGAGGATGTGACTGAAAAATCATACTGGAAGAATACTCCAGACTTAAAAATATTAATTTAGGTTTTAGTTTGGGGCTCAAATAAATACATCATTGGTATGGGGCATGTCAGCAGCTTGGATCTGAATATACCCTGTGTGTGATATATGGACTGAGTTATCCCACCCGACCCCACCCCAGTTTATATGATAAGGCACTACCTACTGTTGGCTCAGAATGTGACTGCATTTGGAGATTGGATCTTTCAAAAGGTCATTAAGTTAAAAACAAGGCCATTAGGGTGGATTTTAATCCAATCTGACTGATGTCCTTATAAAAAGAGGAAATTTAGACATGCAGAGAGAGACCAGGGACACGAAAGCACAGAAGAAAAACCATGTGAGGGTAAAACAGCAAGAAGGTGGCCGTGCGCAAGCCAAGGGGAGAGACCTCAGAATAAAGCAAACCTGCTGATATCTTGACCTTGGACTTCCAGCCTCCAGAAGTGTGAGAACATAAATGGCTGCTGTTGAAGCCGCCTGGTGCGTGGTATTGTGTTATGGCTGCCCTAGCAAACGAACACAGTCTGGGATTATCCAGACTTCAGATTCACATTGAATGCTGCAGTATAATATAGAAAAAAGACACATATTTTTTAAATTCAGTATAGTCTAAATGCTTTTCCAGCTAACTTCATAATTTTAATTATAAAATGAACATAACCTGTGTCAAATTATGAATATGTTAGCATATTGAATGGGGACAAGAAAAATAAGCACCAGATTTAGACTCCATAGGCATTTGAAGGTAGAGTAAAAAAACCTGGTTTCCTTGACCACATTGTCATAATATGCATATATAACAGTTTATTGAATCCAGGCTGTGTAGACAACCAGAAGAACTCTGGCTCCATACTATTACAATGCATGCCCACAACAAAGATTCGTGGAGTACAGCCCCGTTCATTCGATCTCTCTAAGCCTGACCAACATGAGAGCTGAAAACCTTACCTCTGTCTAAAGTATATCTATGTAGCCATCCATAAGTTATTAACTGGCCTGCCTGGGCTCTGCTGCTGAAAATATTAATATATTCAAATATTCTAGCTACTGCAAAAACCAGTGTATCAGATAAATGCATTAATATCTTTCTTAAGAGAACCTGATGTTATTTTTTAAAAGTTTCTTGCTTTTTCCTTGGACTCCCACTGAAATCTAGGTGATATATGGCCTAATAAGGTAAAGTGGCCATCAGGTACCAAAGTGCAGGATTGACTGTATCCATAAAACTCTGTTTATTGTACTTGAAATACAACACTCATTCGTGTGAACTTGTAGGCTGAGTACTGTTCATCACATCCAATGGCAGAAATGTTTTTTACTTTCTTAGACATTTTACCCGGTGGAAATGACATGTCCTATAATTGCAGATGAGGCTACCTCTACCCTATCAATATTCTCACCTCATCCTAAAGGCTGGCTCTTTTGCATACAAGTACAGCCTCATTGGAGTTGGAAGGCAAAGCTTTACTGAGAACCAGCAAGCTGAGTGGAAAGGCTGGAGAAATTAAAGCAGTGATGGAGGCGGTATCTGAGACTTATCCCTTTAGATCACTGCTCTGTGTCTGTGGATCCCAAGTTGAGATATACGTATCTATATAGTGACCAGCATTTGTGCTATCCAGGTTTGCCTTTTGCTATTGGCTGCACTTAAGGCCCTTTATCAATGACAGCAAACAAAGTAGGTGGTCTTCTACCTCTTTCTTGCAGCAGAAAAAAAAATAGTGACATAATTTTTCACAGCCTGAAATAATTGTGGAGGTACAGATACTGGTTAGGTTCACTATGAATTATTAGTGGAAAAGTGGGTCTCAGAAGTACGTTACATGTGAAATATTTTTCGTCACTTGAACATGTGCCGTCCAGAGCTGGCCCTGTTCTAGCCGTCACAGGGAACAAACATTTCACATTCACAGATGCTCCCAATTTGGTGCGGTTTGGAGTGTAATTTAGATCAAACGTCTCCATGTAAATGAGTCAGGGTTTCTTAATTAGGTGCCTCTAAAGCAAAACCTTGGACCACATCAGTAGGTGTGGGTGTGGTACCCACAATACTGGAATCTTTCCTATAGACCAGGCTCTCAGTATCATTCAAATAAAGCTTTTTTTTTTTTTTGGTTGTTTTTTTCAGGCAGAGTAATAAATCTGCAGATGGCATAGACAGAAAGACGCTACTTCAGAAGAGCTGTCTAAAAACACTGCCTCTTTGGCAAATGCCTTAAAGTAGGTCATTCTGCTGTGATTTAGCTTTTTCTTTAGAATTGATTGCCAGCTTTTTGTTCCCATTACAAGTAGGGTGCATTCCAGTCCACAGACTTGTTCTTAATTTTTCCAACTGGTATTTGTTTACTCGGATTTGCAGATCTTCTTATGAAAATGGCCAATACCCTGTCACAGTGCTAATCATGCACTTGACCACAAAGCGAAATGGATCCTGGTGATAATCTGGCAATGCTAAAATATTAAATGCCTTAAACACTCAGTCTTCCCACAGCAAAACTGCATTGATTTATATGGGTAGGTTTGTTGAAATAATTGTCCCATCTTTTATACATGTGCAAAGAAGAGGTGACAGGATGTAAATGGAAAACTTTTACAAGCCATATAGCTGTTTGTATAGATATTCAGGTTATCTGCTTTTATACTTGTCATTGTTTGTGTTTTTTATAGGGGGAAAAATCATTTCGTCCCATTTCTCCATCGAGGCTTCGGGATTTACCGCTGAACCCCCGCCGGCATTAATGAGTTACCTGCATAAATTCCCTGGCAATCGATGGGCACATAGACCTTGTTTTGTTATATTAATTATTCCTCACAGAACCTTGACACTGACATTAAATGAGGCCTTAAAAAATCTTGATGAAGGTCTTAAGGTATATTTTACTGTTCAAATATTAGCATTGCAAAAACTACGTCTAAGGCATTATTCATTTTGTGGAACCACAGGGAAGGAGGGGAGGGGTTGTGATAAGAAGAAAGGAAGGGCACAGGGAGTGAACTCTCTGGTCTTAACTCTTTATTGCCTAGGGGCCAGTTTTCTGAGAACAAGTTATAATCCTCAAATTGTGATAATGATGTGATAATAAATGTTAAAATCATAATGAATTAAAAGAGCGGACTATGTTGTTTTCTCCAGATTGGTGTTGAATATGGTGTCTTCTTCACAGGCCAAATTTGTCTTGGCAAATTCTTGGTGTTTTCAGGTGAATTCCAAAATGTCAGTTAAAAAGACACAAAGAAGTGGGCTTTGGAGAGGCAGTGGAGATATTGGCTAGGTATGTCACAAGATTGACTGCTAAGTGTGTCCTTAAGAAACAGGCTATGAAAAAAGGTTTTATGTGCAATTTTCTTTCATTCCCAATAAAACTTATTTTACTTAGATGGAATATAGAAGGTTCTGATTAAGCAAATGCTCTGGTCAAAAACACTTATATGTGGATTAACAGTAATCAAACAACAAAATTAATATTAAAATTACAATGGACAAAACGTTGTTATCCTTCGCTAATTCACAAGGAACTTCTGAATCGTGAAGCTCTCCTGAGGAACTTGAGTTACCTCTGTGCTAGAGTGTGGTTGTTAGATAAGTGGATGGGGGTTATTAGACATTTCTCACTGAAATTTCTGTGAAATAGCAGCAAATTGAAATGTTTTTGGATCCTTTTGGAGCAGAAGTTGTGTACTGAATTACTATTTGATGATGCTCTTCAGGCTCTTACAATGCTGATCATTGTGAATTTACTTTCTAAATTTTTTTCCTTTGCTGGCTAGTTATTCTTACTATGCTTGTCCCAAAGTTGTGTTTAACTCCATCCTTTCTTCAGGGGCTCTGAACGTGCTTGGTAAAGGCATGCACTTTCATGGTTTGAAATATTCCTCTAAAAACCTAATTCTCAAACCTATATTTCCTCCTTTAATATCACACCTCCACTCGCCCACTTGCGAAAATGATTTGTTAAATACCTCCTATTGTTCGACTCTCTACCAGTTCAATGGCACAGTACAAGGTCCAGGAAAAAATGATTTCTGCTCTGAAGGAATTAAAGTTAACCCACATACGAGGAAGGATGAATTACAGTTTTACACCAGGTGGAGTACAGCTATCTGTGGTTGCAGTCAGCCTGACTGGGCGGTAAGAAACAACTTCATCTCTTTGATGATTTAGAGTTTATAGTGGGCTTTCATTCACATGTAACTAAATTTTCTAAAAGTCCTTTGAGGTATAGGTATTGTAACAGAAGAGGAAACCGGCGCTCAGAGAAGCTGTTATCCAAAGTGACACGGTTAGAGTCATAAACCTAGGATGCAAACTTGGGTTTTCTGCTTCTGAATCCAGTGCCTCTCCACTCCATCTACTGGATTTAATGTAAGATCAAGTTTCTCTGCTTGGGTTTCCAATTGTGCCAAACTTGAATAACAGTATATACTCTTAGCTTTTACTTTCTTTATGTCATTAGATCACACACACACACACACACAAAGGTAGATAAATTCAGTATTATTTCTATGATGAGATGAAAAAACAGTGGCTGAGATGTGAAGTGACGTGCCCAAAGTCACTGTGGAAGCTCACACTCAAGCTGGGGCTGGAGCCCAGTTCTTTAGATTCTCTTAAACTATCAGAGGCAAATGCACACAGCACTGTCCACCCACAAATACTGCTTTCTAATTAAATTGGCAACTGGATAATTTACATAGTTTTTCTCTGTGTCTACTCTTGTTCACCTAGAATGTATTATCAACACAGTGATCCTTTAAAACAGAAGTCAGTTCATGTCATTCCTACTCAAAATGCTGTAACTGACTTCCCTTTTTAACCTGCATGAGGGCAAGGATGGTTTTTGTTAAGTTGACTGATGTGTGATAAGCTCCTAGAACAGTTCCTGGCATACAGTAGGTGCTCAGTAAGAGTACACAGGTGACCTGGTTTTATCAGTGGCATTACCACTCTCTTTAATCTACAGATTGCACCCCCGGCACTATCTGAGACTCTTTCCAGTCCTTTATGGAGGATAATATCAAAAATACCAGCAAATACTCCTGACCTACTTCAAAGCCGCTCTAGGAATTCCTCTCTTCCCACTGAGCTCCACAGCCAACACCAGAATAATTGCTTCGTGGTCATGTTAAGAGAACTGTTGGCTTTCTGGCTTTGCTCCAGCCTCCTCCTTCAGCCCCTCCATCCCTAAGTTCATTTTACATAGGACCGATGGATAGGTTGTTTGAGATGCAGTGTGTCACTTAACGAGGGGGATACATTCTGATAAATTCATCATCAGGCAATTTCACGGTTATGTGAAAATCATAGGGTGTACTTACACAAGCCTAGCTGGTATAGCCCACTGCAACCTAGGCTAGTGCGCCTAGACTATAAACCTGTACAGCATGTTACTGTACTGAATACTGCAGACAGTTGTAACACAGTGGTATTTGTGTATCGAAATATAGAAAAGGCACAGCAAAAATTCAGTATCATCTCACGGGACCACCACTACATGTAAGGTCCATGATTGATGGATGTATCATTATGTGGTGTGTGACTGTACTGAAATAAAAAAGCAGAAATTACATTTTTCAACTGCTCAATAACCTGCCTTGGTTTCCTATAGCCTGAGTTGTCAGATTCCAAGAAACATTTCTGCCAGTCCCACCCATAACCTGGCCCCACCCTGCACCCAGGTCTCTCCTTCTCCTTTGCCTCTGGCCACAGGACAGGCTGCTCACACCTATATCCTGGTTCCTTCTTGGTTTTACTCCAGCCACTCCATGGAACATCCTTGTGCTTTCCAAATCCCACCAGCTCCACCTTTCACTGGAGACTTCTCAAGTCTTTCAGCCCATTTCTCCCTATTTGAATTACAGGCTGCGCATACTGTTTAACAGTTAATTAGTCTCTGTTCTTTTTTTTTTTTTTTTCTTAAGTGCTTTGTTCCCTTCCTGTTACATTAGTAGCATTGCAAAGGCAAAACCTTAGACTTCCGATTTTATACTTTTATCTTCCCCACTTTCCTGAATGTAGGACAGAACACAGAGCAGGCATTCCATAGGCATACTTCATTCATTGGTGCTTACGGGCTGCTGCTTGTCTATGTATTTTGCCATGCTAACTTTAGATAGCTGAACACTTCAAATGATAAATTTTGAAGGCTATCTTAAATTTATATATTGTTGGCAAGTAATGGCATTTTTTTACAGCTATACTGATGAGGTATATATTAGGATAAATGTATACTTAAACTCCAGCCTTATCTAGTTTACAACATGTTTGCAGCATGTCTAAACGTAGAAAACCATACTGCACCCACCAGCGATTAACTGGGTCTTGCCGTGTGCGTGTGTGTGTGTTTCTTTGCAAGCATCTAAAGTGAATTCTATCATTAAGAAGTCACAAAATATGTAGAAATTAGTATAAAAAGCATTTAGGAAATAACTAAAGAATACAAATTAATCTAACCAACAATTAAGTTTTTAAGGCTATTTTGAGGCTTTATTATGGAAGTTTAGGTAGCAGAGTAATAAACCATGTTTGCATAATATAAGTTTAAGCCTGTAATCCTAGCACTTTGGGAGGCCGACGAGGGTGGATTGTTTGAGTTCAGGAGTTTGAGAACAGCCTGGGCAACACAGTGAAACCCTGTCTCTACTAAAATACAAAAAATTAGCTGGGCGTGGTGGCAGGCGCCTGTAGTCCCAGCTACTCAGCGGGCTGAGGTAGAAGAATTGCTTGAACCTGGGAGGCGGAGGTTGCAGCGAGCCAAGATCGTGCCACTGCACTCCAGCCCGGGCAACAGAGCGAGACTCCATCTCAAAAAAAAAAAAAAAAGAAAAAGAAAAAAAGTTTAAAAAGGTCCATGTTTTTCAGCAACTTTGATTTTGCAAACATTTGAAGGAAAATTATTACTCTCATCCTTATTCATAGGTTAAGCTCTGACAATCTGCATTCTGCCATCTTGTCTTCTCGATTCATCTTGAGAGTCAGACACTTGTGGCTCTTGCAGGTCCTGACAGACCACTGCTGGTATCCCCCTGCTACAGCACTACAGCTTGACACTTTGCAGAGTAGGCACCTCATTTATAAAGCACATTCAGAGATCAAGTTCTTTACCCTTTCTTCTCCCCATGGAAAAAGCCATTCTTAGAGTGGGTTTTGGATTGGATTATTATTTTGGACACTCCATGTTTCTGCTTCATTTAGTTCCTAGGACAAATGATGCAAACCTGATAATTCTGGGCATCAAATCCCATGTTAAAGTCCTCTTTCTTTTAGCGCAGACTTTGCTTTCTTGGTCACAGAGAACATCTTCCCTCCTCCTGTTTCTTGTCTTTAGATCCTGTTCTGAAAGTGTGGTCCGCAGACCGTCAGCAACAGTGGCACCTGGGAGCTTGTTCTCTATACAGAATCTCAGGCCCCATCCCGGACTTCCTGAATCATAATTTGCATTCTTTAACAAGATTGCTAGGTGATTTGGTTTGTGAGCACACTGAAGTTTGGGAAGTCCTGAGCCTCTTTTAGGGATGCTCATGCAGCAGAAGTGCTGGCCACGGGACCAGCAGGCAGAGGAGACTTCACAGTTCCCATTGTCTACTACTTGACCCCCTCGATGCCCTCAATCATTCGAATCCCCCTTCGCCCTAGTACTTTAAAGTGTTTCCTGTGCTTGGTGAATGAGTCACACAGCACAGGTGCATCTGCGTCAATAGAGGGCAGTCTTTTTTTCTAGCAATTAGTTGACGCCATTAGGCTCTTCAGATGGGGTCTGGGTTGTGAGAGGCGAGGCCTTTCGTTGGGATGCAGGATAGCGGCCCTTACCACTTGTGGTCATTAAAGTTCCCGTGGTGCTTTTTGTGAGTGAAGGGATTGTTAACCTCGGCATCCTGGCTGACTTCCAATCTGTGTAATTGCATGCAGCCTACCTAAGTCTGCTCTGTAGTTTCAATTAGGTAAAGTATTGTTCACTTCTTGTACTAAACTGCTGTGTTGTGTGGCTACAGACTGCTAATTAGCTGGTATTTTTCAGGTAGCTGCGTTCATGATGAACAAAACGCTCTCTCTGGTCATCATCTTCCCCACCTCCACTCTCCCCAGTATCCACAATCCTATATACAACTGCAGGCCAATTTTCTACATATTACCATTTCTTGGAAAAAAAGTGCTTTGGGATCAGAAATTCCTAGTACACGACAATGAACATTTATTTAGATTCTCTATGTAGTCACCTGCTTCTAACCTTATCTAACCTATTATAGGGTGTGGGTCGGGGAAACCCATGCAGAGAATAAAAAGAATGTGACAACAGGTGGAAGAAATAGGCCTTCCTCTGCCAAGATGAAGGGTAAATTTCTGTGATTGCCAGGGAAGTATGAATTGCTTTAAGAGCTTGCCACTCCATGAATTGGTTATTTTAAATGTGATATGAAAGAAGGATGAGGTCAGAGAGAGTAGGGCATGCATTTATTTCTTTTTTCCCACTAGTTAGAAAAATACAGTGGGACATGTAAACTAGCAGTAAAATGCCTTAATATCTCTGTGGGGAATATTTGGCCCTAAATAGGAAATGTGGCACCAGGAGAGAGAATGGAATTCCTTTCTGTTGACTTAAAAGTTAGTACCAAGGGAAGTATGTGGCTCTGGAATGGCAGTTGGAAATGAAAGAAAAGTGGAAAAGATGAGTGAGCAGGAAGCCAAGAGGGCAGAGTTGCGAGGGCAGAGTTGTGCTGTTATCAGAGAAGAGATGTGTTTGAGAATGGAATTTTTCTGAGATGTGAAATGATTGCTATAAAGTGTCCAAATGGAAAAAAATTCTGATTTAGGTATAACGTATCACTTTACATGCCTTTTCACTATGTAAGCAAATTTAATCTGTTTTAATGCCCAACAACAGATACACAGATTAATTAGACAAGAGTTCATTTGGAGTGATTTATCTTTTCATATCGCAAACTCTATGGGAGGTAAATGAAAATCAATAAATGAAGTAAAGAAATGAGTGTACAAAATTGATAAAGGGAAGACTATGAAGAGGTGTCTATTGACCATCAGTTCATGGAGAGCAGGAAAAGAGGTGTTTTCAGTGCCAGAGGACCAACCTATGTCTTGCCCACTCCTTACAGTGGTTCTGTCCCAACGTATTCTACTTGTCTCTTTGAAATGAGAAAGAAGAGAAGGGGTTTATTTAGTCCAGTGGAAGGACTGACTTAGTGTCTGTTAAAAATAGGCTGGTTTACAAATTCCTGTTAGAAGAGGAAGGATATAGAGCCAGAAAATGGGGATTAAGAATGAGATTGAGGGATGTGAACGCTCCCAGACGTGGGAAGGGAAGCTTCCAGATCCTAGAGCTTTATTGCTTTCCTGGTAAAAGTGTCTTCATTTCCAGCTCAGCATCTACCACAAAGTAAATACTCAACCTGTATTTGTTTCACGAATACATGGCCGGACAGATGATGTAGGCAACAATGTTTTGAATGTGAAGTAAGTTTTCAGAGTGACAGACAAGAGAAAGAATCTGAAGAGGATGATGAATATTGGGAGGAAAGGTAGAGAACAGTGGAAATATATATGAGGAAACAGTTTAGTTAAAAAGAATGTGGGTAGGATACAGAAGATGAGAAGAAATGACCAGAAATAAGATACGGGAACCTTTATACCAAGGGCAATAATGTAAAGCTTGTGAGTTCTGCATGTATTTTTAAACTTTCTTTTTACATATTAATGAATGGAGCTGGGGAAAAATTATAGACCAAAAAATGTCATTGAGGCAGAAACATAATAGGCTCAAAAATGCTAACCTTAAATTTGAGCTCTACTGTTTTGTAGCTACTTCCAAAAAAGATTTTTCCCAATGGCCTGACCAAGATAGCCCCTAACCTCCTTTCTTTGCCCCTTAGGAACTCTCATTCAAGTGAAGCCTAGGGTTTTAGTTATATACTGCTTCAAAGTCAAGTGTGGGTTGAGTCTGTTACTAGCCACAGACAAAATATTATTTATGGCTGAGATTTCCTCCTGTCCAATTGCTCAACTCCAGTCTTTTCTCAGCCTAGACATTACAGTCTTGAAAACTGAAATCTCATATATAATATGCACTTTTTTCTTGCATGAGAAAAAAATCCCAGCAACATGGAAATTTGCAGATACCCTGTGTTAAGTATTCCTGGATGTCACCCTGCAGCTCTAATTTCTGCTTTCTCCTCTGCATTCTGGGTACTGCTGCCGGACTTGTCAGCACCTTGTCAGTGCTTCCTGTTGCGTGGGCTACCATCGGACTCTGTGTTCTTAGCAATTATCCATAAAAAACCCCAGAAGATCCTTCACAATTAAAAAATATATATTAACAGGTAAAGAAAAAAAAAAAAAGCCACTTTAAGAAATGCAGTTTCCTGGAGCGGGTGCTATGTGTAAACGCTGCACAGCCTTGACTAACTGCAGCATGGTCTCGTCTTTCCCAGCTCTGTGATGCTCTTTTGTTCATGGTGTGACAAGGATGTGGGGAGCCAATATGATTTAACTAAATAATACACAAATGTCAAGAACACTTTCATGTCTTGTGTATAGACCAGAATAAATGACTCGGATGGAACGTTTTGTTTTTCTTTTCAGGGAACAACTCCACAGTTTACAAGGAGCTTTGCTGACAAGAAGTGGCCAAGAAATATTATTTAGAATAACCTATTTTAATGTAGGAGTAAATGGCTGAGGTTTTCACTTGGGTTCAAAAGACAGAGGTCTGGAAAGGAAGTTGACCGGCAGAAAGCAGTGAGGACTTAGGTTTGTCCTGGAATTCTTATGGGCAGTGGGGAGAAAAATAAGTCCAGTAAGAAATGAAAATGAGGAAACTAGTTTCTCAGAATTAAAGGTGAACTGAAAGGAATTGGCAGCTGCTGGGACATGCCAGCCAGAGAGGCCATGGTATCCGATACACGTGACAGACAGAGAGACAACAGCAATGCTCCCCAAACAACTCGCCTGAAGGGCTTGCCAGGAAGCCAGATGCTGCTTCTGGAAGAATATCTTCCGTGGTTGGGCATCTGGGTTCAGTGCTTTCCATTTAAAGAGGAGAAAGAAGGTGATAAAAGGCAGCACCATTACTGCCTTCTAAAAAAACGTGCTCTTTCTAAGTATATATACGCAGGCATGCATGCGCGTGCACACACACACACACACACACACACATGCAAGCATTAATAAATGTTGACATGGAAACTGTTTGTAAAAAGAACCCCTAAAAATGAAAGTTTTCTTTTTAGATAGAATGTAGTAGAGGCAGGAAAGTGGGGAGGGTGAGAAGACAGACACTAAGAAAACCCCTTCTATAAATATAAGGGCTCACTAATTAATTAGGATTAATTAGGTAATTTTATTTAAAAGGCTGGGATTATATCTGGTGTTCAATTAGAAAAAGGGAGTCTGAGGGATTGGTCTGTGCCTCTATCACAGTTGGCTCAGCTTTCTCACTCTTTGTTTTACCATTCCTCCTTCCTTGGAAACACAATCGAGTATTGGTATTGGCAAGAAAGCAGAGTGTGGTTTAGTGGACTGGAAATCAGGTGACTTGAGGTCTGCTTGATTTTTTTCTCCCTTCCACTTTGAAGTTCGCTCCATAAAACAAGGGAACCAAATTTCTTTATACACTTAAAAGCAGAGGGCAAGCTTTTTAAATCAAGGTGATTTTTTTTTTTTTTTCCATCGGATGCTAAATAATTCAAGGTAGTATGACAATATTGGATCTCAAATGATGGACAAGGAAGCTGGGGTTGACCTGATAGGAACCAGAAGTGGTAGAAGTTATTTACTAGTGAGAATTATGACAGAAGATACAAAAATAAATTTTTGTATTTCAAATTTTGCTACAGATAATCAAGAAACCAGAAGAACTGGCAATCTTACTACGTATTGCAGTAATTGATCTAACAGGCTCCACCCATCACTGATGGGTGGTCACAGGTTCCCTGACTGAGTCTCCCTTGGTGTGGCCAGCCTCTTTTAGAACTCATTCATTATAGTGCTTGCACCCTTTTAACATGCAGTCTTAGTATTAACAGTGTCTCTTTTTTCCAGCTTTTAAGTTCAGGAGTAACTATGCAGGATATGCAGGTTTGTTACATAGGTAAATGTGTGCGATTGGTGGTTTGCTGCACAGATTTTCCCATAACCTAGGTATTAAGCCCAGCATTCATTAGCTGTTCTTCCTGATGCTCTCCTTTCTCCCATCCACACCCCACCACCTTCCAACAGGACCCAATGTGTGTTGTTTGAAAGGATTTCCTATTTAATAAATGGTGCTAGCTAGCCATATGCAGAAAATTGAAACTGGACCCCCTCCTTCTTTATACCATATTTAAAAATAAACTCAAGATGGATTAAAGACTTAAATGTAAAACCCCACACTATAAAAGCCATAGAAGAAAATTTAGACAATATCATTTAGGACATAGACATAGGCAAAGATTTCATGATGAAGATGCCAAAAGAAATGGCAACAAAAGCAAAAATTGACAAATGAGATCTGATTAAACTAAAGAACTTCTGCACAGTAAAATAATCTATCATCAGAGTGAACAGAAAACCTACAGAATGGGAGAAAGTTTTTGCAATCTCTCCATCTGACAAATCCAGCATCTATAAGGTACTTAAACGAATTTACAAGAAAACAACCCCATTAAAAAGATCATTATTATTATTTTTACAATCAGAAGAGCTCTGCTTCTTTGTCAGGATGAAAAGAATATCAGGTGAGGGGAGATAAACTTGAAAGGAAGAACTTGCTTACCAATACTCTTAAGATAGAATATTCCCTAGTACTAGTCTGAAAACATCAAGTTTCTAAGATTCCAGGTGATATGGTTTGGCTGTGTTCCCACCCAAATCTCAACTTTAATTGAATCTCCCAGAATTCCCGTGTCTTGTGGGAGGGACCCAGGGGGAGGTAATTGAATCATGGGGGCCGGTCTTTCCCGTGCTATTCTTGTGATAGTGAATAAGTCTCACAAGATCTGATGGGTTTATCAGAGGTTTCTGTGTTTGCATCTTCCTCATTTTCTCTTGCCTCCACAATGCAAGAATTGCCTTTCACCTCCTGCCATGATTCTGAGGCCTCCCTAGCCATGTGGAACTGTGAGTCCAATTAAACCTCTTTTTCTTCCCAATCTTAAGTATGTCTTTATCAGCAGCTTGAAAATGGACTGACACAGTAAATTGGTACTAGTAGAGTGGGGCGTTGCTGAAAAGATATCCAAAAATGTGGATGTGACTTTTTAACTGCGTAACAGGCAGAGGTTGGAACAGTTTGGAGGGCTCAGAAGAAGACAGGAAAATGTGGGAAAGTTTGGAACCTCCTAAAGACTTGTTGAATGGCTTCGATAAAAATGCTGATAGTGGCCGGGCGCGGTGGCTCAAGCCTGTAATCCCAGCACTTTGGGAGGCCGAGACGGGCGGATCACGAGGTCAGGAGATCGAGACCATCCTGGCTAATACGGTGAAACCCCGTCTCTACTAAAAATACAAAAACTAGCCGGGCGAGGTGGCGGGCGCCTGTAGTCCCAGCTACTTGGGAGGCTGAGGCAGGAGAATGGCGGAAACCCGGGAGGCGGAGCTTGCAGTGAGCTGAGATCTGGCCACTGCACTCCAGTCCGGGCGACAGAGCGAGACTCCGCCTCAAAAAAAAAAAAAAAAATGCTGATAGTGATATGAACAATAAGGTACGGGCTGAGGTGGTCTCAGATGGAGAAGAGGAACTTGTTGGGAACTGGAGCAAAGGTAACTCTTGCTATGTTTCAGCAAAGAGACTGGTGGCATTCCGCCCCTGCCCCTAGAGATTTGTGAAACTTTAAAACTTGAGAGAGATGACTTAGGGTATCTGGTGGAAGAAATTCCTAAGCAGCAAAGATTTCAAAAGGTGACTTAGGTGCTGTTAAAAGCATTCTGTTTTAAAAGAGAAACAGAGCATAAAAGTTCAGAAAATTTGCAGCCTGACAATGCAGTAGAAAAGAAAAACCCATTTTCTGGGGGAGAAATTCAAGCCAGCTGCAGAAATTTGCATAAGTAGCAAGGAGTCTAACATTAATCCCAAAGACCATGGGAAAATGTCTCCAGGCCATGTCAGAGACCTTCATGGCAGCCCCTTCCATCACAGGCACAGAGGCCCAGGAGGAAAAAGTGGTTTTATGGGCTGGGCCCAGGGTCCCTGTGCTATGTGCAGCCTAGGGATATGGTACCCTGCATCCCAGCCACTCCAGCCATGGCTAAAAGGGGCCAACATAGAGTTTGGGCTGTGGCCTCAGAGAGTGGAAGCCCCAAGCCTTGGCAGTTTCCATGTGGTGTTGAGCCTGTGGGTGCACAGAAGTCATGAATTGAGGTTGGGGAATCTCTGCCTACATTTAAGATGTATAGAAACACGTGGATGCCTAGGCAAAAGTTTACTGCAGGGGCAGGGTTCTCATAGAGAACTTCTGCTAGGGCAGTGCAGAAGGGAAATGTGGAGTCAGAGTCCCCACACTGGGGAACTGCCTAGTGGAGCTGTGAGAAAAGAGGGCCACCATCCTCCAGACCCCAGAATGTTAGATCCACCGACAGCTTACACTGTGCGCCTAGAAAAGCTGCAGACACTCAATGCCAGCCTGTGAAAGCAGCCAGGAGGGAGGCCGTACCTTGTAAAACCACAGGGGCAGAGCTGCCTAAGACCATGAGAGCCTGTATTAGCTCTTGTATTAGCGTGACCTGAATGTGAGACCTGGAGTTAAAGGAGATCATTTTGGAGCTTTAAAATTTGACTGCCCCACTGGATTTTGGACTTGCATGAGACCTGTAACCCCTTTGTTTTGGCTGATTTCTCCCATTTGGAATGGCTCTATTTACTCAATACCTGTACCCTCTTTGTATCTAGGAAGTAACTAGCTTGCTTTTGATTTTACAGGCTCATAGACAGAAGTGACGTGCCTTGTCTCAGATGAGACTTTGGACTGTGAACTTTTGGGTTAATGGTGCAATGAGTTAAGACTTTGGAGGACTGTTGGGAAGGCATGATTGGTTTTGAATTGTGAGGACATGAGATTTGGAGGGTCAGGGGTGGAATGATATGTTTGGCTATGTTCTCACCCAAATCTCAACTTGAATTATATCTCTGAGAATTTCCATGTGCTACTGGAGGGATCCAGTGGGAGGTAATTGGATCATAGGGGCTGGTCTTTCTTGTGCTTATTCTTGTGATAGTGAATAAGTCTCATGAGATCTGATAGGTTTATCAGGGGTTTCCATTTTTGCTGCTGTTTCATTTTCTCTTGCTGCTGCCATATAAGAAGTGTCTGCCTCCTGCCATGATTCTGAGGCCTCCCCGGCTACATGGAACTGTAAGTCCAATTAAACCTCTTTTTCTTCCCAGTCTTGGGTATGTCTTTATCAGAAGCAGGAAAACGGACTAATACTCTAGGCTTATGAAGTTGATCTTACCTGGAACCACTCACTGGCTATTAAATTATCATCTTGTTCAATGAAGTAATGAGATTCCATTTGTTCAACAAAAATTATTGAGGATCTATAATAGTAGGACATGGTACTAGGGGATATAGAAGGAATCAAAATGACACATATTTCTGCCCTTCTGGAGCCAGTGCTCTAAGAGCAGAAGAGGCCTAGTTAGTTCCTTATAATTTCCATTTTCATCAGTATTTTCAGGATCTGGCTATGCTATAGAATATCATTTTTTTTCCCTGCTAGATTATATTTATTCCTGAGTTTTTTTAAAAGCTGAAGGGTGAAGGTAAGAACAGTAGCTGGTCATTGTTATAAATTCTGCCCAATGTCCGGTTAAGCTGAGGTTATTCTAGGTGTTCCTTATGTAATGAGTAGTTTTAGTCACAAAATATAGTATCTTTGCTCTTGTCAAATGTTTTTTTCTATCAACATGCACGCCATTCTCAGACTCCTTTCCTGGTATCTCTTTCTCTGACCACCCATTCAATGTTAGAAGTCTCTAGGAATCTGTCCTTGACTCTCTTCTGGGTTCACATGGTCCCTTGGAGGTATTCATGACCTTACCCCATTGCCATCTTTAAACCAACAACTCCAAAATGTGGCCCTAGATCTCAATTACCTTTCTTGCATTCCCAACATATATTTCTTATTCTCAACTGGATTTTGCTAATAGAATATAACAATGAGCAAGTCACATTATGTTAACAAAATTTCTGCTTTTTTCATGCCTCCAATTTGGTCCTTTACCTATGTGAAATGTAAGTTAAGGATATCACCATTCGGCTAATTCAAAATCTTGGTGCCCTCCTGGAATCCTTCGTCTTCCTAACCTCTTGCATATACTTGTACTTGGTGCACATGTTCTGTTGCATCTACCTCTTCAATGCTTCTTGTATCCATCCCTTTTCCCCTTTCTCCCTATCACTCCCTTAGCTGGGGATCTCTAGCTTGGACTACTATACCAGCATCTTCACTGTTTTCCCTACTTCTGGTGTTGCCCTTCTACAAACTGTCCTTCACTCTTATAAAAACTGTGGTCTTTATGAATACAAATTTCATTACCTTACCTTTCCATTTCAGATCTTTCAGTGATTTTCCTAATGTCTACAGTTTTTTTTTTTTTCTTTTTTTAAAGACATGATCTTGCTTTGTTGCCTAGAGTGCAGTGGCAAAATCATAGGTCACTGTAGCCTCCAACCTCCTGGGCTCAAATGATCTTCCTATCTCAGGCACTTGAGTAGCTGGGACTACAGATGCATGCCATAGTGTCTGGCTAATTTTTTAATGTTTCGTAGAGATGAGTTCTCACTATGTTGTCCAGGCTGATCTGGAATTCCTGAGCTCAAGCAATCCTCCCTCCTCAACCACTGAAAGTGCTAGGATTAAATGAGTGAGCGACAGTGCTTAGTCTACAAAAAAATTTTCAAGCTCCTTATCAGACTGTATGGTGTTCTTCACAATTTAACTTGTTTACAACATTCGAGGCTCGTAATCTGCCACTGTTTATTCTTTTTATAATTCTGAATTCTCTAATCCTTCCAGAGGACTCGCCATTTCTTTACCACATTGCAGTTCTCTTCCATGTTCTTGTACAGAGTATTGTCTCTCCCTATAGTAGGTCTGTTGTCTGCCAAGCCAACATCCTTAAAGATAGCTTGTTTCATGTCCTCTGGGGGGCATCCTTTGATTTTCCTAAGCTAAATTTCAGTTGCTGCCTAGAATTTTCATAGCATTTTAGATATTGCATCATATTTATTATAATTGTTTACTAATTTATCTGCCTCAGGAGATGATAAGATATCTGAGGGTATGCCTTTAACATTGAGTTGAAGGGTCAGCAATGTTTTTCTGTGAAGGGTCAGATGGTAAATATTTTTGACCTTATGTACCTTGTTGTGACTCATTGTGACCTCTTGCCATTGTAGCATGAAAACAGCCGTAGGCAAAACATAAACACATAGATGTGTGTTTCAATAAAACTTTATTGACAAAACCAGGAGACAGGCTGAGTGTGGCCTGTGGTCCACACTTTTCCAGCTCCAGATTTTGTTCACGCCTGGAATATAGCAGGCACTCATTTGAGACTTCCAGAAGGAATTTGTAGGTAGAATTTACAGTTACCAGACATTTTCACAAATATGAATCTATTTGACTTAATTCACACCTGAACAAAAGGGATGGTTATAGACTTTGAAAGATTTTCTTAATGTTGTACAGTTTCTAAGGGCTGGGATTGGGCCCTGAGACTACGTCTTCTGATTCCAAATTCTTTCCATTAGGTTAAAGGCCAAGATTCATAGTAGAGAAGGGTGGGGCAACTTAAAAATGTTACCTCTCCTGAGGGAAATACCCTCATGCCGTTGGCCATCACTTAACAATAGAGACAACAATGATAGATGGGACGGTAGCAACTTTAGGTTTTGTTCTTTCCTATTTTTCAGTGGTAAATGTTACCATTCAAATGTTAAATCTAAAGATCTAAAGTAATAATTTCACTCCCGTCTTAAAACCTTATCTCCCACAGCCTTCCTCTAGAACGAGGAGGCACTGCTGGAAGGATCATTGAACATTAGTCCTCAGCTCACAAACCTTATAAATCCCATGCCAAGATGTCTCCTAAACAGATGACATTTTAATGATTACTATGGGGAGTTGGGAACTATTGCTTCACCCTCGCAATCAGAGTAATTAATTTTCTTAACTACCAGGCCAAATTCTACCATGGGAGTCCAGTTGAGAAATTTCAGGCCCATAGGAAGTACATTAGCTCTTCAAAATGACTAGGGTGCCATTTCAAATAGACAAGCAAAGGAGGTAGGAAGTTTCTGGCTTATTTCAAACAACTCACAACCCCTGCCCCACAGGAAAGGAGAAAAAAAAAAAAAGTAAAAGAAAATAATAATTTGCACAGGTTCCTCATTTTCCAGTAAAAATACCCATGTCTGCAAGTCTTTGGATATCAGGTATTGTGGTTGGGTGAAAGACCAAAGTGTACAGAAAAAGAATGGAGTGCCAGAAGACAGCACAGAAAAACATACCGGGCTCAAAAGCACAGCGGAGCTGAGCATTCAGAGGCCTGGATTGGAAACAGAGAGCGTCACCAGCATGGCCCCTGATGACCAGAGAGAACGGTGATGACTGTGGGCTTTGAAGTCCATTCTTTAACCATATCTAATTTCTCCCCACCAAAACATCAGAAATACCTACAGTGCCATTTTAAAGACAGGGTGTCTCCTGAATTATTTTGTCTCCATTGTTTGTTTTCTGATACAACCCTTATATTTCTGGGTCATTATCATTTAAGTTGCCTCTGACATGCTTTTGTGGAATATTTTATTTAATATCCATGAAGACCACAGAGAAGCTTTAAATATCGGTTTACATTCACAAAATAGCCCCAGCTCAACAGTTTCAATGAGGCATTCAATTGGCATTCGTCCATGAGATTTGTCTATTCAGCCGTATCATTTTTTCACCTTGGAATTCTATGAACAGCTGGACAACTTTCTTAGAGTCAATGCAAAAGGGAAGATGTTAACTTTCCTTTCAACCTATTTTACAAAGTGCAAGTCTCCTATAATAATAATGTTTATTTGCACCTAAAATCTGCAGCTAATATATTCTTCCAAAGCTATTTTTAAAAATCAACAAATAACATTACTTCCTAAGTCATTACTAAAAGTTGCCCATTTCTAAGACATTTTGATTTTCTCTGAGTAATGTGTACATGCATAATGTGTACATAAAAGTTCTTTTGAGTTCTTATCCCCCCTCACAAATTTGAGATTGTTTTGGCTTCCAAAACGCATGCCACAAAGGAAATCTGGCTAACTAGTTAAATTTAGCTCTGTGGGAAGACTTTATTTATTTTCTAAATTTTCCATAATTATGTATTATTTTTATCATGGAAATGAAAATGTGGAAAAATACTTCAGCAATATCTAGAATACTTTACTAATAGTCATGACAACAAAAATTCTAGTACTTCCAAAGGGCAGCACCAGGCCTAGGTGGATATGTAGTTGATAAGATTCCAGGTGGATATGTAGTTGATAAGATTTTAGGAGTGTTTATATTGGTGACTGGGACATAGAGTATGGCCCTGCTGGCTTGAAAATCTCTTACTTACCAGGCTTTCATAAAGCTGGTGTTCTGTTTGTCTTGGAAGGAGATTTTGATCATGAAAATCACTCTGAGAAGTATACAACAAAGCGAGAGAACTAGAAGTCTCCTAGGGAGACTCTTCTAACAGAGGAGGCTCTTCATAAGAGGCATAGGGAGACCTGTGCCTATTTCCAGTTTCCTTATGCCTGCCCCAAAGGCAGGCAGACTAGATGATCTCATTAGCAAACTATCACTTGGAGGGTGAAAAGAGTTGGAACTAAAACCAGAGGACAATATGCCAGACAGGCTGACAGGGAGTCTGAGACAGAAAAGAGTGGGGATTGAGTATGAGAATGGGGGTGTGATATAGCTTGTCGAACATGTGAAATAGTCTCACTGGGACTCTGGGAAACTGGCTGAGTCAGGACAGTAAGGAAACTCAAGTTTTGGAAAAAGATCCTGAGGGTGGGATAAAGAATTTTCTGGAAATCAGGAAATTTAGCACTAATTTAGCCTGCACTGCCTTGGTAATTCTTGCTATATTTATTTCATATTTCCCTCATTATAAAATAATACTGTAACAATACATGTAATATAATACATGTAAAAATAATACATTGATGTAAAATGTTTAGTACTTATGTGCTAAGTACTATGCAAGACTCTTCAAAAGCATTATTCATATACTCCTCACTACAGAAATAAGTTCTCTTATAATCTCCCTTTGACAGATGACAAAATGGAAGCTTAGAGTTGAATGACTTGGCCAAGGTTACACCTCCAGTAAGTGACAGAGCCAAGACTCGCATTCAGGTCAGCCTAACTCCAAAGTCTGGCTTCTTTGTTCCCTTAACCTCGACGTCTCCTCCTATGCCATTATTAGCGGGGAGAAAGAAACACAGGAACAAAACTCTCACAATCCAGCAACTCAAAGAAAGGAATATTAACATTTTAGTAAAAATTTTTATAGTGTTTTCTACATTCACAACGTTTTTCCCATATTTATAATTATGCTCGCTTTGAGTATGCAAAAGACTGTATCTCTGATTTTATTTAACATTTAACACAGCATTCCTCCAAGTTGAAGCAGAAAGAAAATAAAAACCATGAACTACACTTTACTAAGCCAATATGATGTATCCTGTTCTACATAACCCTCCCCTATCACTGAACGCTTACATTGTTTCCAAATGTTCACTGTTGCAAACAGTGCTGCCATGGACAATTTTATCTGCATAAACTTTTCTCCTCTATGTGACTGATTTTAAAGGTATGAAACTTTGAAAAGTCTGCGTTCTCGAGATGTGTTACATATACGGGTTTTCCGACATGTTGGCTGTCCATCCCAACCAGTGGCGTATAGATGGCTTGATTAATACACACCCGCCAAAATCGGATTCACCCTGTTTCATTAGTTTTCTACAACATCGTCGTCTTCTTTTCCATGTCTGTGTTTGGAAAATAGAGAAAAGGGCACCCTTCTAAACAGTGTCTCATTTTGCTTTTAAAAGTAATGCTATCGGGGACTATTTTCATAAGTACTCATCATTGAAATCTCAGATGTTTCTCTATGGCTGACTGGATATGGGAGACTAATGAGACAAATGAAAACTGTGTGGACTTTTCCTTTTAAAAATCTCAAGATTTTGGCCATTTCTTTCCTTTTGACATCCATAACTCCAATTGCAACTCCCCTGGGGCCTCCTGGGTTCTCTCCTCTTTCTACCTCTTTCATACTATACTCTGCTGTCAGATGACTCTTACATTAACACTGAGCATATCATGCAATTTTCTGGTTCATAAAAGGTTAATGATTCCCTAGTTATTATTTAACTCCTTTATTGGCTCTCAACCACCAACTACTACCCATCGGCAAGTAAACCATCGCGTTAGGTCCTCCTTCCCATTAACTTCATCTTCACTCTGCCTCTCTGCCTTTCCAAAGAAGCAGGCTATAGGAAAATGCATTTGACACTTGTATTTTATAGAGACAGTTTTGCCATTTATGTGATGATTCAGAAGGTACCAGAGGACCTTCCAGGGCCTATCAGTGTAATGTCAATTTGTGAAAATGGCTATTAATAAAGGTTTCTGGCTGACGGGATCTTGAGATGATACCTTATTCCGAATTCTTGGTCTTAAGTTATGATAGCAGATGCATAGAACTTGACCTTGAGTTTGATTAAGAATGAAGACTGGAGTCTGAGACTAGTCAGCCTATGCAGCCATTGGGCAACCTTATGCTTAATATAATCACAGTCCTTTAAAAATTATGGCTTTTGTGGATAGGATTTGCATCCACCTTCTAGTCCAACTATGCTGCATTAAGCTTTCCCAGTTGATAGCTGATCTGCTTTGAGGAGTGCATTTAACTCAGAGCTCTGCAAAAATGGAGTGCTTTTCTGTTGACTGTAAGAGTACGTAGGTCAAGTGGAATTTTTGGCACTTCATTACATTCCCTGACCCTCACTAAACAAACTTCAAAATATATATATTTGCAACAATTTGGAATAAACACTACATACAAATGTTGACGATAGAACTACCAAATGCATCAAGACTAAGGAAAACATTCTAATGATTCTTTCAAACACGAATATATTTAAATTCCTGTTAAACAATCTTCTTATTTAGTCTTCTCAGGCTTTGATGACATGCCACGATTGGCTGTTTATCAAAAACTTAGCAAAAAAATGCTTAACAAGATACAATTATGTGCACACACTCATGCATAATTAAACCCAGTTTATAAATTGGTACAGGGTGAAATATAGTCATACCACCCAAGAAAAGTTGGTGGCTAGCAAGTAACACTTCTTCCCATGTATAATAATCAATCTTAAAATGTGAATACTGTGAAGTGGTATAATAATCTGATCTTAAATCTTAATTTAAAAACCTGTTTCCATCTCTGTTGAACTAAATGAAAGTTCTAACAAGATTAGGAAATTAACTTGGATGTGAAAAACAGGACCAGGCATTAATGGTTAAAACTGGGATTATGTGGCCTGGACATGGACGATCGTCATCCTTTGAAGGTTTTTAACTAGACAGATTCTCTTCTGTGTGTTTTATTTATTTTATTTGAAGGAGGATTTAGCTGACTCTTAGTATCTTTATTTTATAGCTATTCCTTCAGTTGAAAGAAAACGGAATAATTGGGACAGAGTAATGGATATTTCTCAAGAACTCTAAGACTAGGTATTGCATAGCATTAAAGGGTATACTTTTCCATTTGTTTTATGACTTTGTCCAGTTAAAGTTACTGAGATAAGCACTCCAGTATTTACTTGTAACTTGAAACCACTTTCATGGTGTGTCTGGATCCTAAGGGAAAAGAATTAACATTTGAGGAATGCTTACCTTGTGCCAGGCATTTTATATGCATTATCTCATTTAATTCTCATAACCACAAGATATGGTTGATAGTATTTAATCCGATTTTACTTGCCTGAGATCATAACGGGAGTAAAGTATAGAGCAAGGATTTGACTCTAGGTCTCTCTCTGTATTTCTTTAAAGTCCAAGATCCTTTCACTAAACCACATTGGATTTCTCACTGTAGCCAGTATGTGGGAGTGACAAGAAGGAACGCTGTAATAGTAAGAGCTTTTCTGAACTTTAAGATAAAGTTCCCCTTTGAGAGTAAAATAAGACAGAAAAATGATATGATGAGTCAGATTAAAACATGTTCCCTAATGCAATGAACTGGTTTAGCAAGTTATGTACTGTGTATACCATGAAATACTATGACATCATTAGAATAAGATAAGTCTGTTTAATGAAATAGAGGTCTGTATAGGAGTTGCAAAATAGTTGTATAATTACAATATGATGTACTTTAACATTAGAAGCAACCATACACACACATGTTTGCATGTGTTTAGGAACAGGTCAGGAAGGATACATACGAAAATGTTAGTTACTTCTGTTCAGCAGGCTAAGAGTGTCTGGTAGGCAGATTTCATTTTTTAAATGTAAATGCACCACTGTTGCTTAATTTTGGGGGGTGCAATTGCATGTATTACATTCACAATTAAAAATCATGTAATGGATTAGTTGAACAATCTGTAGGAATGACTCATCCCAAATTATGAGTGATTGAGGTGTTTAAGGAGATTTAATCTCACAGGCAAAACTGCTCAATCTATTTGAACCTCTATCAGGCTTCAATATTACTGTGCATATATCATGAAAGCTAAAACCTCATCACTTCTGTTGCACTCTGCCTTATCTGAAGAAGGTGTTAACAGAAGGCAAATGAGTAACAGTCATTTCAGACTTACCATGTCCAAAATAGAACTCTCAAACCTGCTTTTCCTACCCAACTTGTTCCTCCCCGCAGTTTTACCCATCTCTGAGACATTATCATTTCTTCACTTGCTCAAGTTGAAACCCAAAGTTGCACACTTGATTTCTCCTTTCCTTTCCCCATGGTATCTCAATCAGCAGCAAGTCCAGCCTGATCCATCTTCACAATGTATCTACCCATTTCTCTCTGAGGGCTCCACTCAAGCCACCAATATCTACTGCCTGGACTAGTGTGGTTGTCTGCCATTAGGTCTTCCTCTCTTCACCTTTGCAGTGCATTCTCCTCTTAGCAGCCAGATCAATGTTTTACACTCCCTCAACTGTAGCATTCTGCAGTGGTTCTTCCTCAAATTTAGAATGGAATCCAGATCTCTCACTTAGACCACAAGAACCTATGTGATCTGATGCTAGTGTGATGTTTGCGACTTTAGCTCCTGATCCCATCTTGCCTCCACATTAGGCCCTAGTAGTTTGGGTTTAATTTCTGCTTTTCAAATACTTCAAGCTCTTAGGGGCTTCTAGGGCTTTACATTCGCCTTTTTTTCTTCCTGGAAGACTCCTCTCTCAGCTATTTACATGGATAGCACCTTATCAATCTGAGTCAACATTTTATAGATGAGGAAATTGGATACAGAGAGTTTAAATAACTTATTTGTGGCCATAGCACGTGGTACATGGTGGGGCTGAATTTTGAATCCATGTCTGAATCATTTCATGTTCTTTCTGTTATGTTAGATAACAAAGTCAAGATGACCCAACCCAGGGTCCAGGCGATGGTTCTGACAAGCAATCAGCAAACATATACTTGTTGAAAAGGCCTTGAAAAATAAGTTATTTCAGAAGTTCCTTTTGTAGATTCTCCTTCCTATCCCTAGCACACTCTCCAGCTGCTGCAGAAAGACCTAGGTCAGCTACAAGGGAAAATACAAGATATACGCATTTGGAAACTCTTGCCTTAGAGATCTGAAACTCGTTATTGCCCATTTAGGAAATGACTATAAAATGACACATCCAGAAATCCTGACAACTTACTTAGTTAGATGTCCAAAGAGGACTTTCATGGTGTCACGATTTGGTGGAGGGAGTTTTTGTACAAGAGACTTTACAGCTTCAATTCTTGTGTTGTCTTGCTTTTCTGAAAAAACAAAATTTAGAAAGGAAGGTTAGGGAAAAAACAAGACTTCATAGGTACAGGTACATGAGAAAATTTTCTTGAGAAAAGTTTGGACTCAGACTAGCAACTAAGAGTCCTAGTCAGTAGCCAAAGGGAATAGGTGGACTCAACCTGGTTATTAAGGAGTTTCTTTTTATTTTGACTCTGAATTTGACAGTGGCAGGCCTTCTGGGAGGCCGTGTATGAACTGATTAGCTTTTAGCCTTTGGACTTTTTCTCCTTTCTGCTTCTTTGAATGTAGATGGACCGGCTGTACTGTGAGATAATCTTAACACGGAAGCAACAATGATGTGACTTTGACATTATCTTCCTGATCTTAACATTTGGTTTTCTTAAATATAAATATAAGATATGGTAGGGTGAATAAGGGCCTTCCAAAGATGTCCCTGTCTGAATCCCTGGAATGTGTGACTATGTAACCTCACATCGCAAAAGGGACTTTGCAGATATGATCAGCTGGAGATTTTCAGACGGGGAGATTTTTCGGGATTATCTGAATGGGCTCATTGGAATCACAAAGATCCTTATTAGGGAGAAACAGGAGAATGAGAGTCCGAGAGAAAAGGTAATACGACTTCTCATGTGACAATGGGAGCAGAAAAGAAAGGGTATGCAATGAGGAGCTGCTGTCTGAGGAATTGCGACAGTCTCCAAAAGCTGGGAAAGGCAAGGAGACAGAGCCTCTAAGGGTACTGCAGGCCTACCAACCTCTTCAGTTTCAGTCTGAAACTGATTTCAGACTTGCACCCTCTAGTACTGTAAGAGAATAAGTTTGTGTTTTAAGTTTGAGTGTTAAGCAGCAATGGGAAACTAAACAAGGACATATCGTGTGATTTGATTACAGATATTCTATTGTTGCTGGATTTTGTAGAAGGGCAAAATTGTTTTAAAAATTATTTCCACGTTATCCTTTTTCCCTCACACATTTTGTTTTTGATTTAAAATAAGAGAGTGTAAAACAGAAAAAGAATATTGAAATAGCATATTGCCTGGTCATACACATTTTGTAAAATGGGAAGTTGTTCAAAACTGCATAGCACAGAGATTGATTTCTCTTATTTTGTTTTATTTATAGATGGAAAAGTAAAAATTGATTTACTTAGTACTCTAGGGAATTCATCTTTCCATAGTTTTAACCAGGGCCTTTCCATCTAGAGGTACAATTATGTATTGAACTTAAACACCTCATGCACTTTCCTTTCTATACTTTAACTTCCAGCACAGGGCTCCTGATGATTCTAAACAGGCCACAGCTGGAAAATAAGATACAAAAAAGACTAATATGTAAGACAGACATCCACCTAATAACCATTCTCTTCTTAGCAAGACAATCCCACTGCTGAGAGGATGGTAATAGACGCAGCTGCCTTGGAGCTGGAGTGGCCATGGGACCAAGTCTGGCCAATGAGACTGAAGTCACAATGTTGGTCAGGCCTTCTGGGAGAGCATGTATGAGCTGATTTAGCTTTTAGCTTTGCACCTTTCCTCCTTTCTGCTTCTTTGAATGTAGATGGAGTGGCTGTACTATGTGTTAATCTGGAGAACTGAAGATCTGTGAAGTGAAATACACAGGTAGAAAGAGCTTTCTTGAATCTGTGGAGCAGTCATAGCAGTCCTGCACTGTCTACCTCTGGGTTTCTTTTGTAGTTTTTGAGACAGGATCTTGCTCGACTGCGCAGGCTGGAGTGCAGTGGTGTGAACACAGCTCACTGCAGTCTCAATTCCTGGATTCAAGCTATCCTCCTGCCTTATCCTCCTGAGTAGCTAGGACCACGGGTGCATGCCACCATGCCCAGCTCATTTTACTTTTCTTTGTAGAGGAAGGGTCTCCTTATGGTACCCAAGGAGGTCTTGAACTCCAGGGCCCAGGCAATCATTCTGCCTGGGCCTCCCTAAGTGCTGGGATTACAGGCATAAGCCACCACGCCTGGCCCACTGGGTTTCTTTGACATAAGAAAATAAGCCCTTGTGTACTGAAGCCTTTGGGGATGGATCTCTGATACTAAGGCCAAATACAGTTCTTAATAATAAGATGTACTTACAAAATTCCAATTCAATAGGTATATAAACTTTATGACAGTAGGATCAGAAACAGTTAGTTTAGAAACTGGCAGATTCTTTAATATGTTGTCACAAAAGAATTTTTTTATAAGAAATTATAGGAAAATATCCTGTAGAAGCTGGTATTTGGCTAAAGTGGGATGGGGGCAGTCTTCCTAGTAGAACTCTGCTTGGAAGCTTTTCCTTTTCCTCCTAAAACCACAAAGGCCTATAAATAATGCCTCCCACAGTCAAAACTTTCAAAATTGCAGTTAGAAGAGTTCCAACATAATATGGCTTGGACAACTGCAAATGAAAGAAACAAAGGGGAGCGAGAAAGAGAAAAAAGAAAGTTGCAACATCATAGCCTATACCGGACCTCATCTTTTCTGCCAAGTAGTAAAAAGCCCTCTTGGAGCTTAATGATGGTAAGAAAATGTGGTGCTTCACAAGACCAACTGGAGCCTGTGAAATATCATAAACCAGAAAAAAAGTACAAGTTAATAAAGATGAGAGTGAAATTGGCATAGTATTCCCAGGTCATAGCTATTAGGGATGCTTGAATGCTTTCTATCTAACCATTTGAAGCTAATACCACACAACCATAATTGTGTGTGTACACACACACACACACACACACATATACATTCAAGAGGTGGATACATTCTGTTCAGTTTGGCATGATTCCAGTAGTGCAGTTTACCTGAGGATCTGGTGAACTACTAGGTGCAAGCAATCAGTATGATACTGGGAAGGGGATAAGAGGAGAGGAGAGGGGAGGAGAAGAGACCTTTCTAATTTCACTGAAATCTCTGACTATAGTAATAATAGTTAATGCCAGACTCTCCAAAAAAAAAAAAAAAGGACCAGTTGACACTGAGGGCTACAGAAGTAGCAGCTACAAATTAAGCTTAACAGGCAAGAAGTGGGGAGTAGTCTTGTTGGTTCCAACCAGCAAACTTTACTCACAGGGAACATGATCCAGTCAGGGTGGAGTTAGAAAGGATTGGCCATTGCTTCATTAGAAAGGGCTGATTTGCAAGGACACTTCCATGGTGTTTGGGCAGGAATTAAGGCATAATCAAGTCTGTTAAGCCAACAGGTAAAATAATTATGAGCTTTCTTAGAGTCAGCTCTCCCTCTCCTGTGTTCTGTTGCATTTAGCATATTCTACTTAAACAACACTTCACATGGTATTTCTATTGCTTGAATCCTTGTCAAATTCCCCTATTAAATAGGGAATTTTCCTTTACAGCTAGGCAATTTTTATGCTAGCACATGGTGGGTTAAATGAATGAAAAAGGAATTAGTGAGTGAACTAATGAAAGTTGTGGCCATGAATTATAATACATGTTCCTTGGTTTGAATTCTGTAATGCCTTTTTATTAGCTGTGTGGTCTTGGAGAAATTTCTTACTCTCTTTGAATAAGATCTAAAAGGGTAGTTTTGTTGAATAAACAAGATAGTATGTAATGTGCCAACCATAATTACAAGTAAAACAAAATACTCTATAAATGTTCACCCTCCCCTGCACCCCTCTCACCTCTTTTGAGGCCCATGCCACTGGATCTCGTTCACCTTTTAATTCCAGCAGTTAGCATACTATTTGGTTGCAGGGACATTCAAAATGTAGTTGCTAATTCTTGAACTGAGTTGATGCCAGTTGGTGAAAGTACAATTGCTATGGTAGCCCAACATTACACAACAACCTAAATACTTCGTGATAGACTGAGAAATTGATGGTCTGATTGGTGAGCAGGTCAGTTATGTACAAGTATCATTATGAAAAGTACATGTTGGTTTCCAAGTTTGCCTATAAGACACATTCTACATGAAGAATATTTTATAGAAATATTTTTTTTCTCTTTTTCCACTTGATTCCACTGGGAATCAGACAATTGGATATTTGTTCATGCATATTTGTGGCCAAGTTATACTTAAGTGCTAAAGGGGGAAGTGTACCATGGCTTAGAGAGAGCTGAAATATTAAGGAGGAACAATTTATTTTTCTTACAACATAATCAGAACAAAATCTTCTGAAAAGGTTATAGTAAAGCAGTGTTTTTTTCATTCAAATCAATACGACACCCACTCTTCCATAGCTTGTAAAATCAGGAAATAACACAAACACTTCAAGTGGAGGAACATCTAAAAATACAATTGGATACATTAAAATCGAAATGACACTTTTTCAGATCTGGTTTATTGATGTGTCATATTAGGAATTGGAATCAGCATACATAATACAGGAGTGGTTAATGAGCTAAGATTCATACACAGTTTACTAAAGATGTGTCAACTGTCTTCAATTGATTCAGTGAGCATCTGAAAGACAGCATTTTCTATTAATATTTCTCCTTCAGCATATGTTTTTCTCATTATGAAGCACTGAAGGTTCTGAGAAGACTCTGAGATATCGCTAAGTTTTTACATTATGACTGGTGGGAGGAGGAAGGAACTTTTTTTACTTGGAGAATTAGAGAATCTCTTAGGCAAACTGTACATGAAGAGACTTACACAAAATCTTTCTGGAAGTAATGAACTCCATAATTTTTTCCCTCTTTCATTTGCATTTACTCCTGCCCTCATTCTATTATGACTTATTTTTGCCTCTATTCCATTTTAGTTCTCCACCCATATCCAGATAGTCTCTTCAATATCTAAGCTGTGAACCCACAATTGCACACACAACTTTTTGTAGGGCTTCATTTCTGCCATCCAAAAGCGATTCTAAACTGTTTCTTACTAATACCCATTCCTCATCAACCTGTCCCCATCTTCTCATCTTCTCAAACTACATCAAACTCATTGTTGTAAACAAGCTTCAAAACGATTCCACGCTATTCAGAAAGTAACACCTACATGATGTGAAATAGCCTTTAATGTTATAAGAATGTGGTTTTATAGTTTTGAGGGCACATTTTTCAAAATATGGTTTATGATAGTTACACTTGCATTCATCTGCATGAAATGTTGTTACTAAAGCACATTTACGACCCAATGCCTTTTAGAAAAGAGATAAGATAAAGCTGTATATGATGATGGAAAAAGTTCTGTACAGTGAAGAACCTTGGATCTGATGACACTTTTCTGTCCTTATCATCCATGCCTTTATTGTTCTTATAGCTTCATGTTAAATCATATTTAACAATACATTCTGCTTTGTTATATAGGTTCACTAAGGGAAGAAAAGATCAGATTATTCCAGTAATCAATGTGTATAGGGAGTACTATTCATCTCGTTTGTCTACAATTCTTAAAGGACAACTGTATTCCTTTGTTTCAAAGAGGTCAGTAGTACCACAGCTGTTCTGCTTCTGAAAGTTATTCTGAAATGTCTAATGCACCCTGTGTGAAAAACATGGTAGTTCCTATATGTCAGAGCTATATTTGGAAGAACAGCAGTTCTCTAGTTTCTATTCAATTTATACTTTTTGTACTGTGGCCATTTCTGAATTTAGTTAGAGACTGTGCTTGCTTAGAGGAAGAAGGAGTATCTCCAGAGATCATTTTATTTGTTTCAGCATGCCTTACAACTGGATACAAACCTCTGAGAATACACTTTTTAATGCCAAAACTTGAGTTGCCCATTCAGGAGTCAATCCCGGGGATGACAACAATTGCTTGATGAATGTCTTTGAATAACTCACAGTTGCTTTAGGAGGAGATGCTCTGGGGGCAAATTCAAATCTCACAAATAGATACAAATATACATATGCTTCAAACTCACATTATAAATAAGAAAATTGGTATATCCAGTGACATACCGCTTATCAGGAATCTGGAAAAAAACTGGGTTCGAATTTTTGCTATGCTGTGTAATTTTGGGCAAGTTGCTTGAACTATTGATGCTTCTAGTTCTTTACTTGAAAATACAGAAAAATTATTCATCTTACTGGGTTTTTGTAGAATTAATATTTCAATGCACATAAACGTACATATAGTAAGTGATTATTTAAGTAAGCCCCCGTAAGTCCTCTTCCCTTAAAACATTTTTGTTTTTCATTGTCTTCTCTATCATCCCTGATACATAACTGCTCCTGGTTCAAGGTTGTTTCTGAAACCAAATGAAGTCATACTTTTACTATTTAGTATGCTTTCCTGAAAGTAGGAACAGGGTACAGTATGTTGTAGCTTTGTAAATATATAGAATGCTGTCAATTATCAGAGAGTCTGGTTAAAATTCGTAAGTAGTTACAGTATATCATAAATAGAAGTGTCATTGCATCATAAGCAAGGAATAACCGCCGCCTTGAGCATAGCCCGTAGTTGGCAATTTGCAATTTTTCAAGGTTCTGTGCCCTTCTCCCCAAAGCCCAGAAAAGCCGTATTTATATTTAATTAAAAGGAAGGCATAGTCTCAATGTCAAATACGTTGTAAGTTTGGCCTTTGATGTTGATAAACTGTGTCAAAACAATTCAACCTGAGAAGAGAGGTACATTACTTGCAGGAAAGACCAAGCAGGAACTGAAACTATCTGACTCACATTAGACTTTTATTTCTCTAAGGAGGATCACCTGACAATTGGAACTGATCACCTCTTTTCTACACCAGATTTCCTTGTATTCACAGTTTCTCCTTCCAGGAGATATTCATGTTTTGGCTGTGTTTTGAATAAACAAGCCCTTTTAGGAAGAATTTAAAGAATGGGAACAACTCTTTATAGTCAATAACTGTCAGTATCAAAAAATACTCTGGCCACTTTATTGGCATAAGTCTGTGGATTTGTTAAATGAGGGAAGCTTCAGCTCCCTGGCCCTTTTAGCACTATTTCCAGAACCGTTTCTGGTCCTGGTCCACAAGGAACTAGACCATGTAGAGCATACTGTTAGGAGGGGTGTTAAGAATGATCTTGTAAAGGGTAATCTCGGTTTCCTTCTACCTCTATCATTGCTCTCTAGCCATAAATTATTAAAAATAAAAGTATAATTTCTTAACAGATATATATATACGTATATATGTGTATATATATATATATATATGGCTGAAGAAAACCATATTTATTCAGGCCTGTGTGCAACTTGTGGCAGATACAAAGTTGGTTGCTATTTTTTTATTTTACAATCCGGAGGGGCAGGTAAAATACAAAAGACGTCATAATAGATGTTTAAATATAAGACATGTCATAATATGGGTGTCAGTAAAGTTTATGTCTTCTGACTGAAGGGATCATCTAAGATAATTGTCAAACTCAAAAAGCTTCTGAGATGTTACTCATTTCAAAATAATTCAGAAATGCATCAAGTATAAAATTCTATGTAATCAATTTCTGGAAGTCTTCAAAATTATTATGCTTATGAATGCATCAAGAAATTAAATACATTCAGGAAAGTAATAATATATTTTCTTTCTCATGTGATTGTACCTATTTATGTTATTCTAGTGACTTATGATGCATTGTGATCTCATACTGGGGCGAGTTTGGAAAATGTATTTCAAGTCTTAGTCTTTAACCTTTTTTTTTTTTTAAGACAGGGTCTGTCTCTGTCACCCAGGCTGGAGTGCAGTGCCATGATCTCAGCTCACTGCAGCTGCAGCTGCAGCCTCCCAGGTTCAAGCAACCCTCGCACCTCAGCCTCCCAATTAACTGGGACTACAGGCACTCACCGCCACGCCTGGCTAATTTTTGTGTTTTTTGTAGAGACGTGGTTTCACCGTGTTGCCCACTCTGAACTTGAACCCCTGGGCTCAAGTGAGCCATCCGCCTCAGCCTTCCAAAGTGTTGGGATAACAGACGTGAGCCACCGTATCCTGCTTAAGTAACTTTTAATAAAGGGAATTGCTTTGGTACAATCAATTTTAGGATGATAACATTTCCCCAAACTCACCAATCTGAAACAGGCTCTTAAACCAAACTTGCACTCCTCAGTTTTGTAGTGATGCCTCTATTTGTCTGAATTGGAGAGTAAGGCAGTGGCTGACACTCCAGCAGCAATCTTCACAGGAAAAGCATGATCCTATTGTCCTTCCTAGAATTTCTTGCTCTTCAAAGTAATTTTCGAGGTGTCATGGTGGCCAAGTACATTTCTGTAACTTACAATGACACTAATTCATCCTTAGGCGATAGTCTGTGCTGAGAAAATAAAACTCACTGGTTTATTTCTCTGAATTTCTCTAATTCAGTTTTCCTGTGAAGATTTTCTTGAAACTATATTTATTCATTTGTATCTGGTTTTACAACCTTTTTTTTTCTTTAAATTAAAAAAGTCTTCACTATTGTGAGTCATTTGAAATCTTTTTCATCATAAGCCAGTAATTCATTTCAAATACTCAAGTATCTATTTATATTAAGCATTATCTTTGTACATTTTCATAAGGGTGGAAATCCTACAAATACTTTTCAAGGTTTGAGGTTTTTAATGTATGTCTTTCCATTGGTAGACAAATTTATAAGGAATTAAAAAAACTCACTTGAAAACAACTAGGATCTATATCACAATTAGGAAAAATGTGAACTAAGAAACACTTTTCCTGTCTTTGGGTTAAAAATATTGTTTTTAAAGAAAGCATGTTAAACTTTATCCATAACCATTCGTTTTGAACAAAAGACCTCTGAAGAGGAGATAATGGTTAGTGTAGTAAACTGTCCAGCCAGTTCATTTGACATGGTCACACAGTGACCCTGAGAGCAGATAGAGTTATTAATTAAACAAACATCAAAATCCTTTAAAAATGAGTTATAAAATAATTTTATGATTCAGCTTTTTTTTTTTTTTTTAATTGTGAGACTATTGTAAAAGAAGAAAAACAGGCAACATGTGGCAACTTTAGTCAGCATTTCTGAACTGGGAATGATAAACACCTCTGCCTGGCTCTGGCATTTATCAGGACTGAGATATTATTACCACGTAGAGTCACAGCATGGTTACTGTTATCATCGGAAAAAAGAGCCAGCTAATCTTAATGGTTTGTAAAGCCGTTACCTGCACTGGTCTGACATTTATCATGATCATTTTACCACATGAGTCCTACATAGCAAAGGTCTTTTATCTGGAAGGGACATCACTATGAATTATTATTTGCAGCTAGGTAGAAAATTGTATGTTGTAGATACCTTTTCTCATTATAAATCACATAGTCACATTTCACTATTTCCCCCAGAAAGCTGCTGAGCCTAGATTTTTTGCCATAGCTTGTATTCTCCCCGACCCCTTTCTTTTTATAGTTTCTTGAAAATATTAGCCATTTTTAAATTCACACCTTTAATTTTTGAACTACCACATATAGGTAGATGTAAATATGAACATACTTTCATTATAGTTAAGAAACTTTCCTGCACATTCTGTATAAAGCTTGCATAGTACTTTAGAAATTGAAGTTGAAAAACTGTCCACTTAAAAAATAATAATAATTATTCTCTCTTCTGACATGGTGTCCAGACTGTCTCTGTTCTTGACCTTGTCAATAGAATATTTACCAGTAGATCAGACAAAATTTCTTATGCTTGATTTGAAATACTCAAAACGGCCCATTTCTTGCCTGAAATCCTTAGCTTGGAAATACGTTCTTATAAGAAGTAAACCAGTTTTATTTTGTTAGTGAGTTCTTTCAGACTCAGTTTTAGTAAGTTATAATGGAGTAAAAGGTTCCTCCAACAAATTTATTTTATAAGATGTTTGGATTCTATCCCCAACTATCAATGTCCTAATGACATTCATTAATACAGAGTATGGAAGAAATAAAGATATTAAAAGGTCTGATGTTTTAAAACCATGGGTTCAAGTCAGTAAAATGAAATGCATTAATTTGACAATGGAAAATTACAGTGCAAAGCCCAAGTTGTTTACCATGGAGAAAAAATGAACAAATCCTTTCTTTTAAAAAGATTGAGACAACTAATCTTCTGAAAAAGATATTTATGTATTTTCTTCTTTCTCAAGTGTTCCATTAGGAATAAACAAGCCAGAAATTCTGTACATTTATAATGAAGAGGGAGTCGAATTCTTTGCCATTTTTGCATTTAGAAAGAAATGTGCAAGAAGAATGTGACAATTTAAGCAAATCAAGATTGTTTCAAATGGATCACAAACGGGACTTTGTGGGATATTTTATACTAGCACGTGAAGCAAACAGTAAATTTGAAAGGAGGATTTTCTCAATGGTCTAGTTCTGATGTGTTTTCCCATTGCTTTGTGTGTTTAAAAGAGGTTTGGATGTGGTGTTTAATATTGCTTCGACTCTCTTGCAAATGAGTTCTGGAGAAATATTCGCACATGAAGGAACGCTGGTGTGCTGCATTGCTGACAGCAGCTGGGGGGATATGAATGAAGAAACCAGATTCCCGAGTCTGGATTTAGCAAGAATAAACATCTATCATTCCATTAAAAAAAAAAAACCTATCGTTTGAAATGCTTACAGGCATCAACAGTAGACCCCTCTTCCTTTGAAGAAGTCCAATATTTTTCTCAAATGACTCCATTCTTGAAGGGGGAAAAATACCAACTTTAACCTAAGGCACAGTATTTTGCAGTGATGTGTGTTAGTCTGCCTACCTTGCAACATTTGGTTCTATATAATTTTTTGTATTATTACAAAGTTCTCCAAAGGAAACAGTTTCTGTTGCAGAGACTTGTGAAATGTACTCACATAAATTTGGAGGCCAAGGGGAGGAGGTCATTTGTGAAATTAACCTGTACTTCTGTTGCTCAAAAGGAGTTGAACACAATTTGGTGCAGTCTTCTAAAATTTCATTGTAAAATGGTGGCCTAATATTCCAACGTACTGCTTTACCCATCAAATGAAGGGTTACACTGGTTTAAAACAAACAAAAACAACAAGCAACAAAACAACTCCTTCATTCTTTTTCATTTCAGAATTACTCTTTGGTTCTAGTTTAACACCCTCTTGCCATTGTCGTCCCCCAAATACTGTAACCTGGGAGCATTTACAATAATTAGTGAGGGGCTTTGCTGCCTTGTTTTTTTCTCCTTTTCTGGGGAACTGGGTGAATTGTTGAGTGCTAATGAAAGTCGGAGACTTCTAGCTGTAGTTGAGCCAGGCACAGCGCCGGCAGACGCTTTAAGCTTCCCACTGTGCAGCAGTGCAAGCTTCCCCGCTGTTATGTTTACCATAGTTTTAATGTCTGTGAAAAAATTCCTGATGCAACTGAATTATGTTATGCCCTTTTGTTTATCTAACCCTACCCTCCCTGCCCCCCGCCCCAATTTAGCAGATTCCTGTTGCCCCTGCCTATTACAGAAAGCTCCTCCTCAACCTTGTGACCATCTTACTACTTCAGTTCTTATCATGAGAGTCTAGCTGCTTTGCAGCCTTGCTTGCAAACCTATCCAGAAGTTTCAGGAGGATTACACACATAGCCTGCTCTACTTCTGTCACCTAACAACAGATATCCTCTTTTCCACTGCATTTTAATTTAATCGGAGGTAATATTAAAACACCAAATTCCATCATCTGGCATTGGCAATAATAGCTTAAAATTCAAATATACTTGGTGAAGTGCACTGTGTCTTTAAAAAAACCTATTGAAAGACCTCAAACTCTCACTGCCAACTAAGATGAAAACAGCCAATCTGCAATGGGAGTTGTCCTTTTCTTAAAAATGGTTATCACAAAGAAAATGACCATTCCATTATATTGTAAATTGATGAATTCACCAAGTGTGATGTACAGTGAAATTATTAATGAATATTCATACAACTCATTCAATCGATTAATAAGGCTTAAGACAATGAGGATGCAACTCATTCCCATTTAGATAGTGTGCGTAGAGGGGAGTGGAATTAATAGCCAAAATAGTACTTGAAAAAGTTGAACTTTCATGTATCAAACTCCAGGTGCCAGTTTGAGGAGAATAACCAATAATAGCCATTTTTTACATATTTGATGGGACTGATTATGCAATGTGCAACTCTAAATGGCTTATAGCACATTGTAGCATGGTTCCATCCCATTGGCTACAGTAGGGTGCAGGCAGATGGATGACAGTGACAGGGAGAGAAGTGCTTTTGCTTAGCCGTGCGTTAAGATGCCATCCAGAAGCTCTGTGCACTGCAGACACTTCATTAGGATGCCAGGATAATGGTAAACTACCACTCAGAGTGACACCCCATTTCCTGCTTACTGAGCGCTCCAACCTCGGCAGATGTCAACAATCTCACAGTGCTACAGAGCAGACCTAACTTTCCAGCCACTTTGACTCCAATTTTTTCCTCCTAACAGTGCCATACATTATGTGCAATATGTAATGGCAAACACCTCCCTGAAAACAAAATCTGCACAATTCGTTATGACCGGAGTGCTTCACTTTTTTTTCTTTCTTTTAAAAGATGAGGGACTGAGTTGGGCAAGAGAGTACGTCCATCCGCTGTCCTGACCTCAACATTTCTTGCTATAATTTAATTTGCTAATCAGTTCAAAGTGTTAATTGTGTGATGAACTCTGATTAATAGCAGTTAAACTCTGATCATGGGGGATATGTCTGTTTCTTTTAACTAATGCCCGTTCCGAAGGTAAGAGCTTTTGGAATTCTTTTGTTACAGACTTGAGACTCAGTTTTGGTATGGTTTTTAGCTGTCTGCCAAAAAAAGGCTGACTTGAGCATCTGGATGGTATTTTCTCTGCAAATGTATAACTTGAGACCATTCGCACACCTCCTTACCAGCAAGTCAAGCCAAGAGAAACTTTTTTTCTATGATGTAAAATCCAAAATTCTTTTTATGAAGAACCAAGGTGTGGTTTAGATAGTGAAAAAAAATTTCCCCAAGTGGAAAAAATAATACTCTGAAATCTATCATTACAATGAAATGACTGATTTACATTTTGTGACTCTCAGCATCTTCTTAGAAGCTCAAAGGCCCTTGTAAATGGCAGGACTAACAATAAATATTCCCCCCTGGGGCCCGTTATCATTTCCAGGTAAAGACACAACTGTAAAGAAGTAGCCATAGGCGGAGGTCACACCCCAAGGAGGAATTCGAATGCAAACTTTCAATGTGATGCCCTCTGCAAAGAGCTGATGCAAATCATGACTTTTGGTTTTAAATGGCATCTGGTTGGCAACACCTAACTACCTCTTGAAACTTGTCACTAAATTTGCTTCAGAGCAAAGAAAATATAATGGAATTCTTACAATAATTTAAACAGGAACTGACAATAACATAGTGACAAAAATTTAAGAATAATTTACTCAAAGACATGTTGGTCTTAATTGGAAAGTGCCAGTGGTACAGCTGCCTGAGCTACTGAAGTACTGAACCAGAGAGCCTGCCTTCCTGCAAGCAGATAGAAGCATCCTTATTTTTCTTCAAGTGTCTGATTTTTAGAATCAAAGCCTCCAGGCCTATGCCAACCAAAAAACTGGGCAGCTCTTTCCTACACAGTTAATGCTGTTTAGAAGTAGTGTGAATGCTTCCCTTCTGCCCCTTCTCACCAGTCCCCTTCCCTTCTAAGCTACACATCAAGACTACTCTTCAAACTGGGATAATTTAAAGATAGCAATTTCCATGAACTGTAACTGAGGATACTGTAGGTAGAAGACAGAAGGAAGGTCCTGATAATGGCACATATCCCCATAGGAATTGTGTAGTCCCATATGTGAAACATAAAGGGGAGAAAGGGTGGAGACTGGCAACATTCTTTAGGAAGAAATCCTTGGAATTCTAATGCTTTATGCACTTTATCTTTTAGAGTGCCACAGAGGTAAGGAATTAGGGTGGGAGAAAATTCAGTGTCAGGATCCTAGGGCCATATGAGAACAAGTATGCTAGATAAGAAGAATGGCAATCATTAAGAAGTCAGGAAACAACAGGTGTTGGAGAGGATGTGGAGAAATAGGAACACTTTTACACTGTTGGTGGGATTGTAAACTAGTTCAACCATTATGGAAAACAGTATGGCAATTCCTCAAGGATCTAGAACTAGATGTACCATATGACCCAGCCATCCCACTACTGGGTATATACCCAAAGGATTATAAATTACTCTACTACAAAGACACATGCACACGTATGTTTATTGTGGCACTATTCACAATAGCAAAGACTTGGAATCAACCCAAATGTCCATCTGTGACAGACTGGATTAAGAAAATGTGGCACATATACACCATGGAATACTATGCAGCCATAAAAAAGGATGAGTTTGCGTCCTTTGTAGGGACATGGATGCAGCTGGAAACCATCATTCTTAGCAAACTATCACAAGAAGAGAAAACCAAACACCGCATGTTCTCACTCATAGGTGGGAACTGAACAATGAGATCACTTGGACTCGGGAAGGGGAACATCACACACTGGGGCCTATCATGGGGAGGGGGGAGGAGGGAGGGATTGCTTTGGGGAGTTATACATGATATAAACGTCATGCACATGTACCCTAGAACTTAAAGTATAAAAAAAAAAAAAAAAAGAATGTAAGAGCTGTGATGATCAATTTGCCATTTGAGTATAGCTCCAAGACAAAATGCTAAGGCTGGAGCTGAAGCAGAGGGTAAAAACCAGTGTGCATAGAATGTTGCATCCATTTCTACCTTTTGAGATGAGTAAACATAAAATTTCCAACAACGTTTGACCTACGAAAAAACTCATTTCAGAAAAGAGAACAATGCTCAGAAAAAGCTTAGAACTCTTACAATAACCGCTAGACAATTAAGAAGCTACTTAGTATCTCATAAAATTTGACACAGGGAGTGGAATGAGAGGGATCAGCAAGCCATAGGAGAGGACAGGGAAGATGAAAAGATCACTAGGATAAGGATGACAATTATATAGATGATTTGAGGAAGGACTGTGTGAAAACTAAAAATGCAAAACAAAATTAAATTTTGCACTGAAGTTCAAATTGTTACCGCAGAAAAATTAGGTTAGTGATATGGATGACAAACCAGAGAAGTTTTCCCAGAATATGGAGACATAAAAAATGATGAGAAAGAAGACATGTTGGAAGCCAAAGAATGAAGAGATTATCTACAGCTTGTAAGAATACTTGAGGAAGAAACCAGAACATCTGAAAAATATACAAGTCAAGCACAAAATTAAGAAAACTCCTGTGAGTTAAAAAACTACCTCAGTATTGAAAATGACAGTGAGGTTCTAAGAAAATATAATCGAGTTGGTATACTATCTTGGTATATTCTGGCAAAACTTTCAAATGACAAGGATAGAGCATCATTCTACAAATATTCAGAGAAAAAGAAGACTAAAAAAAAAAAAAAAAAAAAAAATTTAGGCTTTCCTAACACTTTTCTCACTAAATCCTAAAAGAAAACAAGGCAATATCTACTGAATTTATAGGGAAAAAATTGTGGCCCTCAAATTGTGTGCATACTCAAAATTGTCTTTTGCATGTTAAAAGACATTCTCAAGTACGCAAAGATTTATAATAGCACAGCTTTCTTGAAAAGTTTACTTGAAGGCTTATGTAATTCTACTAAGTGATGAATCAAAATTTACAACTCAAGAATAGACACCGTAAACTAAGCATCTTCTTTACTTAATTTGGATCTAAAACTCCAAAGACTGCATTGGATTATTTCTCTCTGGCTTCCACTTAGCTCTTGGTGACAGGAAATGCCTTTCTTTATTTTTGAGACGGTGTCAAGATGGAGTCTCTCTTTTTTTTTTTTTTCTTTTCTTTTTGAGACGGAGTGCCCAGGCTGGAGTGCAGTGGTGCCATCTCGGCTCACTGCAAGCTCCGCCTCCCGGGTCACGCCATTCTCCGGCCTCAGCCTCCCGAGTAGCTGGGACTACAGGCGCCCACCACCACGCCCGGCTAATTTTTTGTATTTTTTAGTAGAGATGGGGTGTCACTGTGTTAGCCAGGATGGTCTCAATTTCATGACCTCGTGATCCCCCCTCCTCGGCCTCGCAAAATGCTGGGATTACAGGTGTGAACCACCGCGCCCCGGCCGGTGACAGGAAATGCCTTTCTTGTGGTCCACCCTTGATGGTTCAGGTGAAAGCTCTGGGGGCATTTGATGATTATTTAAAACAATGACTGGTGCTGTTCCTTCTGGAGTTTGCTAGAAAACAACATTGGAACATTGCTCTGGAGAGATACTAAACAAGATTTTTATTCCCCTCTTAAAAAAATCAGAGCTGCAGGGAGTGGTAGAATGTTGACCTCTCTTCGTGGGAATACTTGGTAAACCTGCTTTGTATCTATAATAATGGTATTGAAAAAACTGAATGGAAGGCAGTTAAAGTGATAAAGACTAGAAAACCAAGCAATTAGGTATTACATATGAATTTCCCTATGTTACACATGTTTTAAAATTAAGCAGGCTAGAAAAAAGACATATGTACACATGTCAAAGGAAATAGCCCCCAAACACGGTTATTGTTAGACTAATTTTTCTTTTTACTTTTCTGTAAATTTCAAGTTAACTTCAATAAATATTTATTACTTTTTATCTGTAAAAAGCAATTTAAAGTAAATAAGTTTGTATAATTGTTTAGATACCATATAATTTTGCTAAGCAGTTAATTAAAAAGACTGGTAGGAATACACCAAAATATGAACTGTGATAAGTTATGCTTAAATAATAGGAGTATGAATTCTTTTGTTCATTTTTAAAATGTATTTTCCACATTTTCTATAGGGAGTTTGTGTTATTTTGATAATAAAAGTAATTCCCCATGTTGGTAAAATGATAATGTTTAGTTTGGTCTATGCCAAAAGAAAGATAAACTATTTGCACAGATCAAATCACTTCTAGGAAAATTATGTACTAGACTTTCCTCTGGGTATTTCTGTTGCAGTTAACCTTTTATTTAGTGAATATATTCTGGAATCAAGAAAGCAAAGTCTGAGTTTGCCACTGTCTTCTCCTGGGTGAAGTTATTGGGCATAGGGGCACTTGCAGAGAGTACAAAAGATATAAAATGCGTTTAGACTATACATTTGCAGTCTGAAGGAGGACCAAGGCCCCTGCAGTACCATGTATGTAAATATATTCTAGTTTCATATTCTAATTTCTGGCTCTTCCTCAATCAAATCCTTTCTTAGGGAATTGTATTGCTTATTGGACTGAGCCTCCAAAGAGTGGAAAATAAAACCTATATACACAACACTAGTTCATGGATGAGAAGTCATAGTAACATTTCTAAGTAAAAAAAAAAAAGTCAGCTATTCATTTCAAAATATTTTTATTGAAACACACACTTTTTCTCATACTTGAGCCTTTAAGCCATATCAATCCCTCTTTTCTTTTAGAAAAATAGGTCTGTTAAAGTTTTCTCTACTTGTAGAGAAAAGTAGAGAAATAAGATAGTTACCCAGCTGATTCATATCCCTAAACTTTAATTTTGCTTCAATTGTTCTACAAGTATTAGATGCCAATTTAATCTGTTCATCAACTAGTCCAGACAGTTGATTCAATTCTTCAGTGTACCTTATGTGCAAAATGAGCTGAGAAAATATTCTTTAGAGTTAACATTGATAGTTCCCAGTTCTAGTCCACAGGAACACAAGAAACCAAAAGTTAAATACTTTGAATGCAGAAGTTGTTGGACAAACAAGAATTAAGGTTTTTGGTTTAGTTTTAAGTCAAAATTGGTGTTAGATTTGTATGGACGAGTAATTTGAAACAGTAGGACGCCAGTGTATCTGGAATATTTAAGAGAGCCCCCTGTTGGTTAATCTTAGAAATGTCTGAGGGTTCCTTTCTGACCAGACACATTTAAGCATAGGAAATTGACCCTGTGATTAAACGTGATTTGGGATGGAGGCAAAGTAAGCCTCTATATGTCATTTATACCATTTTCACAATAAAATATGTTCAAAAACATTTCATTTTCAATTTTAAGGGATACAAAATGGCAATACTAATCTCTAACAAATGTAAGCAATGTGGGAAATACTTTAAACAGAATTAGACTGAAAAGTAAATGTGTGCATACTACAGTGGGATTCCTTAGGGGTTGGGAGTGATTGCTATATTGAGAGACTAGTGCTTTGCAAGGGCTTTTTTTTTTTCTTTTTTTTTTTGAGATGGAGTCCCACTCTGTCACCCAGGATGGAGTGCAGTGATACAATCTCAGCTGCCTGCAACCTCTACCTCCCAGGTTCAAGTGATTCTCTTGCCTCAGCCTTCTGATTAGCTGGGATTACAGGCGTGTGCCACCACACCCAGCTAATTTTTGTATTTTTAGTAGAGATGGGGTTTCACCATGTTGGTCAGACTGGTCTCGAACTCCTGACCTTGTGATCCGCCTGCCTCGGCCTCCCAAAATGCCGGGATTATAGGCATGAGCTACCGCGCCCGGCCCTCTTTCATTTTTCTACATCCAATTTCTGGCTGAATTTGTAAAGAGAATAAAAGTATTTTCTCATACAATCAAGCAATAGCCCTTTTCGCTGGTAGACATATTCTAGGACTTTAGAAATAAAAAATAATAATATTGGATGCAAATGTTATTCTTTCCAGCTAGCATTTTTTTTTTTAAAGTAAACATCAGCTTCTCAAGGGAGATTTCGATTTGAAGACTGTTTATTATATCATTTGAATAGGACTAGACCTGGCCTTTTGACTTTGAACCACTACCAAATTTCAGGCTGTGAGGAAATTGTTCTACATTTCCTGACAAATTGAGTTAAGCAGACATTAAGTGGGCTTTAAGAAAACAAATGGCCATCTTTATCACAGGTGGACACTGATGGCTTAATGGGGCCTGGGCTGATTGTATCACTTCTAATGGCTTGACGGGAAGCATTAGGGTTTTTGCATAAAGAACTGGCATTGCGAACCCCGCTAACACAGACCTGTCAAGCGCTCTGTATCCCTTTGTGCATGGAAGCAGATGTTTGTATGTATACTATGAACTGGCATTAGAGCAAGCGACAGATGCCTGTATGAATGCCAGGTTTGTGAATTTTTACAGCAGGAGCATGTTCTGAGGAAGTGCAGCCCTGCCCTCTATCATAGGTAGTTCCCAGTGGAACTTGCTAAATCCCAGCTATGTTTTCATTATTTGGCTTTCCTAGCAACTGGATGAATGTGTCTATCCTGAAAATGCAAGATGAGAGCCCTACCAAATTCTTACAGATTTGCAAATAGCTCGACTGTGTTTTGAACTTGGACTTTCCAGGCAGTGCTTTTGCACTGTAATCACAACCAACTTACTCAGTGGAGCGGGTGGTATTACAGCTCTCTAATTAAAACTTACTTCAATGTTGATCTGTTAGGCCTCCCCCATGGTCGCCCTACATGCCCACCCCTCACTCCCGAGGAAATGCGACTTCATTGTGGAGGTTTGCTTTCCTGCAACATTCACAACTTACACTCTAGTTGTCTGTCAACAATAGAAACAGGTAGCTTGCAGTCCATTAAACAAACACAGTGCCCCCCTCACTTTTATTTGACATTTTATTTGGCTGTGACAAATGAGCAGCAGTTGGATTATAACATAATTTGTCTTGTCTTTATTACCAGCACAAAGGACACCATTCATTAATTATTCTGCCGTTGCAGCTTAACACTGACTGGAAAGGTCTCTCTTCGGACAGATGGCGGGGACGATGTTATTTATATCAATCAGCCAAAATCCTCAACAAGGATTACTGTTCCTGAGACTACAATGATTTATTTCTTTTTACCTCACCCTCCCTCAACCCCTACTGCTTTCAGAGATTTCTCTATAAAAACGAAATTTGATGGGAATCTTAAAGCAAAGCCATATTTAACCTGTTAGCTTGCAAAACAACATGCATGCTACATCAGTTTAACTACATGACATTAGCTGCATATTTTTTAAGCTGCTCGGGGTTTTTTGATCTTCCATTCTAGAAAGAAAGATTAACTGAAGGTCTCGGGGCAGCAAGTTCAGCAGAAGTTTGCCTCTTCTGTGACACTGTATTGCTGTGGCCCATGGGACCCCCCAATAAGGATATTGTGCTGTCAAGATTTTTTGTTTTTGTTTTTGCTGAGATGAGATGATCCATCCTATTTCAGAGGCCAGAAGACTTTCTGCAAGATCAGCTAGGGTATTTGGTCAAACTAAAAAGAACCACTAAAACCCCCCAAAAGCAGAAACACCCTTACCCCCTGTCTAAACTGGAGTCAGATCAAATGAGTGAAGGATGTCCTTTGATTTCTCCTGGATCCACATTTATATTCAGTGTCACAAGGTGGTTATCAGGGTGATGGTGTGTAGTGGATGATTTACCTTGCTTGTTTTGTGTTGTTAACGATTCTGTCCAATACATGCTGATCAAGCACTACTAAAAGACTAGACCGAACCCAGATGTGACATTCTTGTACACATTTTTCAATAGTGCTTCTGAGATGTGGCCATTTTTCCAATTAAAATCTTTAGGAGAGAAATATGTGCAAAAAAGTGTACAGATTATTGAGGCTAAGACACTGGAAGTTTTTTTACGTTTTCTTTTTCAATATAATAATGCATAAAGTTTTTTGTCTTCAGAAATTATTGGTATAACCTTGCTATCCTGATTAGTTTGCAAATATTAAAAGTCCCATCAAGACAAATATCAGCAACATGCAAATACCCTTGCAGGTTGTGATTAAGATTTTAAATGTATCCTTTTGCTTTTAGTTAATGAAAAACAAAGTCTTGGAGGATCTAAGTTGTAATTTATTAAACATGAAAGGCTCCTTGATGAAATATAGAAATGAGATATATTTTGCATTTCAAAGATTTAAGCTGACAACTTACTTGCATGCAAATAAGAGCAAGATTTGTAAAAATATTTGAAAAGAAATTATTCCTGAATGTACTTATTACAATAATGTGGCATGTAGATAAGAGAAACACACAGCATTAAAAGACATTCATTTCTCCAAAGTCTTAAAATTAGCTTCTTTCTGCCATTGTGTATTAATGTTCTTCTTCAGGAATGCAGCATATTAAAGAACTGAACAGAATTAGTAATAAATTTGTTAATTACAAATTTAAGCAACACAACTGTGTTGTTTTCCCAATATGTTTTTTTTTCAAAAGCAGAATTGCTAATGCATTTTAATCATTTATGTATAAACATTTGAGGATAAAATATTCTGAAGTTTATCAATTTCAAGAGCTGTTTATTTGCTAGCAAAATAGGCCATGTTATACAACATATATCTTATCATTTTTGCTCATCAAATCCCCATTTGCTGAATGCAAATTTCCCTGGTCTAAGTGCTCTTGCACCTCAATTTAAATGAATAATAGGATCGACTCTATTAAAATCAGTTTAAGGTTGCCATGGGTGACATATCAGTAGGGTTAAAATGAGAAAAAAAGGTCACAGAATCAGTCCTTACAACCTGTTTTTTATAATAATGAAGCATATGTAAGATTTGACGAAGGCTTAAATAACAATATGTCACTTAGGCAATACTTTAGTTTGTGGGTCTTCTTAAAAAAATCTTTTTTTAACCACAATGTATTCCAAACAAAATAAATGTAAAATTATAGTGCCATCAATAACTCTGGGAATGTATTCAGTTGCACTGAAAATTAGAGAGTAAGCTCTTGTGCTATTACACCAGACTGGCAGATTGTGGATTCGTAAAAATAACAGAGAACTCCTCAGAAAAAGGAGAAGTGTGTAGGTTTGCTGCAGTAAATCTCTTCTTATAAGGATCCATCTAGGTGCTATAATCAAATTAACAAAGTATATAGGAAGTATACTCAAATACTTCATCTGAGAAAAATTTTGTGTCCTCTGCTAATGAGATTGAAGGATTATTCATGTAGCTATTGGTAAGTACTGAAACACCAGCACCAGACTTGGAAGATATCCTGGAGCAAAGCTTTTGGTTGTAGTTTTAGGCTTTTGAAAGCTGAACAAGCAAGACTTTGGGGCTGCTGGAATGTGTGTGTGTATATATATATATATATATATATATGTGCGTGTGTGTGTGTATATATATATCTGCATGTGTGTGTATACACACACTCACATGTGTATGTATGTATATATGTAATCATGTTTTTGCATTTTCACATTTTTAAAGTCAATTCTATTTCTTAAAGTCACACTCAATGCTGATTTTATATTATTTATGATTCTCATTTGGCTCTCACAGAATCACATTTTTGTTACAAGTGTTATAATTCCTATCTTTTTTTAACCTGCAATAAAAGGGAAAAAAAATCTCCTTATTTGCTAAGGTTACAATGTTAGTTTAATTTTCATAGAAGCGGTGGAATATTTTGAAGTGAGTAACATTTACCAAGTCATTAGTTTTATGCAAACTAGGAAGGAAGATGAAAGAAAAAAATTATCAATTATTTATAGATTGTTAAAATGTATCTTAGTGCACTGCTACTGTATAGAAATGACAATTAGCCAAACTTACCTTCTTTAATTAATAATGCATACATTATGCTCTTTGGGCAACTAATCACCAGTTCTACAAATTTGTTTGACACTGTTGAAGATACCTATCACATGGGTTAAAAAAAGAACAATGCTCTACCAGCTGCAGTCAACTTTTAGCCTCCTAGCATTACTTAAAATGCTGTAGCAGTTCCAAGGAGCAAAATGGTGGTCCTGTAGCTGCTTGACACTATGAATATGGCACCAAGCTGCAGAGTGCTGCCTGCTATGCCTCTGCCACCAAATAATGCATTCTTTATCTCAAATTGCTTACTTAGAGACAAAATCCCTGGATTTCTATCTCCTATGTTAATTTCTGTAATCTTAGGGTGAAAAATTCTTGCAGGTAAATTGGTCCTGTTGCCTTAAAGCCGCATTGACCATATTGTCTGAATGAAAACAGGAACATATGGTTGGATAAAAGGAAGAACTATGTGAAAACTGAACTATTTATAGAGAACCTGGATGAGTGGTCACTATGCTTACCACAGAAAATTCCGATCAAACCTGTGATGAAGCCTTTTGTGGCCATGACTCTCCACAAATTTATTTTTAATAAAATAGAAGCATTTATCCATAGTAGTTTTAGGACTGGAAGGAAATGTCAAGACAAATTTTCAAAGAAATTTGCCTGTCTCTGCATCTTTCCATACTTTAAGGACTGCAAATCCAGTCTCCTCGTTTGTACCCATAGATCTGAAGGCAAGGGCAGCTACTGGAAAGTTTGCAAAAGTTTCACATATGCTACTAAATTAACATATAGGCCCAGGAATTCTGTTTCTCAGAGGTCACTAAAGCATAGTATCATATTGAACTGCATACTTAAGTGGTCAGCAAGCCAACTGACATTGGGACCAGGTAGACACTCAGCTGTTACTGATTTCCCCTAGAGTCACACACCACAATGAGGTGGCAGCTTGTAGCGTTTGGAAGGGGAAATGAGACTGGTGCAGCTCCATCACATATGGTGTTTAACAGACTACACTTCCCATTTGCTCCTTCGAAAGGTGTGCATTTTCAAGGGATGATGCCAAGTGTTCTTTGTGCTATGGTGTCTTTGCACTGAAAGGTGATGTGTCTGACACATTTTGGCAGGCTACTATGAAGAGATGTAGAATTTTCGACTGACTTTCACTGAGATTTCAGACAATAGGTTGTCCCTTATCAAAGGTAGTAATCTATCTTTTGGGAGTTTAGGATCACAGTTCTTGAGTGAACTGAGAAGCATGGATTTTTATTGATGATATTACTCACTACTCTGTAAAATTTGTTTTGTTGCTTTTTATGTAAATATATACTGACTAGTGACTCTGCCACCTATGCAGACTTATCAATTTAAGGAGATTTGGAATTAGCGCTTTGAAATGTGGGTACAAGAACACTAGAACGTGTCTCTGGTGAAACCGTCTCCTCTTTTTCAGTCGTTTTAAATGAAATGCAGAATAAGAGTCAGGGTAAATGCAAGGGACATAGAGGCCCGAGAGAAGAACCAATTCTACATGTAAATCAAAGAAAATTTTTATTTCTATCATGAACATTGGGTATCTCCCCACCCACCATTTAGAAGGATTTCTGTTAGCCTTTTGTGAAAGATTGCTCTCATTTATTTAACTCATGCCACATGGCTTAGCTCCATAACCAGTATAGGGTTACTGGAGATTAAAAGGAAATCCATTTTGTATCTATGGAAATACCAAGCTGGAATTTAAGCTACAATTGCTGCAAGTTTTCCACATTATTGTATAAAATTGCTAGATTTATTAATGCTGAGCATTCTTCAACTACTCCATGTGTTGCCCTGGTCAATGGTTACCTGTCAAAATGCAGAACAATTTTTCAATAATATTGTGTGCTACCGAGAAAAATATTGTGTGGATTTTTTCCATGTTTTTGTTTATTATAAGCTGAGTATTTGCAATAATTTATGGAAAGTCTTGGAATTATAAATATTAAGGCATTGCCAAATGATTTAACTATCCCTCCATGGCAAATTGTCTTTAAACACTACCATTTTTTTCCTTTTTTTTTTTTTTATCATTTACTTATGGACCAGAAACACTTGCAGGCTCTTGCCCCTGGCCTTCTGTGAGAATGTTAGTTAGCAATGCTCATAAAAACTCAATTCATCAATGTGAACATAATTTGCTATGAACAGAAAGCTCACAAAAGGGTGAATTTGTCAGATAGACAGGTGGCCTGAGATCTCTCCCTGATACTGAATGATATGAATAATAGATTCTGGTAAATGTATGCCAAGACTTGAGCTGTAAACACAGCTGCCTCCATTCCCTTCCAGAAAAACAGCTTCGAGGACGAAAGCACAGGAACCACGGTTCCACCTGAGGACCTAAGCTTGTACACACACACACACACACACACACACACACACGCACGCATGCACCCCCTCATTCAAGAAATAAACAACATCTATAAAAAAGAACAGAGTTGGAGGAATCTTCATGCTTTTCTGTTTCTATGAGAAAGACATTTTCAAGCTATCTTGGGCAGAGGAGACTAGATAGAAAAGAAAAAGGAAATAGATTTTCCTAATGGCTCTGGTTCTATATTATTCAAATGTCTTATTTTATAAAATACACAAATCAACAGAGCTAATAAACTTTGCAATATTGTAACTCCTGTTTTATAATGAGCAAAAATAAGAGCAGGTTGACTCTGCAGAAGCACTGTGCTTGAAATCATTCTAGTAATTCGTGGCTATTTGTCTTATGGGTTATTAAGTATTTATTAAGGTTCAAATGTAATGTAGCCTTTTCTCCAATTTACTCTGAACTTTAAAAATCTGGTTTGCAAATTGTTTTCCAGGTAATGCACAAACCCACTTAAGAGCCGAATCCCAGGATTTTTGAAGATTCTGGTTGAGTGTAGCATATTTTATTTTAGCCTTTATGGATACTGGTGCATATAGGTTGACCTATTCTGATAGCATTTATGATTGACTTTTCTAATCAATTAGCAAATATATTGGATAGACTTTCCTACTTACTACAGCAAAGCAGTGTTTCTTAAAGTAGAATACATACATGTTATTGGTGACATAAGAGATAAATTTAATGGTTATTTAGTTTAATGTATATTTAAAAAAACCATAAGTAACACTAAAAATTGTATTCTTTCATAGATATTATTGCTTAGGATAAAGCTAAATATATTTAAGTATAAAAGTCATTTGCTTTTAGGAAAAATAGTTAACATTGATACTACTGAAAATATAATCAGTGAAGTTAGCATATGGATCAATGAAGTTTGGGAAACTTGACAATCTCTTTCTAATCCCCAAAATCACATACATGATCTTATCAAAAGTAATTAGGATCACAGAGCCACAGAATATAGAATCATGACATTTTTAGAGTTGGAGTAGACCTTGGAAAACATTCTGTTCTCTAATTTTATGGATGTAAAAACTATGATGTAGAGGGATTAAGTGAATTGACCAGGACACCTATGTAGTTATGGGCAGAGATGAAATTAGAAACCAGGGCTTCTCACAGGCTAATGCTTGCTGTTGTGAGGAAGACAGGAACAAACTCAGTTGGAAATGTTGGTATCACTTCCCATTCACTTATAATTCTAGAAGGAATACTGAATATTCCCCTCTAAGGAACCTATTTTTCTTGACACTTTATTGACAAGAAAATTTCTAAAACTACTTGCTAGTATTTATTTTGGCTTTTTCAAGATGCATACTCCAAATAAGAGTTAAGCTTGGTTTAAAAGAAAGTAAGAGCTTCAAAGTGTAAATAGAGGCAAAGATATTCTTCCTCTTGATTCTTCTTTCTTTTTTCTTTCTGAGACAGGGTCTTGCTCTGTTACCCTGGCTGGAGTGCAGTGGCATGATCACAGTTCACTGCAGCCTCCATTCCCCCAGGCTCAGGTGCTTCTCCTATCTCAGCCTCTCAAGTAGCTGGATTACAGGCATGCACCACCATGCCTGGCTAATTGTTATGTTTTGTATAATAGACATAGGGTTTTGCCATGTGGCCCAGGCTGGTCTTGGACTCCTAGGCTCAAGTGATCTGCCCACCTTGGCCTCCAAAAGTGCTGGGATTACAGGCATGAGCCACCGCACTTGACCTCTTTTGGATTTTTATAAGAAAGCGTCTCTTCCTCTCTTCACATGACTTTCTGCCTTTTATTGTGTATCAGTTGTACACATTGTCTTTTCCCTATCAGACTGGTAGAATTTTGCATGCAAGTACTATATGTTATGTATCTTTGATTTTTAAAATTTCTTAGTGTCTTGCATGCAATAAGTACTCAATAATTTCATTCTATGAAGGCACAAATGAATTCAATTCCTCAAATTCCTGGTCTGTGGTTCCATTAAATACAAAGGTTATTTCATCCAGTTCAATCAAATCAAATCCATCAAATATTTAAAACTTTTAACAAGTACTTGATCTAAATTAAAGAATGTTCTAGGTGCTATGGGTGGCAGAGATGGTGAGCAGAGTTTAGCCTTTTAGCCACACCAACTAGGAGGGGTGATATGACACAGATATAACTAAAATGCAAGACACAGGAAAATGGTACAAATTTCTATGGGTATTTGAGGAAGAAAAATATATCTACCTGGGAAAATCCAGAAAAGTTGTATGCAAGTAGGGGTGAGGGTTCCAACAACCAAGGAGTCTTGCTTCATTCCCTACACCAATGTCTGAAGATAAATAAAACAATACACATTCCATGGTTCCATTCCTGATTCAGTTAACAGATACGCTAACCATGTATTCCAAAACACTTGGTGTTCACCACACATAAATCCCTGAGCAAGATCATCAGGTCTGAATTCCCTATTTCATCTCTTCTGCTTTTGGCCTAATTAACAGGCACTCTGGGTCAACAATAGAAATACTGGAACCATGAAGATTCACAATGAGTGGGATGAGTACTGGAACCATGTGGGATCAAAACACGATAACGCATACTGAAACATACCATAAATGGTCTTTCAGTCACTTCCTTTTTTTTTTTTTTTTGAAGTAAAATTGAGGTGGTAATTACACATTGAAATGCACAAATCTTAAATATACAATTTAATTATAGGCACACCTCATTTGATTATACCTTGCTTTATGGCACTTTGTGGATAGTGTGGGGTTTTTTTTTTCTCCAAATTGAAGGTCTGTGACAACTTCGGTCGAGCAAGTCTGTTGGCACCTTTTCCCCAGAAGTATGTGCCCATTTTGTGTCTCTGTGTCACATTTTGGTAATTCTTGTAGTATTTCAAACTTTTTCATTATTATTCTATCTGTTATGGTGATCTGTGTTTGGTGATCTTGGATGTTACTATTGTAATTGTTTTGGGATGCCACAAACTTAATAAATGCATGTGTTCTGACTGCTCCACTAATGGGTTGTTCCCTTGTCTCTCTCTTTTCTCAGGCCTCCCTATTCCCTGCAGCATAGCAGTGTTAAAATTAGGCCAATGAAAAAACCTACAGTGACCTCTAAGTGTTCAAGTCAAAGAAAGAGGTGCATGCCTCTTTTCCTCTAAATCAAAAGCAGAACATGACTGAGCTTAGTGAGGAAGGCATATTGAAACCCAAGATGGGCCAAAAGCTAGGTTGCTTGTGCCAAAGAACTAGCCAAGTTGTGAATGCAAAGGAGAAAATTTCTTGAAGGAAATTAAAGGTGCTACTCCAGTGAACACATGGATGATAAGAAAGCAAAACAGCCTTCTTGGTGATATGAAGAAAATTTGAGTGGGCTGGATAGAAGATCAAAGCAGCCACAACATTCCCTTAAGCCAAAGCATAATCCATAGCAGGACCCTAACTCTCTTCAATTGCATAAAGGCCGAGAGAGGTGAGAAAGTTGCAGGAAAAAAGTTGGAAGGTAACAGAGGTTGCTTCCTGAGGTTTTAAAAGGGAAGCTGTCTCTACAATGTAACAGTGGAAGGTGAAGTAGCAAGTGCTGATGTAGAAGATGCAGCAAGTTTTCCAGAAGATCTAGCTAACATACTTGATGATGGTGGTTACACTAAACGACAAATTTTAAATGGAGATGAAACATGTTATATTAGAAGATACTATTGAGGACTCATAGCTAGAGAAGAGAAGTCAATGCCTAGCTTCACAGCTTCAAAGGACAGGCTGGCTCTCTTTGTTAGGGGTTGATGCAGCTGGTGACTTTAAGTTGAAGCCAGTGCTGATTTACCCTTCCGAATTATGTTAAATCTACTCTGCCTGTGTTCCATAAATTCAACGACCAAGCCTGGATGACAGCATATCTGTTTGTAGTATGGTTTACAGAATGTTTAAGCCCACTGTTGAGACCTACTGCTCAGAGAAACAGATCCCTGTCAATGTATTACTGCTCCAATGGAGGTGTACAAGGAGACCGATGTTGCTTTCATGCCTGCTAACACAATATCCATTCTGCAGCCCATGGATCAAGGAGTAAATTTGACTTTCAAGTCTGGTTATTTAAGAAATACATTTTATAAGGCTATGGCTGCTATAGATAATGAGTCCTCTGATGAATGTGGGCAAAGTGAATTGAAAGCCTCATTGAAAGGATTTGCCATTCTAGATGCCATTAAGAACATTCATGATTCATAGGCAGAGGGGCAAAATAGCAACATTAACAGGAGCTTGAAAGAAGTTGATTCCAATTCTCATGGATGACTTTGAGGAGTTAAGACTTCAGTGGAGGAAGTAACTGTAGATGTGGTGGAAATAGCAAGAGAACTAAAATGAGAAGTAGAGCCTGAAGATAAATGACTAATTCGCTTAAATCTCATGACAAAACTTTAATGGCTGAGAAGTTGCTTCTTTTGAATGAGCAAAGAGAGTGGTTTCTTGAGATGGAATCTCCCCTGGTGAAGATACTTTGAAAATTGTGGAAATAACAAATGATTTAGAATATTACATACACTTGGTTGATAAAGCAGTGCCAGAGTTTGAGAGGATTGACTCCAATTTTTAAAGCAGTTCTACTGTGGGTAAAATGCTATCAAGTGGCACTGCATGCTAGAGCAAATTTTTTGTGAAAGGAAGGGCCCATGATGTGGCAAATCTATCTGTTGTCTTATTTTAAATAATTGTCACAGCTACTCCAACCTTCAGCAACCTCCCACCCTGATAAGTCAGCGACCATCAACATGGAGGCAAGACCCTCCACCAGCGAAAAGATTATTACTCACTGAAGGCTCAGATAACCATTAGCATTTTTAAGCATTAACACATTTTAAAATCAAGGCCTGTACATTGTTTTCATAAACATAATGCTATTGCATACTTAATGGACTACAGTATAGTATAAATGTACCTCTTATATGCACTGGGAAACTAAAAACTTTGTGTGACTCACTTCATTGCACTATTCACTTTATTGGGATAGTCTGAAACTGAACCCACAGTCTCTCTGAGGTATGCCTGTACATTTTCACAAATGTAGGCCCTCACATAACCAACACCAGCTGAGTTATAAGACATTTTTCTCACCCTGAAATTTCCTGCATACATCTTTCCAGTCAATCTCCATCTCCCTCATATGCAACTATTGTTCTGATTTTAGTCATAGATTAATTTCACTTATTCTTGAATGTTTTATAAATGGAATCATGTAGGTATATACTCTTCTATGTCTGGATTCTTTAGCTCAAGAAAAAATTTTAAAGATTCATCCATATTGTAGTCTATAGAGGCAGTTCATTATTTTTGAGTACTCTGTGTAATTTGTTGACAAATCCTCCTTTAGATGAGCTTATGAGTCATTTTTCAGTCTTTGGCTATGAGGAAAAAAGCTTGTGGTACAAGTCATTTTTTGGTTGACAAATATTTTCATTGCTCTTGAGTATACAATTAGGAGAAGGATTTTTGGGGTCATGGATTAGGAGCATGTTCAACTTTTAAGACACAAATGCTTTTCTAAAATGATTGTACTATTCTACACTCTCAGCAAAGTACAAGAGTTCTAGTTGTTCACTATTTTCACCAATATTTGGTGTTAGTAGTCTTTTTAATTTTAGCCTTTTTGGTGGATATAAACTCATATCTGATTGGGATTTTAATTTTTATCCACTGGTGACTTTTAATATCAAGAAAGTTTTCATGTGTTCATTGATCATTTGTATATCTTCTTTCTGAAGGACTATTATTCTTTTCCCCATTTGTATAGGGTTGTTTGACTGTCTTATGAATTTGCAGTTGTTTATATATATATATACACACACACTATATATATAGACACACTATATATATATATATATAAAGCCTTTACCAGATATTTGTGCTATGAACATTTTCTCCCAACTTATGGCTTGCCTTTTCATTTTCTCCCAGCACTTTGGGAGGCCAAGGCAGGTGTATCACTGGAGGTCAGGGGTTTGAGACCAGCCTGGCCCCACATGGTGAAACCCTGTCTCTACTAAAAATACAAAAATTAGCTGGGCATGGTGACACATGCCTGTAATCCCAGCTACTTGGTAGCCTGAGGAAGAAGTATTGCTTGAACCCAGGAGGCAGAGGTTGCAGTGAGCCCAGATCATGCTACTGCACTCCAGCCTGGGTGACAGAGTAAGACTCCGTCTAAAAAAAAAAAAAAAAAAAAAGATTGTGTTATGCCCATAAACGTACTTTCCATGTCTTTGCATACTTTATAAGTCTCAAAGGTATTCTACACTCTGTTTTTATTCTAGATACTATATAGAAAATCTTTGCCTACTTCATAGGTCTCAAAGGTATTCTACAATCTGTTTTTTTTTTTCTAGACACTATATAGAATTGAATGTTACCTTTCAGTCATCTCAAATTAAATGTTGTATATGTTGTAAAGTAAGAATCAGTAAGAATCAAGGTTTTCTTTTTCTTCTTCTTTTTATTTATTACCAATATTGAATCTTCCCTGTGCTGTAGCCTCAAGTGTGCCCAGGTGGAAAGCTGGTGCAGTCATGGGGCTCATATCATGTGGTTCCCTTTTCTTAATTTTTCAGTGTAATTATTAATGTCTCATATTGTGTCCAATTTTTTAGCTCTTTAGAATAGGAGGGAAAGTTTATTAGCAGGCAGTCTGTTATGGAGAGATGTAAATACTTCCTTTCTGGTATATTTTTTTAACTCAACTTTTCAGTAATTCTTGAAAGTAAAGGAATGCAAAATTGTTGTGTCTCAATAACTTCTTGATTTGCTCACTTATTCAAACTTTAGTTTAAATCAACTCTAAATTATGTGTTTTACCATTGTCTTTGGATATCTCTACTGTTGGCAAAGCAAATGTGGAAATTCATTATTTTTAAATCATTCTCAGATTAGAGTGTGACAGGGTTCCATGGCAAGTGGAGGAGGGCCCAATCTCGTACTACCTTTTGGGCCAGATTTCCATTTTACGTGTATCAGTGGATGTGAGTTCAGTTTCTGCCACTTTTTATTAAATTGAACCAGTTTAACTCGAGTGCACAGTTTTGCTAAATTTTGAAATCAAAATTTATCACAGATACTATGTGATAATGTATCACAAAGTATCTGTAGTGATGTCCATAAGTTAACATCATTTGAGTTTTCTATTATACGTTTATGGGCATTTGTCTCATATTTGGGCTCTTTACATCCATGAATTGTGATAGTTCTTTGTATTTTAACAATGAGCCACTTTATGGGTTTTTGTCTGTCATTTATGTGTGTTTTTATGTTCTACTTAGATTTTTTTTTTTATGTCTGAGAACCTCCGTTTACACTGAAGCCCACCTCAGATAAGTCTGTCTAATGCTATATCTCAATGCTTTAGTTTTACCAGACCTTAATGACTTTCTCTATATCTTATACCTCTCTTGAAGTGAAAACCTACCAATTTGTTCCAAATAATGTAATTCATCTACCTTTATGTAGGTAAAATATTATTTTTATTAAAGCAGGCATGACAGGACCTAAGTTATAATTACTGATATAATTTATTAGCAATGGGCATTTCATAACACCAAGTACATACCATTTGTCTGTTTTATACATCAAACCTTCTGTAAAGTTCCTGTTATGGAACCTGAATAGATCAAGAATAGACTTGAATAGATCAAGAATGACAATTCTCTTACCTTTGGCTTATGATATAAGAGGAGAGTGCAGGCTGCAATTCACATTAAGCAAACTGTTATGAAGCTACCTATGTGGACATTCTACATTATAGTTAAAGGAATAGATAAAGACAAGAACTTTACAAATAATGTGTTAGGAGACAGTTGAATATGCTGCATAATGAAGTCTTTAAAGATTATACAGAGATAAGGATAAATGATAGGTAACTGGATTTCGTGAAAGTACCTCCAGCAAAACGAACTGAAAGTACAGTATAGCTATAGGCCATTTTTCATGTTCAGTAATAATGACCCAACTAAAGAGCATTCCTGAAGTAAATGAAATGACTTTGCCACTATTTGTTTGATTGGACACCTATAAGTGTGTTACTTAATCACACTAAAATTTTGCAAAGATAAAATAATATCTAAAATAATCTCATCCAAGATGTCCGTAAAGATGAAGTTCTTTAGTCAAATCAATAATCCTTCACTTTTCTCACCAAAGGCAAAATTATCTCCTAAGTCAAGGATGATGCACTGTAGCTAACTCCTCTGATGTTTCAAAAAGAGCCTTTGTTCATGGCAGATTCTAAGGAGCTACTTTTTCATGCAGCCACTCAAGTAGAAATACTCAGAGTACCATACATGCATACCTAGAAGCAAATCCCCCACCGATATATAAAAAAAAAACTGATTAAAAAAGCGTAACTTTTGAACCACCAAACCAAAATAATAGTTTTGCAAAAGGACCCCTTCAAAAGAAAACCTAAAGCTGCGTCTTCATTGCATTATATTGCATGAACCTTGTTCATACTAATGTTCAATTGTTGTTCAACTGGTAACATAGACTATGTTATGTAGCTTTCTGACACATCATTTTCTCAGTTGGTACGCCATTAGCACATTTTCTTAAAGAAAATATAACTGTAGAAAGGAGGTAGTGTAATGAAAGCCAGAAGAACAAATGAATATTCCCGAGAGTACTTTTTCAGTAATTTCTGCCAATAGCTTACTTTGTCCTTGGCCTGTTGTTTTGCCTCAGTTCACGCAATGTGTTTAGTGCATCAATTCACCTGCTGATTAAACAGAGATAAAGTGTTCATGTTTGGAAACCCACAATATGCAAAGCAATTATTTTCTTTAAAATATATACCTAGAAATAGTTTTACATATAAAACACAGTTTTCCTGTAGATGTAATAGAACAGAGCCGGTCCTGCTGCCTGTAGTGGACCTGATGATGGAATGAGAGACAGTGAGGACTTCTTAGGTAGATGTTACTGGGGCACAAAAAGAAATTTGGTCTAAGATGGTAGGGTGGATTTGAATGGTGTTGTGTTCACCATCACTGGCTGAACAATACAAAGAGCAGGATGCCAACAGGGGCTTCTGGTCTCCAGTGACCTATTAGGTCCCTTACTCTGTCAGGCTGTGAACCCCCTGGAACATGGAGTGTGCTGCTGTGAAGAATTGGCACCGGTGGGCAGAGTGCACTTAGGTGGATCCCTGAACTTCTGCATCTTTTGCTCTGCCTTTTTGCTGGGCAAAAGTCTGAGTCATCAGTCTCACTGATCTTCAAACCCAGATTTTGTCATCTGGCCTGGCTCAACCTCCAATATAAGATATGATATGTTTTACGCAGCAAATATGTTGACACCAAGAAAAAACACAATAGCAATAGAAATACAGAGAAAAAGGTGAGGTCTTTTCATTATGAGGGGAATAACAGTAGAAGATATAAATAAAGGAGGCTGAAATGCAGTTGGGGGCAGAGGTGGGGTTTGCTCAAAGGATGTTGAGAAGTAGCAAGAGCTTTTCTGTATGGGGTCTGATTCTTAGCGTTTTCAAGCCTCTTCTGTCTAGTCCATGGTACTTCATGGACTGCCACACTGGGGCTCCATTCATCCCTGGTGTCTGAAGTCTGCCTTTACCTTAAGCACTAATGGGCATTTAAGAAACTCTGGTCTACATGCCTTGCACACACAGCTTGAACAGGATGCTACCCTTGCTGCTTGTGTCAGCCTAAACTTAACTTCGGCATGGTACACCAGACATTTGGTCCCCTTTTGCCTCTATTTTGGTGTGTGTTCTCAGATCAGATATATCCTGGCTCCCTCAGGATATATGTGGCCATCTCCCTGTCCTTCAGGTCTGAGGACTCTCATTTTCCCAGACTAGCAGAATACCCTGAGGCAAGTGTTTTGCTGGATTATAAAATATATCTTCTAGGATCTGAATGTTTGTGTTTCCTCAAAATTCATATGTTGAAACCTAGTCACCATGATGATATCAGAAAGTGGGGCCTTTGGGAGGTAATTAGGTAATAGGATTAGTGCCTTTATGAAAGAGACTCCAGAGAGCTGCCTTGCCCCTTCCAACATTGTGGGGACACAGCTAGAAGGTGTCATCTATGAACTAGGAAATGTAGTTCAACAAACCATGGCTGTTGCTATCATTACCTTTTAAAATTTCCATAGGGTACCTATACTTGTGGCGGTCCTTCAAAGGTCTGAGCCATGACATGGGGGGTTTAGTTTGTCCATTCATTCATTCATTCAATTTGCTGTACTCTATGCGCTGTTCTAGGCATTAGATCTAAGTTTGTACTTTTCTCACTGGTTCCATCTTGGTATAGGCAAGTGATTCATGTCCAACTATGCCTCAAAATAGGAGACATGGGAGAGGTAATGTGGTACAGTGGCTAAGGAAGCTGGCTTTGACATTACACAGGCGAAGTTTGAACACAAGCCTTTCTACTGGACAACTGAATAAAGTAAATAACTTTTCTATACCTGAAATTTTCTTATCTGAAAAATAGAGATAATTATAGTATCTATCTCTCAGGGTTGCTGTGAAGCTTAAGTGGACACTTTTAGTGTTCTTAGATTAGTACCTGGTCTATAAATGCTCAATCAATGTTAGCTGTAATTAAGATTTTAAGGTTTAAGCTCAGGGGTCTGAGGCCTGGCAGAAGTTTAAACTTTCAACCTGGTTACCAATTCCAATATTAAACAATTAAAATTTAGATTCTTTTATAGACAGAAGACTATTTCTTTTAAATTATATTTTACTTCTAAATGAATTTAATTTTTCTCCCATCCTTCCTCTTTGGGAAATATTATTGGAACCAAATTTTGTGTTGTAAATTGGAATAATTTTGTGGCCTAGATCCTTGATTTTATGGAGAATTCTTGAAGAGTTTCATTGGGATTGTCTATGTATTTAGCTTCAGATGGAAAGCTGAAATTACTCATCAAAGTATTGCAGTAAGAGTGATTTGAACCACAAGTATATCAGAACTTCAGGCTTCTCTAAGACGAGAAAATAACTGACAGATGAACTGCAGAAAAAGAAAGGGGGTGACTTATTTAGAGTGAGATGGTCATGTAGGCTGTACAAAAAAGAAGAGTCAGAGAACAGGCTTGTCAAACAGCTAATTGCGCCTGCAAACAAAGGACATAGTTTAAAGCTTGGGTTTTAGAAAGGAATGCTAGTCTCTCATTTGTATTTTCAGCTGGATCTGCATACATGGGTAATATCACCACAATCGACGATGTCATCTTTGAATAGGGAGGAATAGAGACTCACACAGAGCTTGCACCAGGGAGATTCTACACACAGATGAACAATTCATTAGACATCCAGAGCTGAAAGCTGTCGTCAAACTTTGCTCTGTATGCTGAAAACAATACAATGATCAAAAAAAGTAAATAGAAATCAAGGCAGTGAGGTAACCCTTTAGGAAGTGATGGTAGTGTTACATCAACATATTGTCAAGATCCAGATAAATCTGAATATCTACACAGTACTTTCTATCCTATGAGATTTGAAATTTAGACTTCATTTCAGATTTGCCAACGGTGTTACCTAGTTCCCATTCTAAAATTTCTAAATCTACAAAACATACTTCAACTCTTTCTCTTTGATTCTCTTCAACTTAAAAAAAAATTTCTCTTTTTAAAAATACTTTTTAAAATATATTTTTATATATATATTTATTTTTTGAGACAGGGTCTTGCTCTGTCACCCAGGCTGGAGTGCAGTGGTGCAAACATAGCTTGCTGCAGCCTCAACTTCCTGGGTTCCATCTTCCTGGGTTCCTTCCATCTCAGCTTCCCGAGTATCTGGGACAACAGGCATATGCCACCAAGCCCGGCTAAGTTTTGTATTTTTGGTAAAGATGGAGTTTCACCATGTTGCCTAGGCTGGTTTCAAACTACTGAGCACAAGCAATCCACCTTGGCTTCCTAAAGTGCTAGGATTAGGGTGAGAACCACCAAGCCCCACCATCAGTGTATATTTTTTTTCTGAACTTTTATCATATAAGTTATCACAAATTATGATAAATTGCATTTTTCTGAAGATTAAATTAACAAACTTCCCTTCAACACTTACTTTCAAGGAGTCATCATTTAAAATCTTTTTTTCTTAATAAGAACACATACTCCTTAAGAAGACACACTTTTTTTAATACCCTTGTGTGTCTCATTTATTCCTTCTCCCTCTATTCATAATTGACATTAATTCAACATTCATTATTTTATTAATCTATATAAAAACAATGCGACATTTCAAGTGTTTATCATGTAAGCAATATTATATCGACTTAACATGTGGTAGGCAGAATAATAGAACTTCAATTATGATGGCCATATCCTAATCTCTGGAACCTAAGAAAATGCTATCTTTGTGGCAAAGGGGACTTTGCAAGTGTGATTAAGTTAAGGACTTTGAGGTGAGGAGATTATCCTGGATTACTGGGGTGGGCCTGATCTGATCACTTGGGTCTTTAAAAGCATGTCCAACTATGCCTCAAAATAGGAGACACGGGAGAGGTAATGTGGTACAGTGGCTAAGGAAGCTGGCTTTGACATTACACAGGTGAAGTTTGAACGCAAGCCTTTCTACTGGACAACTGAATAAAGTAAATAACTTTTCTATACCTGAAATTTTCTTATCTGAAAAATAGAGATAATTATAGTATCTATCTCTTAGGGTTGCTGTGAAGTTGTTGGTGGTCAGTGAGAGATATGAGAATGGAAGAATGTCAGAGAGATGCAACGTTGCTGGTTTTGAAGATGCAGGAAGCTGGCTATTCCCAATTTAGGGAATGTGGGAGGCCTCTAGAAACTGGAAAAGGCAAGAACACAGGTTCTCCCTAGAGCCTTCAGACAGAAATACAGTTCTAAGAACACTCTGATTTTAACCCAGTGAGACCTGTGCCAGACTTCTAAACTACAGAACTGTAAGAAGTTGCTAAGTTTGTGGTAATCTGTTACAACAGCAATAGAAAACTAATAGAACGTGGGATGAGATACAATGAAGACACAGCCTTGTTATTTGCTGGCCGTCACAAACTCTTTGTTGTTTCTACTCCTAGGTGAAAGATCATGAATTAGGAGAAGATTTATCTCAAGGAAACATATATGGTTAGCCCAATCTTTTCTTTAAGCACATAGCGCTTGCTGTTCAATTTCTCCTACTTGTACTCAAATCAAGATGACTCCAGTGGAGATACATCACATGTACAGTTCATTGAGTTTTACACAGGTAAGTAATTTCCTGAAACGTTCTCCTAATAATTCATAAAGTGTTCATTTTAGGGTTCATTCTTATTCTTACAATTTTAAAATAAAGTCCTCCTCGTTTCCCACCCTTTGATTCTTAGGTTAAACACTAATCCTGCTTTAATCTGTCAGGGTACATTTCCCTTTGTGGGTTCCCAAATTCTGCCAAAAAGTATGGAACTTTGGCATCTGCCTGAAAGCAGTATCAGCAAAAACAACTTCTCCCTAAATGCAATTGGAATTCCCATTGTCTGCTAAATTTTCTGGGATTACAGAATAGGAAAGACATTCAACAGTTGGAGAATTATACAGAATGTGGAGCAGGAAGGAGAAATGTATTGATACAGTTTTAAAAAACAGATCGAATGGGTACACTTTAAGTAACAGGTTTTACAGAGAGGTAAGATTAAGTGGAGGAGTTAGCATGGAAGGGATGAAGGACGCCATCATCCCAGGCTATGAAGTTTGTCACATGGCAGCAAAACATTTGAGACTCACATCTGTTGTATTTTGGAACACAGACCACGTGCCTACCCACACATTAGGAACAATGGTAGGAAAAATTCAAAATTCAGGATGTTGGCTCATGGTGGCTACTTCTAGCATCTTTCCTTAAGATGAACACCCACCTATTCAAATTCTCTTGGGAGAAAAAAGAAAAAAGCCTGCAAGATAGAAAGCATTGACTAAACCAAGTTCCAGAGAAATGAGCAGAACACAGAAACTAGTTGCTAAGACATGAGTATTCCAGAATTCCTACAAAAGACCTCTAGAACTAATGAAAGCTGATATGATAGACTAGAAACAAACTAGAAGTCTTCTAAATTTTTTAAAGGGCTTGTATTACCACATAAACCCATGCCTGGGTAAGAAGGGCAGACAACTCCTTAATGTCGCCACTAGCCTCTAGGCGGTAGTGGCTGGGAAGGGATACTGCTAGAGAATGTCCTCCTTTCTCACCTGTGACTGTGGAAAGCAATGGGCACCTAAGAATCTTTCAGAAAGAAGAACTAAGAGCTATCAGACTGGCTGATCCAGGAAATCACTACCCAGCCAGGGCATGGAAGACACACTCTTCCTGGTTAGCAGAATATCACACAAACTACCATAAGCTCTCCACTGCTCACTTTTCCAAATAGAATTTTAAAAAAATATTTAATGAATAAAGATGAATATATTCAAGCTGCACAATGTGATAATTTGATATATGTATACACTGTGTAATAGTTACCACAAGTAAAATTAACATATCCATCACTCCCATGCCGCATATTAGAGCCCCACTAAATAGAAATTTTAGTTGTTGTTATCCCTTTTCCCTACTTATAAGTTTTAAGTGCTGTGGTGGCAGATAGGTATTGTTAAGATAGAAAAGTCACATCACACCTCAGATTTTTGGAGCTATATTTGGAACATATATGGAAGAGTAGCTGTATGAGGCTGTGTGAGCAGTGAGTGGTTTCAAGTAGATACGAGGGCTCTGAAAGTAAACATTGAGCAGAAGGGTGCATGTGCATGTGAGGCAGTCAATGAGTTGGGCAGGAGATACTGTTGACTGTCTATCCTGCATCTATTCTTCTCCTCCTCTTTCTAAAGAGAATTCTGGTATTGTTCAGTGATGTATTATATGACTCGTCATTAGCCGACCTCAGTCCCTGATTCGAGATATCAGCTGTGATTAATTCAAATGGAAATGACCTAGCTATATTAAGAATGGGCATGTGATAGAAGTCAAATCAGTTAAGTGAAAGGAAGTGTGTGTGTTTGAGATTCCTGAAAAATGCCCTCCTCTATCCCTTCCCAGAAGTGACAGAGGAAGGACGTGGTTTGTGTTGCCACTGGTGAGCGTTCTACACAATGCTGCAATCAGCATTAGGATGAAGCCAGCTCTACAGGTGGCAGAGCAGCAAAAAAAATGGGCCTGGGTCTGTGATCTCCATCTTTGAATCCCTGTATGAACAAACCCTGTAATTTACCCTGCCTCTGGATTTCATATGAACATAATGGTTAAGAGTATAGGCTTTTGAGACAAATGTACCTGAAATTCTGCCCTGCTCTATTACTGCCTATACATGTCTTCTATGAACTCTAGTCTTCAAATTGGTACAATGAAGATAATAAACCTAGCTTATAAGAGAGCTGTAGAGAGTAAACAAGATAACACACATAAAATTCCTGTCATGAAGTAGATGTTCAATAATTGCAACCACCATTTTAATGGCCAGAGAAAAAATTAAGATCCCTTGGTGAGAATTTCTGTACAGGAAGATGGCTCAAGAGGAATCCAATGCTCTAAAAGATGAAATTCTGGGAATTACAATTTCAAATGATTCTGATGAGAAAGAAAAGGAGTAGTTACTGAAGGAACTGATGTGGCTGCATAGGGATGTTTTCAAAAAATGTATATTGAAAGATAGGAGAGAACTGGTATGACAAGGAATGAATAAAAAACAGGAACACTAAACTGAAGGAACAGACTCAGAAGGACTGAGGCACTGAAAGAATTTGAACAAGTCTCAAGTCTTTGAACAAGTCTTTTGAGCAAGTCTCAAGTCTCAAGTCTCAAGTCTTTGAACAAGTCTTTTGAGACTTGAACAAAGTCTCAAAATAATGTCCCAAGGCCACAATAGGAACAAATCAATGACAAATCAACAAATCAAATCAGGAGGGGAGAGACTATGACAGGAAGAAATGACAAAGAGAAAATAAGACTGTTTGAAACTAAGCAATAAGCAATATGATAGACATTATATAGGTGGAATGACTAGAGAACAAAATAATAGTTTACTCATTTTCAAGGTAAAATGCTAGTTCTCCGAACTCTTAAATTATACTTTGAAACATTAAAGGCCATGTTGACTTGATTTTTACTTAGCTATGAAAAACATTATGAAATAAGATATCATGTAAATTAGATTCATATCAAATTGAATTCATAATAAATTGAAGGAAGAAATCTTTCTAGTACAAAAAGATAACTGTTCTGTAGCCTGAAGTGTACATCAGCGACATACTATTTTTCTGAATAAGCATGGTATTCAGTTTGCCTGAGAAACACATACACATAATAAACATAGTATTTCATTTACACAGAAACAGCTTTTTTTTTGAGACAGAGTCCTGCTCTGTTGCCCAGGCTGGAGTATAGTGGCCCGATCTCGGCTCACTGCAAGCTCCACCTCTCGGGTTCACGCCATTCTCCTGCCTTAGCCTCCCCAGTAGCTGGGACTACAGGCACCCGCCACCACACCCAGCTAAATTTTTTGTATTTTTAGTAGAGACGGGGTTTCACCATGTTAGCCAGGATGGTCTCGATCTCCTCACCTCGTGATCCGCCTGCATCTGCCTCCCAAAGTGTTGGGATTGCAGGCTTGAGCCACCGCGCCCGACCAAAAACAGCTTTTTAAAAGTATTTGATCAACAATAAATTCTTAAAATGTTTATTAGTGATTTCACTAATGGATAACATGCCCTCACTCCTACACACACACACACACACACACACACACACACACACACCAGAAACTTTGTCTTAGAAACTTTGTCCATGTCTGTCCAAAATAGAAGTCAGAAGGGAGGTCTTCATGACCAAGTTCTGCTTTAGGCCTGACCCAGTTAAATCTCCTGAAGAGGAGGAGGAGTACTCTTTCTCTGACTCAGGAGGCCAGGAGAGAACACAGTTTTCTCACCAAGGAAGGCTTCAGAAATAATTCACATGCAGGTGAACTGCTTTTAGAAAGCACTTTTCCATTACCTGCCCCCAGAGTGAAGTTCAAAAGAAAAGGGAATAAAGTGTTCTCCATCAAGATCTCTGGGCTACGGTGTTTTCTACCACTGGAGAGTTGCTTGATTCAGAACATTATCACCTTCAGGAATAGGAAATAGTCATTTCTTTACCCAGACAGTCTTTTACTCTTGGAACAAGGGGCCTAAAAAGCTATTCTCACAGAAGGCTTTTCTTGCTTTCAAAAACACAATCAAATTGGTTCCACTGGAGTGGGATATAAGGAAGGGCACCTCTTCTACTTTTGCACAAGTAATTGACTAGCCTAATTAGATTGCCCAAGTGTTTAGATACCTTGGTGATGGGCACTTTATAAATACTGTATATAACGAAACCGGAGCATCCCTTGCGACAATAATAGCCATAGTTAACTCTGATAGGTTGGGAAGACACAAGCCAAATGCTTTGCCACATTCCATAACATTTATTGATAGTTATTTATGTTGACATTTTCAGCCATTTGTGGTGTCTTTTTACTCTAGATCTGTGGGTAGTGTGGTCAAAGATGACTTCTGCAGATAAAAACATCATCTTATATGCAAGGTAAGCATCATTGTGGATTCTGCACAATAACTAAGAAACTATTATAGCTAAGAAATATTATAACTTATAAGCAACTGCCATCCAGAAATCAAGCAACACTTAATCAGTTCAGAATGAGAACGCGCTTAAACAAGACCTGCAGTGAGTGAAAAACCACATACTGCGTAGAAGCTAATGGTTTTTTGATCCTAGAAGAAAACCAAATGATATTCTCTAGTTGTTGACATAAATCTGGAAAATGGACATACTGAATGCTGAGTTGTCTTGTTCTTCTTTCGAAACTTTTTATTTTTGGCATCACTTGTTAAGGTGGGGCAACCTTGGTGAGGCTGACTGCCAAGAGTCAAACTGTGGATTTGTTGGAAGCAGGAAGACACTGATTCTTGATTTTGGTCTATGTACTTAATTCTTCCAAACTGCATGGTAATTTTTCATTTTTATTTTTATCAAGGTTATTACCACCTTCATACCACCAGGTAGTTACCTAGCACAGTAAGGTTGTAATATATAAAAGCTAAAATCTTTGCTCCTAAAATCAACTCTACTATGGGGAAGAAAGGAAAACTAACATTTAACAGTGCCAGGCTTCATGCTAGAAATTACACATCGAAAGATATTAATACTTAAAATAATCCTATCATTTAGATAACAGATTCATTCTAAAGATGAGAAAATTGATGTGTTGAAATCCTGTTGATTACCACACAGTGTCTGGCAGTATATGGTAGGGCCCAAATTTGAACCCATTTACCTGACTTTAAGGTTCATATTCTCTCCATAACACCATGTTTTACTTCCTCATTGAAAAATGCTGCCCTTAAGAATGATGCAATGGACTTTGCGGATTTGAGGGGAAGAGTGGGAGGGGGTTGAGGGGGTTGAAGACTACAGATATGGTGCAGTGTATACTGCTCGGGAGATGGGTGCACCCAAATCTCACCACTAAACTTACTCGTGTACATGTAACATATAAACTTACTCATGTAACCAAATACCACCTGTACCACAATAACTTAAGGGAAAAAATGCTGCCCTAGGGAAATAAGTTATTACCTTTGCCATTAGTTTATCAGAATTCATATTTTAACATTTTTTTGATGGAGAGTCTTGCTATATCGCCCAGGCTGGTCTCAAACTCCTGGGCTCGAGCAGTCCTCCCACCTTAGCCTCCAGAGTAGCTGGGAATACAGATGTGTGCCACCACACCCAGCCAATTCTTGTTTATTTTTTAGAGACAGGTCTTGCTTTGTTGCCTAGGCTAATCTTAAACTCCTTGTCCCAAGCAATCCTCTTGCCTCCTCACCCTCTCAGGTCATATTTTAACTTTTGGTTGTTCTTTTGTCTTTGTAATTAATTTCTACGTATTCATGAGAACATTACCAGATTATATCACAATATACATAGAGTTAGTACTAAACTAACAATATACATAGAGTTAGTACCTTACTAAAAGGGGGAAAGAAGCCAGATTTGGAATAAAAATACTTGGGTTTGAGACTGACAGTTCAAAATGGTGACCCTAGAAATGTCAACCTTTTTGAGTCTCAATTTATTAATTGGATAAATGAGGATGCTTAGAATATCTATTCTCAGAGTGACTGGCAAAATCTGAAAATGCTTTAGGGAAGTATGTGATGCATTTTAGCATGATTTCTATACAAAAAGTAATATCAAAAAAATTCATATTTAAAGGGCTTTTTCACTTTTTGCAAAATTCACTTACATAAATCCATTGTAGTGATTTGGCTGAATCAGTTCTATACCTGATAATGAAACATTATCACAGACCTAAGTATATTATGCTTTTTTCAACTCCTTTTTGAAGTAAGCTATAGTGACCTCATTGAGAATGATTGCAGGGATGAATAATCAAGGAGCCAATTTACATAGGTAACAAACTGGGCACCTGTCATTTTGAAATATAAAGTGTTCTCTTATACCATTATTTTAAAATTTATTTAATGACACCACACTCCAACAAATCTTCCAAACCATAATTCTGCGAATCTGTTCTGTTTTTTTCTCTCAATGCCTAGATCTAATTTCCCTATTCTTTACTGTTGATGGTCATTGGCCAACAAATTCTAAAATTTCTACTCCCTGAATATTGCTTAAATAACCAATAGCTTCTTCACTGACTCCCTAGCCCCAGTCTTTTTTTGTTTGCCCTCTTGCATTCTCTAAATATACATGTTACATTTGAAATCTAATCATGTCATATACTTGTTTAAAATCCTCAGCAGAGGCTGGGCACAGTGTCTCACGCCTGTAATCCCAGCACTTTGGGAGGCAGATGCAGGCGGATCACGAGGTCAGGAGATCGAGACCATCCTGGCCAACATGGTGAAACCCTGTCTCTACTAAAAATACAAAAATATTAGCCAGGTATGGTAGGGGGTGCCTGTAGTCCCAGCTACTTGGGGGCTGAGACAGGAGAATGGCATGAACCCGGGAGGCAGAGCTTGCAATGAGCCAAGATCGTGCCATTGCACTCCAGCCTGGGCAACAGAGCAAGACTCTGTCCCCTCCCCCGCCCAAAAAAAAAATCCTCAGTGGATTTTAATTGCCTTCAGGATAAAAACTTAGTAGAAAAACTTCCAGAATCTGGGAAGTGACTACACTAATTCATTCATAACCCAGTAAAACAGTAGAAGAATAACTTTTGGCAGCTATTATATGCCAGATACTGTGCCCTGTTCTGGCACTATGGAAACAAACAAAACAGGAATTAAATGGCTAGTCATACCAAACTATACAAACAAAATTAAGAAAAGTGCTATAAATGAGGAAAAGGACTGGTGATAAGGGATGCTGACCCAGTATGGGGTGCAGGTAGTATTCCTTCAGGAAGACTTATTTCTCTTCTCTTTTATTTCATGTTTGTTAAATTTCAATCAGTTCCTTAAATATTTGTATTCTCCTTCCCTTTGAGGCTAAAGTCAGGAATGAGGGAGATGACATCATTATTCCATAGATAATAAAAGAATGATAAGAAAATATTATGAACAAACGTATGCCAATATATCTAGCAAAATAGATGAAATGGAGAAATTCCTTGAAATTAGGAATATCCCTATCTCTATTACAGAAATTGAATTTCTAGTTAAAATTTTTTCACAAAATTGAAGAGGATGGTGCTTTGTAGCTCATTCAATTAGGGCCAGCATTGTCCTGATATCAAAACCATACAAAGATATAAGGTGGAAAAAATCATTCAGACTAATATGCTTTATAAATATAGATATGAAAATTCTAAACAAAATTTTAATGAAACTCAAAAATGAACATATCATGACCAAGTGGGTTTGTACTGGGAATGTGGTTTTGATTTAGCATTTTAAAAATCTATCATTGTAATTATTGTATTAACAAACTAGAAAAGAGAAACCTCATGTTCATCTCAGTAGATGCAGAAAAACTTCTGAGAAAATCCAGCACCTATTTGTGATTAAAAACTCTCAGCAAACTCAGGACAGATGGGAAGGAAAAACCTAAAACTAGCATCATACTTAATAATGAAAGATTGAATGCTTTCCATCTAAAGAAAAGAACAGGACAGAAATGTCTGCTCTCCTCATTTCTACTTAACATGGTACTGAAGATTTAGCCAATGCCATAAGGCAAGAAAAAAATGTATCCAGCTAGAAAGCCAAAAAATATTATTGTTTTAATCCAAGGATCACATAATCTTCTATGTAGAACATCTGATGCTCTACCAAAAACCTATCAGAACCAATAACTGAGTATTGCAACGTTGCAGAGTACAAAACAAAATACAAAACCAGTTACAATTCTGTATAGTAGCATCAAACAAGCAGAAAATGAAATAAGAATACAATTTATAATAGAATTAAAAATATGAAATACTCAGGGATAAATATGACCAAAGGTATGTGTAATTAAAATTGTAAAACACTGTTGTGAAAAATTAAAGAAGACCTCATTAAATAATGAGATATAACTTGTTCTTTGGTTGGAAAACCCTATATTATGAAAATGTCAATTGCACCCAAATTAATCTATAGGTGTAATAGAAAGCCAATTAAAAATTTGGCAAGCTTTTAAAAATATATGTAAGTTAGCAAGATGATTCTAAAGTTAATGTGGAAATGCAAAGGACTTAGAACAAATGCCAGCAAACTATGACCTGCAGTATACTTCCAGCTTGTTGCCTTCTTTTGTAAATAAAGCTTCACAGGAACACAGTCGCATCATATTGCCTGTGGCTGTTTTTGCACACAAGTGTAGAACTGAGTACTTACAAAAAGAAACTATATGTCCTACAAGCCCTAAAATATCAACTCTCTGTCCCTCCACAGGAAAAAAAAAATGCTGACCCTTGACCTAGAATAGCAAAAACAAGTTTGAATAAGAAAAAAGTAAAGAACTATCTGACTTTCAAACTTACATCAAAATTACACTAATAAAGAAAGTGTGGTTCTGGCATTGAGTTAGATATATAGATCAATGACCCAAAGTGGATAGCCTCAAAATAAACCTCTGCTTACATGGACAATAGACATCTGATAAAAATGCAAAGACGACGGAGAAGAGAAAGGATGGTATTTCCACCATATGCAGAAGATATAAATAACACTGAAAACTCTGTAATCAGAAAACGCAAACCTAATAAAAATGGACAAAATATTTTAATAGACACTTCACCAAAGAAAACATGAAGATAGCAAATCAGCATGAAAAGATGCCCAATATTACCATTAGGGAAACGGAAATACAAACCACAGTGTAACACCTCTACAAACCGACTTAAATGGCTAAAATTAACTGACCATCCTGAGTGTCAATGAGGATGTGGAGGAAATGCATATCTCCTATACTGCTGGTAGGAATGAAAAATGATATAGTTACTCTGCAATACAGTTTGGTAGCTAATTATAAAGTTAAATACACATCTACCATATGACCCAGTCATTCCACTCCTAGGTATTTATGCAAGAGAAATGAAAGCATGTGTTCATATAAAGGCTTATACACAAGTATTCATTGCAGCTTCATTTGTAAATAACCCCAAACTGACCACTCCAAATGTCTATCAACAAGTAAATAAAATCATAAGCACATTTTATTGTATCCATACAGTGTAATGCTACTTAGCAATAAAATCACTTGATACACAACAACAGCATTAATGAAATTTAAAATAAATTGTTCTACGCAAAATAAACCGGAAAAAAAAAAGCAAATCATTTTCTATGGGGCAGGGACCAGGGAGTGGAGGAATGAAATTATGAAAGGGCATGGGGAAACCTCTGGGGGTGAAAGTTGTGCTCGTAATTTTGGTGAAAAAATCTGTATGAATCACTGCAATACAGCACAATTTTACCTTTATATTACTATAGCTTTTATTGAAAATGAACACATAACAATAGCAAACAAACTTAAATGCTCCCTGATTTTTATTCTGGATAAAACTAGGAGACCTATATTTCAGTGAATTCATTGCAGTGCACTTTTTCTGTTGATCACAAGATATAAGTAATTGACAGTCTTATGTATGAACAATGTACTTAGTGCATAGAGATACAGGAGTTTCCTCCAGGAGTCCTCTAGAACACCGTGGGAATGTATCTCTAGCATAGCAAAAATGCACAACCTATGGTGCTGATTTGGGTGAAAATGAACCATGAGATGAGTGCTATGTAATCATACCCTGGAGTTAATTTTGAAGATCATATTTTACTGTAAGGGTTTTGGTAATAAAATAACATATTTCAAAACTTAACAAATAGGGAGGTATGTTAACTGCCACCATATAGATATGACAAATTAAACCAAGAATTTAATTTCATCATCCTCAATATGTACTACAGAAACCCCAGCAATACCAAATGAATTGTATTGACAATCAGGATTTGCCACGTATAAAAACCTTCAATTTTACCATCCTCAAAACAAGGCAAAGGTGCTTTCGTGTCTCCTTCATTTAGCTATGCTCCTAACTTTGAGAATACTTAATGGGTGCAGTTCCCAAGACTATGGGAAAATCAGATGAAAGACTTGGTTCACTAAGGAACTGCAAACATCCAAGGAAGGTAGTGTAAGCTATAGCACCATAAAACCATCACATTTTGAGCCAGAAAAGATGATTACAGATTACTTAATAATCCCATTTTAAAGAGGTAAACTACAGATCTGAGAGGACACATGACTTGTTTGATATGGTGGAACTCATTAGCACCTGAAGCAGGATAATTTAAATCACTTCCCAACCCACTCTTTTCTTGGTAAAGCATTCTTGCCGTTTGAATAATGATGGTGCCACCTCAGGTAGGTAATAAAAATAGACACTTCACCAAAGAAAACCGAAATGTTATATCATTTTGGAGAAAACAAATCTACATAGTCCCAGCATCTATCTCTCAGCGCAACAGGATATATAGCTAGATAACATTTTGTAGTTATTTTTTTCCCCTAGGGTACTGACTACTTAGTTTACTGACTGAGTTTAAAAGAAGACAAAAACTCCAACAACATGAAACTGGAAGACAATAAATAATTTATAAAATTTTGGAAAATATTAAATATTTGTGGTAAAAAATACTTTTTAATGAAATGGTTATTCTTTACTTACTCTGGCAGTCCCTAAAGTGTAATGTACTTTATAGGAGAAAGTATTTCACTGCTGTCATTCATGTTAGATACTAGTTCCTTCCACCTGTAAAATGGGTAGAACTCTGAGTTCTAGTCATCCAAAGTGGCCAATTCATAGACTGTCCAATTAGCATTTCCACAGTATTGGCATGCAGGCAAAATCTTGTCATTTTCATTTCCTTGTATTAAAGGGCACACATTTGTTCAATACCTTCCTTATTCAATGATTGTGGAAAACAGACTACATCTGCTGGAGAGCAAACATTGTTTCTTCTCTCCAGATGTCTGCTTTTTCTCCCAGAAGTTGGAGAGCATTGGACAAGCAATAACAGATGATGAACACATGCATAACTACAAATGGGCAAGCTGATTGTTTTCAAAATTGGTATAAACATTTGCTCTTGGGTTGAGATTTAGCCCATAGCAAATCTTTACATTTGCGTTATAAACTCCCAACTAAAAAAAATGTTTATAATGGAAGTGCTGACAATGTGAAAATTCAGTTACGGTCAGGAAAGCAGTTTTGTTTAAAAATGCTATTTTGCACTTCCATATTTACTTCCTAACCAGGGACTGAGATGTCAATTTCTCCAAAGTTTTGTTTTCTTGTCCAAAGGAGAATTTGAGGACTGTTTTGAAATGAACAAGAGATCTGACTTGCAGTGTGTTGCTTCTTCAGAAAACATCAAAGTATAGAACCACATGCTGGTTACTTAACTGGTTACATTGATGACAATGATGATGATGATGAATGATAGGAGAAAATTAAGCTTGTTGCTAGAGAGAGAGGTTTTGCTTTTTTACAGTATTTGATAAATATAGCAAGTTTTAGGAAATACCTTGCTCTCTATGACCTTGACTATGCTAAGACTCATGTACATTGACTAGGGGTTATAAAATAAAGTCTGAGAAATCTTTTGATTTGCTTATAAATTACTTGGTCTGAGACTAAAAGTGTGGTTTGCACTATGTCTTGTTATATTCACAGAGCTATGACCTTCTTTTACATAGTTGAACTGCAAAGACTGCCTTACTGTTTGCGCCCAGCATGGCAAAAACAATAAAAATAGAAATAAGAGATGAAGATAGAGAAATATGCATCTAACAATGCATCTTTATGAGCAAAGGATTTTCTTTGGAAAAACTGTGATTATGCAAAAATCATAGGAAAATTTATTTGTGATTACAGGGCATGGTGAAAACCTCTGCTATCATATTGGATACAAGGCAACTCTTTTCATTTGGAAGTTTAAAGCTATTATTTCTGATTATTTAGATTTTTACCTGGGTTCACACTTATTTTCAGGTAAATTAAAGCAGTTTTATAACAAAGGATGAGAAGGAGGTGCGGGGAGGGAAGGAAAAAACAAAACAGCCCAAGGATTTAGTAGACGTGAATAGTCAAGGACTTAACATGTTCAGCTTCAACATGTAGATCCAAGTTTATTCTCTTGAGTTTATGAATGAGAAGAGGAGCAAATGGCTCTTATTCTTGACATAAAAACAGAATCTTCTGCAGGGAAAAGTAATATATGTTCAAATCTGAGTTACCCTGTAGGCTACTAACACTTATATCTGCTAATACTGTTACTTGAACAATTAGGGCATGCATGTAAAATTTTAACATTTGTATGTTTCTGCACTCAAGCACACAAATTACAGGACAATTGCTTCATTCAATGGTTGCCGCACAATAACTCTTAAATTAATGCATAAAAGAAGGCTAAAGTTTAAATTACAGAACCCGAGTAACAAGAAACCATCTAAGCATTACGGCAGAATGTGCATTTTGCTTTTGTACTTTTGTTTGCAAACCTCAAATCATGCAAGTGTTCAACCTTGCCCAGGGTTAAGAGGACTCCTATTGAGCTTACTAGTAAATGTAGGGTACAAACTGGGTGCTGCAGTATCAATCCTCTGAGTGGACTGATATTCTGAGGATTAATACTCAGCTTTCTTGGGCTGCTAGATTTCTGGACCTACTTTGAAATGAGTCTTATACACATCAAAATATAATGAAGAGGGCATGTCTGTGAAAATATGAAAACCATTCTTATTTTCCATATTAATGAGACAAGTTAATTTATTTCTCACACTGGGACATTTTAAGTGAAAGGCATACCTTAAATAAAATGATACCATATAAATCTTGGATAGCTAGTTAATATTGCTAGTTATTTTGAATTTTCACTGTAATTTAACATTATATAAAGCGATGTATGTTTGTAAATTGAGATAAAAGAGCTCTGATGGACAGAATAAGAGCAGAATTAAAGATTAATTTTTTTCCCCAAATGGGATTTTTTTGGCTTGTCCTCTTACAATTACTGCTTGGAGGACTGAAATGTGTTCTTTGTTTGTAACTCAATGATTCACATAAAGGCAGCCTTGCAGTACCACATAAAATAACTATAATAATTTGTTGCAATTGAAGAAAAATGTGTTTGTGCAGAAAGCACCTAACAACTTCTGCTTTGGTGTATTCTTTCCATAATCCTTTGATCAGCACTGTAATGTGAGCAGATTTAAAGTATACCTTCTAATAAGTGCCTTGCTTTTTTCCTGTTTTTCTTTTTCTTTCTTTCTTTCTTTCTTTCTTTCTTTCTTTCTTTCTTTCTTTCTTTCTTTTTTAACTACTTGGTGATATCCTAATTAACCATGCTCAATTGATTGCTTTCAGAATAAGAACTAAGAGCTCTCATCTAGTCAAGTGGAAGCTAATTCAACTCTTTTACACTATGGCAATGATAAATCTCACATACACACTTCCACTCACACCCACCACATGTATTATATTAGCAATATCATACTCTAGGTCTTCTGGTTTGAGTCAGGATAGCATGATAGGCACATTTCTATGGAATTTCATGCATTATTTTTCTTTTAATACTCATGAGGGTAAGTACAAATATCCATTTTTCATTCACAGAGTAGAATGATTTTTTGACTTTTTTCTGTGATCATTTGACGAACTCTTACATCCAGAAAATGTGCCATTTCACTTGGAAAAAAGCAAAAGAGTATGTGGAAAAAAAGCAACTCAATGCAGGCAGAAGGAAACTGACCATTTCATGTCTTAACCCAATTGCAGCTCTCGGTTTTCTTTTTAAGTCAAAATTAAACACATCTTATTTGGATTGACAAGCACTTAATCATTTGATTATGAGATTATAGTATGTGGTCAGAGCATCTACTGCATGATGTTATTTTGCAGTAGAGGACAGCCTTTTTAGATCCTCATTACTGTGGGTCACATCTCTTCTCTGGCCTCATAGATAAATGAGGGTAGACAACACAACACATACTGTCATATACAGAACTGAAAATCTGTTTTCAGCATATATCAATCCCAGTCAAGGCATTACACAACTGGAGTTTAAAATGTTACATGTAAATCATCCAGACTTAAGCTTCTTAGGAAACACAAACCGTTCTCTAAGGACATATGAGACCAGAACATCAGAAGATGCTGTCTCACTGTGGGATGGCAGAAAACAGTGGCTTGCAGACCACCCTGGTGTGTAGTAATCAACAATGCAGTGGCCCACTTTATAAAGGCGTCAGACAGTCTGTAAGCAAAAAAGGCAGAGCCTCCAACTGAGACAGGCCCCGCTAATAAGTGGCTTCGAGGAAAAAGAAAAAAAAAAAAAAGCAGCTTTAGCATATGCAACAGGTTTCATATCACAATCTTTTTTTTTTCTTTTGCATTCCACCTTCTTTCATATGAAACAACTCCATCAAGGGCGTCATTTTGAAACACCATGAGCAATAGAATAGAAGAATGCACTGACATTCTTACCCTTCTGCTCTCGCAGCCTTTCATACATTTATTATGGTGCTGCACTTGTAAATATCTCATCACATGTCTGCTTCCCCTGCTGGACTGTGAATTTCTTGAGTGCAACACCATGCCCTGTTCATCTTACTGTTTCTACTTTCAACATTAGTGCGTGCTGAAGAAGTCCTTCAGTATGTATTTGGTGAAAGAGCTTCTCAATTCCATTACTGCTAGCATCGCTATCTGGGAGGCTCTGGACAAACCACTTCATGTGTTTTGCTTCAGTTTCCTCACCTAACGGATGGGAATAATGTAATTTTGAACATTTTGCAAAAACTTGGCAAAAGAGATTCTGCAAGAGAGATTATGTATTTGAAAATATTTAAAAATATTTTTAAAAAAGCATGTGTTTGCAAGGTGCAGGTTGGGGCATTTCTTGCAATATAAGCTGAATTTCCTGAATAATACAATGACTATATGATGCTTCAATAGCATCGCTGAATTTGACTTACTCAGACAAGAGTTATTTGATCTTATGTTCTCTACCATTCAAAAGAATCTTATTAATTTGTATAATTTATATATTTGATAATGAAAATAACAAAAGACAATTATTTCAGAAAGTATGGACAATATTTCAGTTTCCTTATAATTCTGACTTTATATGAGCAAAAGTACCTCAGTGAGTGCTCATACCTGCTGTGATAAGTACAGAGACTAAACCACATTTTGTCAATAAGGGGCAACTTGTACAAACTGGGTATGCAAATAGAAAATAATAATGTTGAAGAAAGTATAATTAATTAATTCAAGCTTCAAGATAAGATCACTGGATACTGCTGACCCTACATGTTAATCAGTTGATTAATTGCTACAATCATAATAATTATATGGTACAAATCTAAGTACACTTAATGATAGTGTAGACTTAGAGTTAAAAGTTCTTTTCAATCTGCATATCTTTTCTCTTTCTTGAATCAAAGGAGTTGGTTTCATTTAAAGATATCTTTTGGCTTATAGAGTTGGAGAGCTTATGCCAAAATTAGCCAAAGTTCATTTTTGCCTGTTCAACTAACCATTTTTGATTATTTCTTAATGCTCTGTTTAAAAATGTAAAACAATCTCAAACCTATGTAATAGGAATTTTGCATCATACATATTCATCCAATCATACTACTTTTACTCTAAACATGCTCACTGTATGAAGTGGTGTTGCAATTATATGGCAGTGGGTGTCCCCCAACATACAGTTTTCTATACTTTCTGTTCTATATTTGGATAGCAGATAGAAGGGGCCTGAGTTGCTATTGACATACTCAGATAAAAGTATGTGCTATAAAGTGAATATAATTTATTAAGAACTATTGAAATATTTAAAATGAGGACTAGGATGAAAATGGCTTAACATGCATACACATATATATTTTTCACATGTGGGAATCCCAATTTTAGGCTTGAATTTTTTTCCACACACACACACACACAGAGAGAGAGACAGAGACAGAGACAGAGACACACAGAGAGCAACTTATATCTTGGTATTATTGATCTGGCCAAACTTTCATTCTGACTGTCAACTTCTGACTGGCTATTCAATGTTCCAATCACTGTAAAGATTCAGTTGGGTAATCCTTGAACAAATTCCTTACAAAGGTACACTGACCCGTGTTGGGGCTCAGAACATGATACCTCCAAGTATGGCCATTTGGCATGCTGAGTACTTTGGACTGGAAGAAGATTGGAAGGGCCTCAGAAGCCAGAAGTTCTCTCTGATCTTTGCTTGTACTCCTTTCTCCTCTCATTTCTCCCTGGAAGCTGGTCATATAAACTAGAACTCTTCCCCAAAGCAAGCCATAAAATCTAGAAACGTAACTCTCCAACTTTCTCTCTTCTCCCCTGAAGACCTTGATGTGATGGGTATCCTGCCCTGTACCCAGAGGAAGGAATGTCATACGGAGACACAGAAAAGAATCTAGCAAACAGGCCTTGCTGAGTTCCACTCCCTATCCCCAGTCTATTACCATTAGATCATACTTTTGTCCAGCCACATTTCTACATGGCTGTTCATTTGCTATCAAACCTTAACATAAAAATGCACAGTTTTCCCTAGGTCTTTGGATCCTCATTTCTGAAAGTTCCTGTGTCACATTTTTGATTAAATAAATCTGTTATGCTTTCCTGTTGCTAATCTATCTTTTGCTATAGAGGTGTCAGCCATGGCCCTCAAAATGGGTAAGGAAAATGTATTGTACCTTTTTGCCCATACAACTGTCCAGATTCTGTCTGTAGGAACAATGCCAGTAAGAATAATCATCTGACTGATAATTTGTGTTTCAGTTTTCTACCATGTGCAAAATAACTCATCAACACAGCTTCTCAATTTCTGTCAAGTACATTTCTATCCTCTTGGTTATCTAGCTTCAAAACCTTACCCATCTATTTCTTCCAAGACTGTTTAACTGAGATGTCATTAAATCATTGCAACTTTTCTTTTTTTTTGTAATCTTTTAAAGTTTTTTTTCTTTTTCCTTCATTTCTTCCTTTTATTCTTTTGCAAAATAGTCAAAGATTTTTAAGTTGGTGAACACCTTAGATGTAACCAAGCTACTAGATGCTTCTTAAACTTTTGCCTGCATATGAATAACCTGGAGAGATTGTAAAAACAGATTCCTAGGCTCTATATTCACTGGTTGTCATAAAGGAGGTCTGGAATAGGGACCTCAGATTTACAGTCTGACATGATCCTGGGTGATTCTGATGCTACCAGTCTTTAAACTACACTTTGAGTAGTTTTTTTGGGGGGTTCACACATCTAGGAATCTTGCTCCAGAAAACACAGATTCACATGTACACAAATTTGGCCAATCTTCTGGGGAGTGGCGCATGAGCCTCTTGAGGCATAGCCATGCATGGGTCCCAGAGGACTCAGGTCACTTGCCCAAGGTTGTGTTTGGGCGGTAGCCAAATGTGGTGCCAAATCACAATGGGGTTTCCTGCTTCCCTTCTCCTCTTAAACATATCCTGACAATTACCACCACATTGTTTTCTCCAAAACATGGGTTTCTGCTTTCCACTACCTTTCTCAAAAATCTTTAATGGAGTTTCCCTGCCTGCAGCATAAAATTTAACCCATCTGCAGTACTGAATTCTCTGCAATTAATTAATTTATTGACCAAGAATTTACTGAATCCCTTTTCTGTGGAAAGTACTGTGATAGGCAGGAGGATACAAAATTACTGCTTTGCTTTCAGGGATTCATAATACTGGATTAATTTGTATCTGCTCTCCTTTATTTCCTACTGCTGTCTCCAAAATCGTTGCTGCCTTCAACCCCAATTCCTCATTTTCCACAAAACAGCAGCCTTATCTCATGGCTGGAGTCAGTGCTTGACTGGAGCCAACATTCCCGTACATTGTATATACGGGAGCTGGCTCTCCAAACTCCATATACTCTTAATGCCTCCTTCATGAAGTCTTCCCAAACACTACTTTTTCGTCTCTCCCTTCTATAGAGCACTTATTGTCTTCATCATTCATTGTGCTGCTAGATCACACGTGCTCACATGTTCTTCTCTACTTCAGGGAATATACCTCTTTTGTACTCTCCTTGAGGAGCGTACATCACGTCTTGGACAAGATGCTGTGATGTCAACATACTACGAGTAGGAAGAGCTGCTCTTCTCTTATTTGCCTTCACTGAAGTAAAAGAACCAAAATCAATGGTTCCCAAATGTGACTGCCACCAGGATCACCTGAGGGTTTGCTCATGTTTTTTTTTAGAAAACATTTTGGAAACTAACCCTACGCATAATGAATCAACATCTATCTGGGTGGGTCCAGGAATCTGTTTCTACAAAGATGAGTTGGGTCAAAAAGCCAGGTTTCAGAAGCCTTACAAACAACTGATTCTGAAATCTCCAACATTGTCTCCTCATCCTCTTCTTATACACAAAAAAATCACTACAAATATACTTACTCAGTGCAAAAACTTGTAGAACACAGGAAAACAAGAGAATAAAAAAGGCTGTATAATCATCCCCTGCTAATATTGTGAAGTAAATCCTTTCATTCTTTTCTCTACATGTAAATATTTACAAACATATTTTACAATAGGCTCATACTATACATGCTATATCATACTTATATTCTCTTAATATTTACTGGTGCTTTACCTTTTGAAATAATGCTTTCTGTAGCACAATTTACCAGTTGCTTAGTATTTCATAATATAAATGGGCCATAATCTAACCTTCCCTAAGTTTGTACACATACTTCTACATTTTTCAATATTATAAATAACATTTTGAAGGGCAAGTTTGTACACAACCTTGTGCATATCTCTGAAAATTTACTAAGGTAAATTTCTAGATATATAACTTTCAGTACAATGCATGCACATTTTAAATGCTTTTGCTAAATATAGCCAAAAGTCCTTCTACGAATTTTCTAAGAGTTCTGATTCTAAGCAGTAACAGGCCTTGTCTCATCATGAACTTTGACTGGCATTTCATCTACAGCTAAGTTTATATCATAAATAGTTCTTTACAGGCAGCACCAACTTGCACCCTTATAGCATACTTTACTATGTGAAAATTGCAATCTTTCGTTAAGCTTACTTTAAATTTACTGGCTATCTTCCTTGCAGGTTTCCACCAACGTTAGAGAAAAGAAAATTTTAATCTCCTGAAGTAACCTTTGATGAGATGTAACATGAAAGCTAAAAACCTGAAGCAGGAGAGCGCTATTTTCTCATGTGATACCTTGTTCTAGCCATTTGTTGAACAAATATCTGGTTCCAAATAATGTCAATTAAAACCAATGGCAAATCTTAATAACTTTTCCTTGTGGATATTAGCAAGAATAACAGTGCTACTTGTGTAGTTATCTTATGGCAGTTGAAATACTCTATATGAATACACAGAGGTTTTTTTTGTGTTGTTTTTTAGTTTTTTGGTTTTTTTAGGTCTTTAACCTCTCAGCACCAGTTTTATGGAGCACCCACCGCTAAGAAAGAATGCAAAATGCAGTGCTGCTTAGCATTGGGAAATCCCCAATCTGGTGCCAAGAGGTTCATAAATACAGCAACGGACCCTCTTATGTCAGAAGTGAGCACTGTTTAACAGCATAAGTTGGAACAGCCTTCAGGATGTTTTGCAGCTGGAGTTGTTCCACTGCAAGACATCACAAACTTCATGATGATGGTTGTCACACCAGGTCCTGGAAAGGCAACCTCCTTCAGTCTGCAAAGTGAACTAAAAGGGAATGGTTGTTCACACATGGCCCTGATGCCACCGACATAAGAAACGCAACGACAGGAGCAATGAAGTAGGTATTTGGTGGCAGATGGTCAGGTCTGCAGGAAGTGTCCACCCAGCTTTGTTTGGCCCATATTCTGAAACAACTAGAATAAACACTTAGTGTCATAATTTATAAGCATATCAGTACCAATAAATCAGAATCATGCAAACAGTCATGTTTATTATATTCTTGTTGCTTAATATTCATGACAGTAATTTATTTTTATAGTACAGTTTCACTGTTCTCTCCACCACTACTCTACATTTAAGGCTGGCAAGTTGTACTAGCAGAAGTTCAGGTAACCCTTTGGAGACTGCAAAAGTTCACTAGGCTGGTAAAAAGACTTGATTTGCTCATTTAATTTTTCCCTTCTTCTCTCATAAACTTTTAAACCACTGAGATGAAATTTCTGGAAATTAAGTAGTAATAATTCTTCAACATGTAGAAAATGTGAATACTAGAGTCCACGTAGTCCTCTGGTAGTAGCTGTAAAACAGAACTCAGACGGCAGATAGGAACATTAGGAGAGGTGTAAGCAGTTAATTCTTGAATTTACTGTCAACAAAATGGATTGAATTAAGCATCGTTTCCACCTCTGCCATTCATCCTCTCGCCACCCTCTTTCCTTCTGATTCCCCACTTCAGTAGTTTGAGATCACTGCTGCTAACTACTATGGATCGTTCTGGGAGGAATTACATGAAACAACCACCACAAAGCACATTGTTTTAAACATTTAGTGCCAGAACTACAAAGATCAGTAAGATATGTCTCCTACTCCAGAGAAGTTTATGTCAGATAAACAGATAGAAAACAATATTTTCATTGGTCTGTACCTAGACACGAGACAACTTATACCCAGTTTTGTATTTAACTCAGCAGAGAAAATTTACAATTAATTGCCAGAAAAAGGAGTCGCAAACATACAAGCCTGGGAAACAAATTTTATTTTAAAAATTTCCCAACTAAAAATATTCTTACAATACTATTAAGATCTGTGGTCTTATTCTATAAGTTTGCTGTGTTTTTAACAAAGACGTTAAACATTTTTTAAAAAGTGGAATACCACTGAATGTGAGTAGATACAGTATTAGTATTTTAATTATAACTGGGCTCTTTTTATTATGGGTATGGAGGGTTGAAATAATGAATTTATCTTACAGACTCCATGAAAATACTTTTCTAGCACATGATATGAGGGATGAACTGACAGTTTCACCTTTTAATTAAATAACACATATGATGAAAGTTCTCAGAAATTTTATAATGTTATTCCTAATTCACTTGCTGGGGATTGCAATAAGGACATAGTGCCTTCTTTCTACCTTTAAGCATTTGGAATATGGGAGCTTGATTGTTGTTGTTTTCTTCTAGTGATGCATTTTGCACAGAATAGGTGCTTTTAGCTAACATTCCTAAAAGATAAATGTTTGTTACAAATAAATTTACATACCCTTTAGCCTTCTCCATCTGCTAGGTGTGTTTGAATTTCACTGGTGCTTATTTTATTTTTAAAAAATTTTCCAGTGACCCAGGCACAAGAATGAGTACCTGTAATGTTGCCTTGGATACAGAAAGCAATTTAAAAAATATTGAATTTGTTTTAAATTTAATAGTCAAGATGGAAGTCTTAAGTAAATAATGAGGTTTTGAGACCATGTGTATGAGCAGAGAAATTCATTTGTGTTCTGTTTGGTTTCCTCTCATTGTAGTTTTTAACAACATAAAGTCTTTATCTGAACTACATTTAAATCTACTAATTATCTCATTTCTAAATAGACACGTGTAATCATTTTTTTTTTTCCAAATTAGTCAAAAACTGTAGTTGTGTGGTTAAGAGTAACAGCTTTGGAATCTTCCAGTTATGGGTTCAAATTCTAGCTCTGTAAATTCCCAGCTGGTAGGCTTAGGAAAGTTATTTAATATTGATTAGTCTAAATTTCCCAAATGGAAACAATAGGAAGAATAATATTGACCACAAAGAATTATTTTAAAAATAAACTTCAATAGTGAAATATACATATAGCAATTGGCTATATAAAGTAAAAGTTTGGTAAATATACTAGAAATTGGAATTGTAATCATATGGGCAGTTATGGGGTTTATTTAAATTCCCACTAGTCTAATAGTTTATAGTATTTGTGATTCAAATTCTTTCTAAATGTTGTCCAAATGTCTAAAGAAGTTCACTTTGTATATTTGGAATGTCTCTTCTCTAAGTTTCTTTTATTGGCACAATATTTGAAGTTCCTCCCCAAATGTTGTAAAGTTTTATCTCTAACTGCTCCATTGTTTTAAATGGCCTTGCAGTTTGTCTTACATGGTTTTGAATGTATTTGAGGATGTAAATATGGACTTGGAAGTCAAACTGCTCAGGTTTGTAAATATCACAATACTAGGAGGAAGGCGCAATGAATTCGTAGTTAAAAACTTGGGTTTTGGTCCCAGTTCCTGTTGTTATGAGACTCAGGTGACGTAAGTCTTCTGAATATGCAAAACTTAAAGCAGAATTCTCTTGTACCATGGTACAAGATGGTGTGCACATTTCAGCATGAAATTTTAAAAGTGTACAAACTTATCTGAGAGAGAAAATGGTAAAAGTGAGACCCTGGACTATAAATTCAATTTCAGATCCCAATAGTATAATATTAATAAAGAAAAAAATCAAATCTTTGATCATAGTAATAGGAAGATATTGTGAGAATATAGGAGGAAGCTTTATTCTACACTGATAAAGTTGTACAAATAAAACAGTTCACTGAAGTATGATTTCTCTTATTCACTGAATGTTTGTGTCCTCAAAATTAGTATGTTGAAGCCCTAACCCTCAATGCGATGGTATTTGGAGTAGGGTCTTTGGGGGGCAATTAGGTTTAGATAGGGTCATGAGGGTGGGGCTCTCATGGTAGGATTAGTGCCCTTACAGAAAGAGGGAAAGATCAGAGCCCACTCTTTCTTATATTTGAGGACACAATGAGAAGGTGGCCATCTGCAGGCCAGAGTAAGGGCCCTCACCAGGAACTGACCATGCTGGTGCCCTCATCTTGGACTTCCAGCCTCCAGAACTGTGAGAAATAAATTCCCATTGTTTAAGCACACAATCTCTGGTATTTTGCTATAGCTTCCTGATCTGACTGAGATCCAAACCTTAGGAGGGCACATTTCAGGGAGTGTGATCATGGTGATGAAGGGTCTGGAATCTTTGATTCATGATAAATTATTGAAAGTGCAGAGGAAGAAAGGAGAACACTGAACAGGCTCTACGGGTTACACTTTAAGTGTTTTAAAAATATTTAAGGGGCTGTAAGAAAAAGATCCTGCTGGAAATCTGACATTGACCAATGTGGTTTTTCTAGTTGTGCTCTGGCTTGCCATTCTCCTTGGTGGAGATTTCTGCTCAGCTAACACTGAGGGGGTCCAGCTCTCAGAAGCTCTGAGCATCACAAATCCAAGCTTACAGAAAGGAGCTTCTGAAGTCTTTCTAGGTCTAATATTTGTTCAGGATCATTCTTCTTTTCCTGATGACTTTTTCTAAAACATTTTCATAACATGACACAAGCACATGAAAATTTCCAAAGAATATTTCAGTGAGGTAATGGTTTCTTCTTAGATGCCAATTAGATATTCAGAGAATAATACACACAAGGTGTCAAATAGTAATGTTACCATTGTGCCGAGAGTTAGGGACCTGGAAGAAAAGCTCAAAAGATTGTTGCTTTCATCTCTTTGTAAGACAGCAACCACCTGCAACTAGCAGGACAGATGGTACTAATTAGATCTGCCCATCCGTTACTTGGCAGGGGGAATGGGCTGGAAATGTGAAAGGGTCAACCTTTCACCTGCTGGACACTCAAGGTGAGAAGAAAAAGGAAAGCGGCCAAGAACTAACTGTCTGGCTAGACAGTAATCATGGACTCAGGTATTTGATCTTTTAGAATTCCAATTTCTGAAAAATAAAGGTGTTGTATGTAATGAAATGGTTGGAAGTGGGAGGAACTACACATTTAAATAGAAAAGTATAAATCAACAAAAAGAAAACACTCATAATTATTCAATATAATTTTTTATAGTTCATAGAATATATATATATATATACACACACATATATATATACACACATCTGCCTTCATCCTTCCAAACATATTACTTTTACTCTTAAACCAGCACCACTACTTATTTTCTATAATAGTGTATTCATTTTCCATGTTTCTGTTTAGAAAGTGTAGGTAGAAAATGTATGAGCCTATCCTTAGGGAGAAATTCCTTTCTCTAAACCACACGGCAATTCTCAGTGTGGATATCCCACTGTTCCAACATGAGCAGAATTCCCCTGGGAAATTTATAGTACTCCAGGAGCCATCACATCTAATGTTTAACTCTGCAGAGCAATAGGAATGAGCCAGATGAAGAAGTCACAATTCAAGGTGCTTATGATAGTCCTAGAAGCTATTTAAGGAAAATTCTTTTATTGACAGAGGAGGGCTGGAGAAAGGACAAGCGCTTGAGCAAATGAGAGTGTCTGACTGAATATAGGCAAACAAGAGAAATGGGTAAAGCATTCATTCTTATTTCATAACAGGCTTTGAAAATAGCACATGAGGCTGGGCATGGTGACTCGGGATTGTAATCCCAGCACTTTGGGAGGCTGAGGCAGGAGGATTGCTGGAGTCCAGGAGTTTGAGACCAGCCTGGGCAACATAGTGAGACCCTGTCTCTACAAAAAAATCTCAAAAAAAAAAAAAAAGTAAAAAATTCACGAGAGGTTAATATGAAAGTTCTCTTGAGATAATTAAAAAATTAGAAGTCTACCTTTCAAAGCTAGACTATTGTGTGGCAACTGAAAGAAAAAGTGAAACATTTCCAGTTTGGAGAATGAGCGTGTGTGTGTGTGTGTGTGTGTGTGTGTGGTTTGTATGTGTGTCTGTCTGTCCCTGTGTTCAGCTGATAACTCTTAACATTTTGGGATCTACATTGGGATCTACAATGTTACAAATTTCCCAACTGAGAGAAGGCATCACTTTGGAGTTGGCTCTTCTGGTGCCACCATGAACATCACAGATTTGCTAATATTTAGTAGAAGCAAGGCAAGCTCTGGTCGGAGAAGCTGGATAGCATCTGGGTTATGATGAAGGCGTAAGTTCTATAATAAAGTCATAGGCTTTGGACTATCCAAGTGGGGTTGGGCTTGACAACAGCCGGCAGAACAAAGGAGAAATGTCATGAGATAAAGGAAATGGGATCCCTGGTTCGTGAAGCAAGAGAATATCCTGTCATATTATCTTAAATATGTTTGGTGCTGTGTGAAATTCTCAAAGCAAAATATTAAAGCAGAATGAAGATGGCTGCTTTAAGACAATAATTTGAAATGGCTTTTCCAGAGAAGTGGAAAGATCAGTGAGAATGAACAGCAAGGTCCTCTGAGACTGTTATCTAAAGGACACTCTGATTATATTCTAATATGATAATACCAGTGAACTTGATACTGTGGCCAGGGACTCTGTAAATAAGTGCATTTCATGAAATTCTTTTTACAATTGCCATGGTGAAGATATAACTTTTCCCTCCATTTTATAGATGTGGAAATGGAGGCCTAGAGCGGTTACATATTTGCTCTAAGTCTAGATAGTAAATGGTGGAGACAGGATTTGAATAGAGGTGGTGGTGTGTGGTGCAGGTAGAAACTTTAGCTTAGGTGATGAGAGTAGACTTCCCTGAGGAATTGACAGAGGAGTAGCAATCTGGGAGAGTGTGTTCAGTAGAGAGATGGAGCAGTCAAAGACCTTCAGTGTGCTTGGGGTATTCAAAGAAGAGCCAGGGTACCAATGGGCTGGAATGCAATGGGCGAGGCAGGGAACAGTAAATGATGAAATTGGAGAGCTTCTGGGTGACCAGATCATAAATGACTCTGAAGACCTTGGAAGGAATTTGGATTTTTCTCAAAATGAAATGCAAGCCAGTTATATCAGTTTGCTTGTATTTTAGAACTAGAATCATGCTGGGTTGGGTGAGAGAAAAAAAATGAATAGGGGAAATACGAGAGCCCATTCTCCTAGAGATGGCCTGAGCCAGAGTTGGGGGTAAGTGGGCAGATATTTTGGAAGACTCATCAGCGGTGATCATAATGTGGTGTCAAGCAAGGCATAAGAAATGAGGCAGAAGCCTCAGGGTGGGATAGAAGGCCTCCCAACCTTCAGTTTTATTACAATCTATTGATGCAGTGAAGTTGATAACAGGCAGTGAAAACCAGCCACTCAATTCCACTATTAGAGGAATAGGTCAAGATAACTGATTTCCACTTAAGTTTTGAGGAGAAGTTTTGCGTTTTATCTATTTTTTAAAAGCAGATCTATTCAGTAAAAGTAAGGATGCTAGGGAAGCTGACTCATGAAGGCTGCCTGGCTGGTTGCTCAGCTTGAAGAGTTTATTGCTTTGAAAAAGTGACCTTAAGTAGATGGAAGAAAGGAGTGCAAGTAAAACAAAAGTTTTAAGGAAAAGCAAAAAGAAAAGTGCCACATTTTCTAATGGAGGTGATGTCTTACCACTCAGTTAATTTCTGAGTCAAGGCCCGATTTTAATTCTTAATCACCTTCTAGTTTTACTTATAAAGGACTTTTCATTAAGCCAAATTAAGGAGATGGAGGTCCAGTTGTTTATTATCTAGCACTAAACCATTCCTACAAAAAGACACCTGTGCAAGCCATTTGGCTCTAGTCAAGTATTTTTTTTCAATTTAATTATGAATATAATTAGAATGAGTTAAGAGACAGGCTAGGCATTAGCCATAAAATTTCTGTGTGTGTGCGTGCACACACACACACATTAAAAAGCAACCACAACAAAAATACTCACCAAGTCTGTGAGAATGTTAGCTTGCAGTGGAAACAAAAAAAAAAAAAGAGGGTTTGTAAAATTTACCTTTGTTTCAATTTCAAATTTCCTTGAAATGGTGCAATACAGGATATTTTTATACTGCATTATTTTTACATCTCTGGTTTCTTTGTGATGAACCTTTACACCCTGCTCTTTCTCTGGTTTTAAAGCAATTTGTCACTACCATGCTTTCATGTTTAGCAACTGTTTTTAGTCAAGTGCCTTGCAAGCTCTGTTTCTTTTCTCCTAAAGAGTATCATCATGGAGTTGATGATGCATCAGAAATAGTTTGACCAAAGGGCAAGATAAAGTCAAGAGTAAAGAAAATATTTGCAGATATACTTGACTGTCTTTTCCCCCCACAATTACCTATTGAAAATATACTCTAAAGGCAAAATGGAATAAAGGCCATAGATGGAAAAAACATTAGAACACGCAATAGGTACTTTTTGCCATAGGGCAATGTATTTAACTTAAATTATTTTTACATGATGATGGTGTGACTGACGTATAGACAGGGATATGAGTTCTGTTTAAGGACTAGGCATAGGATAATCTCTATGTTTGGTGACTAATAGTCTGCATTTCAATGGTGCTCAGTTGATCTTATGGGTGCCATTTCGCACAACTTGTTTTACTCCTTAATTAATCATCATTTAAAAAACCAGACATTTAAAAAACACTGTCTTCAAAGGCATGTGTGATTGTGGCCTTTAAATTGAAGACTTGTATGTAACATCATTACTATCTCAATTGAGCACCAACTTGCCTAATCTCTGTGTCCTACGCATACATACATTCATATGTATATGTGTATATATATGAACACAATATATATGTTCATATGTTTTTATATATTACTATTAGATATAATATTTACTTAGTCAAGCCAGAAAAAAAACACAAAAGAGACAGTACTGGAACCATACCATTGTTTTTGATCAAGGAGTTAGCATTGACTGCATTCTAATAATGGAAAATATATGGAACATTGCCCAGGAGTGGGAGGAAAAGTTATTTTTGTATACAAAAGGCAACTTTGGAAACTTACAATTCAACAAATCAACAACTGCCAGCTCACATACCCTGATTTGATTGTTATACATTGTATATATGTATCAAACCATCATATTCTACCCTGTAAATATGTACAATTATGCATCAATTTAAAATAATAAAAGCTAAAACAGCTAGAGAAAAATTAAACACCTTAAGACAGAATATATTTAAAAATGCAAAATTCTAAAAATAATAACTGCAATGCCTGAGATTAACAAAAATTCACTGGCTGAGACTAACAACAGAACAGATGTTGAAGAAAATAATTTTAGTGCACGAAGGCACAACAAGATCCATAAAAGACAAAATGGACATACTGGACTTTAGCAAAATTAAACATGTTTGCTCTTCTGAAAACACTGTTAAAAGAAGGAAAACAAAGCCATAGAAAGGGTGAAAATATTGGCAAGTTATATATTTGATAAAGAACTAACATTGAGAATATATAAGGAACTCTTGAAACTCAATAGCAAAGAAATAGTCAATTTTTTTGAAAATGTAGAAGGTTTCTTAACTGCAGAAAATAATGGAATGGTCAATAAGCACATGAAAAGATGCTTAACATCATTAACCTTTAGTGAAATGCAAATTAAACCACAAGATACCACTTCACACATAGAATGGCTAAAATTAAAAACACTGACCACACCAAGTGTTCCTGAGGATGTGAGGAAACTGGAACTCTCGTATACTGTTGACAGGAACTGAAAAACGGTACAATGACTTTGGAAAACAGCTTAGCAATTTCTTAAAAACTTCATATATACCTACCATGTGAACAAGCTCTCTACTTCTAAGTATCACCAGGAAGACTAAAAGCATTTGTCCACACAAAAATTTGTACGTAAATGTTCACAGATTTGTAAATGCTTCACTTGTAACAATCAAAGACTAGAAACAACCCAAATATCCATCAATAAATAATCAAATTGTGTTATATTCAAATAATGAAATATTACTCATTAATAAAAAATGAACTCTTAATGTAACATGGATACATCTCAAAATAATTATATTGAATGAAAAAAGCCCCTGCCCCAAAGAGTGCATACTGTATGATTCCATTTATATAAAATTCTAGAAAATGTAAATATATCGATAGTGACAGAAAGCAGATCAGTGGTGGCTTGGGATGGGAGTGCACAGCAGGTGGAAAGGGGAAGGAAAGAGGATTACCAAGGATTAAGAGGAAACTTTTGGGAATAATAGGGATGTTCTTTATCTTGGTGGTGGTGCATACATTTGTCAAAACGTTGGTAAGTTACGCTTTTAAAACATGCAGTTCATTGTATGCCAATTCAAGTAGAGCTAGAAAAAAATCCTCAATTATTAAAAATTAAAAATAAACTATAGAAAGATGAAGGAAAGGGTGGGAAGGAGTACATGCTCACCTTATGAATGGAAGTTAGCCGATATTGTTGAATGTTGATGAAACAATAAAAAGAGGTTCAGGCATATTATTTAGCTTGCAATTATAATAATATGGCTACCATATACTAAAAGAAGTGGAGTAGAATGAAACAATATTAGGTAACGGACATTATCCATGGTTGATAAATCAAAAGTAGAGATATTATCTAGAGTTATGAAAGTAACCAGAAGAGATGAAAATTAAAATCATTAAATGAGGTTTCCTCTCATGAATAGGTCAGGGGATATAATGTGATAGGGCCCAATCCATTGCTTTTCATCCTAACTTCTGTATGATTTTTGTTTGTTGAATATTGTAATTTGATCAAGTAAATAATTATAAGAATCTTAATAAAATTAAAATAGTTACTCATATGAAATAGAAAAGTAACTTTGTGTACATATAAATAAATTTCAAAAGATGTTGAGCAATTGATCATAGAAATCAGAGTGCAGGGTTAAAATGTACTCAGAGAAGTCAACATTTAAGGCATGAATGCTTTTAATATCTAGTACTAAATATTGAAACATCACTCACTCTTGGAAGGTTCAACTTTATTTCTAACCTAAAACTCCAATATCAACATTTCTGACCATTAATTTAATTCTAAACTCAGCTTTTAAAATGTAGAAAAAATGCTTGTAGTCTTATATAAGATGACATAGGACATATGGGTCTTCTGTAGGATGATATAAAATACAGATATTTAGCAATAGCTATTGCTCAAGGCAATATACAATGATACAAAGTATTTATGTTTGTATTTGAATGCCAAGTCTAGTTTTTTGAGCTATGTGCATTTAGAACTCTTCTAAAAATTAATTTCTTTTTCAATCATTTACTGAGTGCCTAACATGGAGTAAGAAAATACTGTTCTATTTCATTCTCATAGTAACTTTATGAGCTAGAAATTATTGTGCAGATGATCTTTCCATTTCTCCAATATCTCCTGCTTTCTTATTTTGAGAATTAAATGAGACAATTATTAGAAATGTCAATGGGTTTTTCTCCTCCCTTTCTCTTTTTCAGGAACTTTGGAAAAATGCAGACATTAAAACAGAAAAAAACATTGCTTGTTGTCTTTTTCCTTTGGATCTGTAGAGTTACCAGAAGAAAAAAGATGGGAACAGAGGTAAAGTTAGTACATTTCCTAGGATTTAGATCTACTGGAAATGTCTGGACCCCTGCAGGCCTCTAGCCATAAGATTGCATCACCTATCATAAAACTCCCTGGCTGTGCTTTTCTACTGAGTTCACATTTACAGTACTAATAATGCCTTCAGCACAAGTCATTTCCAGGGAATTAAGTCCTTGCAGTCAGTGGGTTAAATCCCCATGAAATAACCTGCAGGTGACCCAATTGGATTGACCTCAAGTATAGAATTTCAGATCAATAGCTGCTGTACTTGGATTCTGAGACATAAAACAATCCCTAGTGTTTTTGTTACCCCAATGAGTATTATCAGACAAGGGATTACTATGGCAATTGCAGGGTCTTATGATATTAACGGTTTTTTTTGGTCTAAAAGGAAACTATTTTAAAAAGTAAATGCCTTCTGTTCACTCTTCTTGGCCTATGTGATAACTTTCAAACATACAATAAAAATTATTCAGACGGCACCAGTGGTCATTAATTGCTTGTACTAGAAATAACATTTTTTCCTCAGATGCAAAGTATTCCAGTTGGATGCAAAATTCCGTTGAGTCTAACCACCTTTTAACTCTTCCATGAAAGGGTAACAGATCTCCCAATATGGGGCCAAATAAAAATGTTAACTCTTCACAAACTGGACTTGGGGGTAATAAAAAAGGGAAATAATGTTATGACAACATGTACCACAACATCAACTGACATGATATTTTACTTGTGTGTCACCAAAAAACAGAAACCATTTTAAGTATTTACACCAACAGAGGGAATTAATTTGATGCAGAGAATTGGCTGCCCATATAAAGAAGAAGCTGAGAGCCAGATAAGGAAGAGTAGAGTAATCAAGAAAGTAGACACACGAGGAAGCTACTACCTTCTCCAGGCTGGAAAAGCAAAGAAAGGAGAGTCTGTGTCACCAGATGGAAGCTGAAACCAGAGGGGGCCTGTCTGGTCAAAGCTGAAGCTGTAAAGCAGAAGGAGCCTCAGGCTGAAAAGCTACCTGAGGCCGATGGGTGGCAAGGGTGAACGGGTTGGGGATAAACTAATAAACTGCTGGCCTTTGTCTTCTCTCTCTTTCTGCTATCTCCTTCCAGTGGCTTTGACCGGGTGCAACAGCACCTCAAGAGCACATGTAAGGTTAGAGATTTCTCAAAGAACTTAAAACTGAGCTACCATTGGGCCCAGCAATCCCATTACTGGGTATATATCCAGAAGGAAACAAATCGTTCTACCAAAAAGACACAAGCACTTGCATGTCCATCGCAGCACTATTCACAATAGCAAAGATATGGAATGAACCTAGGTGCCCAATGATGGTGGACTGGATAAAGAAAATGTGGTACACACACACAGAATAATACACAGCCATTAAAAAAAAAATGAAATCATGTCCTGTGGAGCAACATAGATACAGCTGGAGGCCATTATCCTAAGCAAATTAATGCAGAGAAAGAAAACCAAATACCCCAAGTTCTTATAAATGAGAGCTGAACACTGGGTACACATGGACATTAAGATGGCAACAATAGACACTGGGGACAACTAGATGGGAGAGGGAGGGAGGGGAGCAAGAGCTGAAAAACTTGGGTAGTATGCTCTATACCTGGGTGATGGCATTGTTTGTACCCTAACCCTCAGCATCACGCAGTATACCCAGCTAACAAACCTGCATATGTACCTTCTTAATCTGAAATAAAAGTAAAAAAAAAAAAAAACACCACTAATAAAAAAAGCATCTGCAAAATACAGCTGGCTAGGACCAACCCTCCTACGGTACAGAGAATAAAAGGGAAGAACTAGAATCTGAGGACAAAGAGGCTGGGTCTGGGCCTCTTTGTCCTCAATTCATCCTCTCCTGTGAATTTACTTTACCTGATTGGTCCCTTTCCATATAAAGCCGAAAACTCGTGAGTGGATCTGTTGAGTTTCTCACCATATAGATTTTTACAAGGGGCTATGTAAGCTACGATAAAGCCCTGCAATGGGGTATAAATGTTCTTAAAATTTTGAAAGATTTTTTAAATACAATTGGTACACATGGAGATAAAGTATTTCCTCTGGTGTGGTTTTTACCATTGCCAAGAAACTAGGTGGCCATTCTCTTATTGCTTAAGAATATTTAAATGTGAATTACAACCTACAGTTTTTCCTAGGTTTAGAACACAAGGACTAGCTTCAAGGTTATATAAAAAACACATGAGTTAGTAAATGTACTAACATCCAACATCATAACATATTTCTCAGCCCCATTATGATCCCTCCATTTTACATATTAAAAAATAATGACATTCTACTATTCGGTTGTGAGTTGAAGCAAGGCTGCTGAGTGTCCTAGTCCATTTGGCCCACTATAAACAATGCCATAAATTTAGCAATTTAAAAACAACAGAAATTTCTTTCTCAGCGTTCTGGAGTCTTGGAAGTATGAGACCAAGTTGACAGCAGATTTAATGTATTGGTGAGGGCCCACTCTCGGCTAATAGATGGCAACTTCTAGCTGTACCATCACATGGTGGAAGAAGATACAGGTTTCTCTCGGGCTTCTTTTATAAGGTCACTAATCCCACTCACAACGGCTCTGCCCTAATGACCTAATCTCCATCTAAAGCCCCCATCTCTTAATATCATCACCTTGGGGGTGAGAACTTCAACATATACATTTTGATGGGACACAAACTTTCAGACCATAATGAGAGGTGAAGCCAGCTGAAATTCCTGGGTCGAGTGGGGACTTGGAGAAGTTTTCTGTCTTACAAGAGGATTGTAAAAACGAACAAATCAGCACACTGTAGCTAGCAATGGGATTGTAAATGTACCAACCAGTGCTCTGTAAAATGCACCAATCAGCAGGATTCTAAAAGTAGCCAATCATGGGGAGGATTGAAAAAAGGGCATTCTGATAGGACAGAAACAGAACACGGGAAGGGGCAAATAAGGGAATAAAAGCTGGCCATCCCAGCCAGCAGCGGCAACCCACACACGTTCCCGTCCACCCTGTGGAAGCTTTATCCTTTCACTCTTCACAATAAACCCTGCTACCACTCACTCTTTGGGTCCGTGCCATCTTTAAGGTTGTAACACTTACCTAGAAAGTCTACGGCTCCATTCTTGAAGTCAGCGAGACCACAAACCCACCGGTAGGAACCAACTCCCCACACAATAACACTGAGTTTGATTCTCCTTGCCTTGAACAATGAAGGAAGAAGTCTCTCTCTTCTCTTCCAAATTACATTATCAAACAAAGCTCACATGGAGAAACATTGTTAGCACTGTTTGTGCACCCTCTTACATTTTTAAAGGACTTTCTTAGGCACTTTCTTATTCATTCTCATCATAACCCATTTTATAGGTGTTGGCAGAAACCCTTGCCAGAGCCATCAATCCCAATAGTCTGCTGCCTGCCTCAACTCTGACATGTTCCATTCTTATCATGCCTATATTTCTGAAATTCTATACAATTTGGGCCTAAGTCTAGAATATCCCTGAGATGATCCTACTCCTTAGAGAAATTCAAAAGACATACTCTCATGTGGGTTCTGAGGGCCTGCTTTCCATATCTCTCAAGCTAAGAAAATGACTTTCCTAATATCTTTAGAATCAGATGAACTAAAAGAAGCTTAAATGATGGTTATCCTAGTTATAGCCCCCAAATAGCACATACCGAAGTAAGTTTCCAAATGAGATCATCTTCACTTGAATGTGTGGAGATCATGATGTGAAATTTATATGACTTCTTTAAATGTACACAATCAGAAATAGGCATCTAAACGCAAAGTCCCTCCAATTTCCTACCAGAACTGTGTCCCAGCATTATAAGTTGATTGGGTGCTCCAAGACAGAATATCAGAAAAAGCTGTTACGGAAATGACCGCTTGTTTATATTTTATTTCTTCTTTTCAAATGACGTTAAGAGAGCCTGCGTAACTATGAAACATTGCTCTTCTGAAGAAGTAGAGGGCTCATGAGATGAAGTCATGACAAGGGATAAGAGTTCCAGCCTCAACTCAAAACCCATAGTTAGAGTATTGTTACTACATTCAACAACAACAGCAGCAGCAATAACAACAACAAAATCTGAAACTGAGCAAGCAACAAGACCTTGGGAGAGAAATTTCTTCTTTTTCTTGATACCATTTTGCCAGAGCTTTAAACAAGGGTGAAGGCTTTGTGAATGACAGAATTAGAGGGCATATTGAGGGGCTGTTTTCCAACACAGGACCCCCAAATCTCCACTTCTACTAATGGGAACACTGCACATCCAGCCATCCAAGATCAGACCTCCTGAGTACAGCAATTTTTTTTTTCTTGGAGATTTGTCTCGTTAGGATTTTAATTAAGCTCCTGCCAGGCTTGCAAAGTTTTTAATTTTACCTTTCTTTCTTCTTTCTTTTTCTTCCTTAAATCAGCTGGCTTGCCAGGAAACTTTTTCCAAGCTGTCACAGTTACAGTAAGCATACCCTAAGATATTAAATTTAGAGACATACCAGTAGTTGCTTCTCGAAGGATTAATAGCACAAGTACTCTTGCATTTGGAAAAGATTTTCATTGATTTATTCATTCATTTATTCACTTTTACTTACGTGTGTGTGTGTTTTATGAATTAAAAAAACAGAAAAGGAAGCTTCATGGAGTGTACAATGACTACTGGTTAGTAATAGATATAACTCACTCTCTTATAACGTCACCAGTTTAACAGAAGAAACTTGCCATTACTTAATTTGATAATCACACTGCTCATAAGCAAATTATGGCTGTTTACTAGTGTTGGTGGGTGAAGGGTGAGTGAACCAAGAGAACATGATGTCTTAGTTGATAATTTAACACATATTTCATGAAATGTAATATTTAATTCACTTAGGGTTCTTTTCAAGACCCCTTTGTATTCAAACTCATTGCAATTCTGAAAGTATAAAGGCAGAGACGAGGGGTGCACACGGTGAACCCTTTAAAGCAGATTTGATGAGACACTATTTTCATTTGAGGACGCTTAAATTGACTACCTTAAATAGGATGTCATTTTTTTTTCCTAAAAAAACCAAAAAACCAAAAAAACCTCAGATAATACTGCAGGGCCAGAAATAAAACAAACCATCAAAACACAAAACGAAAACATAAGATATGGAGCATCGGGGATACTATCTGTTCCCCATGATTATTATTATAATCATTCTTATTATTTATCTAATAATTCCAGGATGTCAGGTTATTCCACCACCTGCCCTTTTCTGTGGGGTACTTACTGATCGCTTCCACAAACCGCTCAAAGAAACTGTAAGGGAAGAGCGGCTCAGGCAGCTCCCGGAAAAACATCTTCAGTGCTCCGGTGACAACGTGGATGTCCTCCCACTGGCTGTCGTCCAAATTCAGCTTCTCTTCTGGGAAAACACGAGGAGAAATGGAACAACTGGTTTTAATGAAACAATTACAAGACACTAATTATTATGTTAATGTTTGCCTACTATCATCAGCAACCGTTAACAGCCTTCTGCACCTAGAGGTTTGGTGCTGTGCATGTTTTTTTTTTTCCCTCCCTCTTTCCGTAGGAAGGGAACATTTTCAATGGAATACCATCTGTAGGAATGCAGCTAACAAAAAACAAGAGACACAAAGAGACAGTGCCATTGACACAGTATGTCAGATACATTTATTCCCATAATGCATCAGTATGAAAATTAGCATCACAGCTCAACATGATTCAAAGCTATTTGGTTTTGAGGCCGAGGGGCTAAGAGTTGCCAATGATGGCCGGCTCAAGGGACCAGCCTAAAGGCCTTGCTGAGCCAACAAGAGACATATGCTAAACATGGCAATAGAAAATGAGTTATTGCTTTACATGTGTTAGCCTTGCTATGTACAAGGGAATAATGGGTAACACTTTTTCCCTTTTTTTGCCTGAATATAAAGTCAGCAAGGAATAGAATACTGAGTGAGAAAGGATATTAATTCTTTCGTACTGCTTCAAAATCTTTTTTTTTTTTAGTTCTCATCTCAGTGAGGAAAATATGCCCAGCAACAATATTAGACAGACCCCTGTTGGCCTACGTAGGCTATGCAAAGCTGTCAAAAATGATAACACACTAAAGACAAACCACAAGTGCTTACCAACTCTTTTTAGAAACAACAGAAGTATTTGCTTGGGAAGCTTGAGCGAGTGGAAATCTTGAAATATTAAAGAAAGTAAAAGCCGAAATGAAGGTTGTAGTAGAAATAAAGTGTTCTGGGCAATTATTTTTGTCCTTTTCACCCTCAATATGAATGTCTGGAATTAGTCTCACCCAAGAAGTGGATGCATTCACATCTGAAAGGGACATCTTGACATAAAATGAAAAGGAAGCAAGGTACAAAGGCACTGCTGTCGAGCCAGATGATTTGTCTTTCTAAACCGGCAACATGGAAAAGGTTTTGGATTCTGGGCTTCATGAAAACTTAAACTAATCATTTTAGACAATCTGGGGGTTAACTGAAAAGCTGAGAATCCTGGCAAACACTGAGGTATTTGGTCAACTGAAAATTTGTTTCTTTACTGATGTCTTGGGCTCGCATTCACATGTCCCTTGGATGTCAGTTTTATGAATGCAGAGGAGCATTTTGCACCAAAATGTAAGAAAAGCTGAGAATTGTCACCGTAGGGATTCTCTGCATGGGCTGTTTTGCTAATAATGTTCATGTCCTTTTAAAACTATTAGCCCAAATCTTCAGCAGATCTTTTTTTTTCTTTTTTAAATAAATGATCGTTTCTAAGGCTTGTAGTAAGTGGTGTTCCTGCTCAACAGTGTGTTTGCAAAGAGAAGACATGAAGGTGAATCTGTTTATTTCAGATGGGCTAATCTTTCCTTTCAGTCTTCATTCCTACCTCGATCATAACACAATAATATGATCCACAACAAAATCAGCAGAGGAGACCTTCTTTCTGCCCTGCAATCATTTTTGATTGATTGTATTCAACAATTAGTCTTTTATTTGGCTACACACTATTGAAATAGGCCGACAGCATCTTAGCAGGCCAGCTTTAAACAGTCAACTGTTAACAATAGCATCAAAAAGGGAGACCTGATGGGGTTTACTGTCACTTTAAAGAACGGGGTTTTCACATTGTTGAAATCTGTCAGATATTTTGAAATGTCCCTCTCACTATGGTGCCACACCCCCTGCGTGCCCTTATAATAAAATTGGTTTTACTCCTGATTAAATCATTTTCTCCCTACCCACTACCATACTTCTCATAATGGACCTGTGTGCTCTACAGCTGGTGTTCTTCCCATGGTACCAATTCTTACTTTATCTTTTAAGCACTTTGCTGCTAAGATCTCATGCAGAGTGCTTATGTTTTGTTAAGAGCTTCATTCTTAGAGAAATAGCTTAACACATGTTCTAAAAATGTTGTACAACTTATTGCTTAAAACACATTTAGAAAATGTATAAGTACTGTAGCTTTGGCACTGCACTTTAAGTGGAAACCTAAACACACACACAAACACACACACACAAATATCTCAACCAAAAATTTATCAGAAAAGTCCAACACAAAATGCCATTTTGGTGCACGAGTTTGAAATTGCTAAAGGAAAGTGTTCAGCAGGTAAAAAAGAGAATGATTTTAGCTTGACCAAGGAAACACCACCACCAACAAATAATGACTTAACCAAAGGAAAACAGCATTAATATTACTCATCTCCACATTAGTATCAGTTAATTCAAGTGAACATGAAAATTGAATGTAGTGATAAAGAAAATTTACCAATAAATAGATACCATTTGATTATATCTACTTAAAATACCATATAATATTAACTGTATCACCTAAACCAACATTCCTACTATAGATTCCTATGTAGTTTCCATTTAAAGAAATAATAATAATTTGTAGCCCTTCAGCAAATAGCTTAAATAGGCAATATGGCAAATAGTTGGAAAAAGTATTTTGAAATATAATACTAATTTTTATATCAAGTTTTCATAATCAACCAAGGTTAAGATCCCTTGCAAACTAGATGATGTTAAGGCAAATTTTGCAAGGTCACTGTAGTTTATCTAAACATGAAGTTATGTCCATATAGTATGCCTTCTCATGAAGCCAACCAGTCTTCAAGATGAACTAACCATAACCCTATACTGGTGTTAACAGGCATTATTGCAAATGTATTTGCATTATTTGATAAGCATTTTCTAACGAGATTCTACACAGTGATGACGTCTTATACTTTTCCCTTTTCTAATAGTGTTTCTCAAAAGCACCACACTATTGATATTTGGGGCTGGAAAATTCTTTGTGGTGGGGACTGTCTTTTACATTCTAGTATGTTTAGCAGTATCCCTGACCTTAATCCATTAGAGGCCAGTAGTATTTCCCAGTGGGGATGATAAAAATTGTGTCTAGAGATTGCCACGTATCTCCCCATCGTGCAAAATTATTCTTGGTTGAGAGCCACTATAGTGAAGTTCATAAGTGTCTATAGAAGTCACTCAACAAAGATTTATGAAGTTTACCATAGGTGGGCAGGGAACTAGAAAATTAGATACACACGTATTAATATTTCCTTAATATGAACTTAAGAGTTGGTAATTATTCTTGACAAAATCATAACTTTTTATAGAACAAAATCCATACGAACTCATTCAGGGTACTTCGCAATGAAAGCAATAACCAACAATTACTTAGAGCTTACACTGTACTAGGGACTGTGCTATGCACTCTACACTCATTATCTAATTTAATGTTTTCAGCAAGGTAGTGAGGAAGATGCTACTGTTATCATCATATCCATTTTACAGATAGGGAAAGTGAGGCATAGGTACATTAAACAATTTTCCCATGGCTGCCAAGTGATGAAACCAGGAAAAAGAGCCAGTAAGCCCCCACTATGTTTAAAATCACTGTGTTCAGACTTAATCTTGGCTGACAGAAGCATAAAGGGAAAAGGCAAATAAACAGTAATTGCGAATGGTAGTTGATTGACTATTATGTCAAGATTGTAATTTTTACATTTTACCCTTAAATGTCTTACTTGAGGCTATGCTTTTACCTGTAAACTGACTCTCATCTTTGGTAATTACTGACTTGTAGAAGGCACAGATTCTTATATAAACAGATACAAAACAAATTGGTAATAAAAAGCAACTGCATTAGGAAATGGGCAGAGATGGAGCAAATTGTTAGGTAGCAATGGAGTGAAGAGGAAATATGATAGAGTAGGAAAAAGACCATACAAAACACCCCTTCCAGGACTGGATTCAACACTAATTCATTGTATATCTATCTATCTATCTATCTATCTATCTATCTATCTATCTATCATCTATCTATCTATTTATTTATTTGTAAAATGAAGATAAAAGGATAATTGTTGGTATCAAATGGGAAAATGTATCTGAAAAACATTTTAAAGCATAAGGAAACAAACATATCCAATATGTCACCAGAATGAGGCAGGTGAATAAAGGCCAAAATGGTAAAATAAAAAAGACTAAGGCGGCCGGGCGCGGTGGCTCAAGCCTGTAATCCCAGCACTTTGGGAGGCCGAGACGGGCGGATCACGAGGTCAGGAGATCGAGACCATCCTGGCTAACACGGTGAAACCCCGTCTCTACTAAAAATACAAAAACTAGCCGGGCGAGATGGCGGGCGCCTGTAGTCCCAGCTACTGGGGAGGCTGAGGCAGGAGAATGGCGTAAACCCGGGAGGCGGAGCTTGCAGTGAGCTGAGATCCGGCCACTGCACTCCAGCCTGGGCGACAGAGTGAGACTCCGCCTCAAAAAAAAAAAAAAAAAAAGACTAAGGCAACTGAAACACTGAACAAACATTGTAAGCCAGCCTGGTTGTTTTAGAGGATTTATCTCAGTGTGATGCAGTTTCTTGAATGGGATCAACAAAAACTACATTGCTATAAAGAATTACCTGGGCCTGGTTAATTTACAAAGAAAAGAAGTTTAATTGGCTCATGGTTCTGCAGTCTGTAGAGGAAGCATAACTAGGGAGGCCTCAGTAAACTTCCAGTCATGGGAGAAGGTGAAGGGGAAGCAAGCACATCTTCACATGGCCAGCAGCAGAGAAAAAGTGAAGAGGAAAGTGCTACACACTTTTAAACAGCCAGATCTTGTGAGAACTTACTATCACGAGGACAGCAAGAGGGATATCCATCTCCACGATCCAATCACCTCCCAACAGGTCCCTCCCCCAACATTGGGGATTACAATTCAACACAATTCAACATGACATCTGGGTAGGGACACAGAGCCAAAGCATATCACATGTTATAGTCCAATCCTAGGAAGACGTCTGGTTGAACCACAATGTCTCACAATCCTTTTAATCTGTGCTGCTTTCTCCTGGCCCTCTAATTAGGTTATCTTAAATTCATTTTGGTTATGGTTTTGCCTTAAAGCATATAAACAGAATTAAAGATAGGTTAAGCTCTACAATGCAAATACCATGTAACTTTTATGAGATCACACACATACACACACAACCTAAATGTTGTACCCAAACAAGGTTATCTTGAAATGCTCTTCCTTGAAGAGTCTTTAGGGCATATTTTAAGTAAAATCTTATTTATATCAAGCTTTAAAAATATATTTGAAAGAAAAAATTTGACAGTAGCTATTAGGAACAATTTTTCTTAAAAAGAAGAACTGAAAGATGAACCTTTGATAGCCATAGTAGGTCAATGGTAGTTTCCAAGGAAAAGGGGGCATTTAAATATCATTAAGAGTTTCATTACTGTCCAGGTACAATGGCTCATGCCTGTAATACCAGCACTTTGGGAGGCTGAGGTGGGCAGATCACCTGAGGCCAGGAGTTTGAGACCAGCCTGGCCAAAATGGTGAAACCCTGTCTGCACTAAAGATAACAAAAATTAGCCAGGCATGGTGGCATGCCTGTAATCCCAGCTACTCAGGAGGCTGAGGCAGGAGAATTGGGAGGTAGAGGTTGTAGTGAGCCAAGATCACGCCACTGCACTCCAGCCACCTCAGTGATGGAGTGAGACTCTGTATCAAAGGAAAAAAAAATGAGTTTACCACTTTCCTCTTGTATTATATATTGCTCTGTAGATATTGGTATATATAACCAGCAGCTGTGATATCAGGTTCAATTTTAACTAGACTCAAACTGTCTTAACCTAGTCTTTATTGAAATGTGCTTGCACTTGGACTATCCTGAATAGAAGAGTAACCGAGTCAAGAAAGAAAATCTTCTTTATATGTTGAAAATCAAGTGCTTGTTTACCTTGTAACAGTTTTCACAGCACTTTTAAAACCTATTTCCAACTTTTATTTTATTGTTGCAATTTTAAAAGGAGGAAGAGACACCCTAGCTTTCCCAGGATACAGAGAGAATAGCCCTGATCACATTAATACAGTGAAAAGAACCTGTTACACTATGAAACTCTCATAAAGGATGATGTCCCTGCTTCCAGCACAGATGACCATTTGGATCTCTTATCTCAAAGGCCTGCTGGATACATGAAAGTCATATCCCAAATGAAAGAGATGCCAGAGGGATGATCGATCCAAAACATAATATGTTTGGCCCTAAAATCAAATTGAAAGATTAGATATTAATGTAGATAAAAACGACACTGTTTATAAGGATATAGAAGATTTTTAGTTTAGCATTTAAAGGAATGGATCAAAAAGAAGTTAGTTGAATCACCCAACTAGCTCCACGTTTCCTGCTGTGCTGGCTCCTGAAAGTGATGGTTCGGTCTGATTTCTGGTGGATTAGAGTGATTCTACATTCTCAAACATGGTGATGTCAACCCTGTGCCAAAAGTAGCATCTTTCTCTGCTGCACTGGCTAAAGCTCCTCCTTCCACACCTTGGCTGTAACATGAGACTTCATTGAGGATATTATATGAGAAAACTAAACAAATTGGCCAGTTAATTTGTTTATTCACTCAATTTTTTTTCAAACAAACAGAGATGGAAGGAGGCTACATGCTGGGCATTGTGTTTTTAAAGCTACAGCTGTTGAGGCTGCTTTATGTTCCTCAAAGGAGAGGGCTTCATCAGGTGCTCAGAAAGTGAATATAGATAAAGTTCTGGACATTTTACATCTTGTTACTCTTCCCTAAAATCATATTATTTTGTCCTGGGGGGCGAGCCAGGACAAACTCAAAGAACAAACATATCACCCAAAAATATGCATCGTGCCTGTTATGTGCTGAATTGTGTTCTTCCATTCCTCAAAATCAAATGTTGAAGTCTTAACCCCAACACTTCATAGTGTGACTATGTTTGGAGATTGGATCTTTAAAGAGGTAATTACGGTAAAATGAGGTCATATGGGCCACCATCCAATATGAATGGTGTCCTTATAACAACAGATTAGGGTGCACACAGAGGAAAGACCATGCGAAGACACAGGAGGAAAGCGGCTGCCTATACACCAAGGAGAGAGCCTTAGGAGAAATCAACCTACTGATATCTTAATCTCAGACTTCCAGCCTTTAGGACTGTGAGGAAATACATTTCTGGTGTTTAAGCCACCTAGTCTGTGGTACTTTGGTATGGTAGCTCAAGCAAACTAATACAATGCCCTAAGGTTTTGGGCAGAGAAAGACGATGTCAAATTTCTGGATCATACCTATACATCTTCTCGACACAAAGGCTATGCTACACTTGTGAAACACAGTGAACAACAGGGTGAGTTCTTTAGGTAATTCCATTTGAAGAAAAATAATTACCAATATTCAGAGAACAGATTTGAAGCTGGAATTAGTTGAAAAATATTCAGGCTTAACCTATTTCAAATAATTTGCTCTACAAATATGCAGAATACTCTCCAGTGTGGTCTCCAGACAAACGATAAAATCATGATTGCCATTTTCATACTCATTCTTCGTGCAACTACTATGTCTAAACTAGAAATATTGCATAGTTGCCATCACCTGAGACTCCAAGTACTACAAGAGAACATTGGAAACATCCTCAGGAAAAACTCAACCCAAGTCCAATCAACTGTCTATAGTCATGCTACCTATCAAAGAGAAAGGAGCAAAGTGGTTTTAAATAAGAAACCTTGTATGCAAAATCAAAGAGATTTGTTTCATACGATTTATCACAGTAACCTCCAGGAAGCTCTTAGGAGTCCTATGTTTGAAAATGGTTCCTTTCTGGCAAGAGGAGACAGTTAGATCTATGCACAGGATAGATGGTTCTATTACCACCTGGTCTACAAAATCTGGTTTTCTGTGGCATCCTTGAATTATGAAAGAGGGAGGAAGGCAGTAATCACAAACTTTCTAAGATTTTAAAACCTTTTTTAAAAAGCTTTTATTTCTGAATATCTAATGGGCTACTTCGGCACGCCATGTTAGCTTGCTTTCTGTGTGCTTTCATGTTGTGTGAATACCTTTGGAAATTATTTGAGAAGGCCGAAGCTTGCACATGTCACAGGCTGATATGAAATATCTTTAGTTACTCTCTTGGAAGGAGGTGGAACAGTCTTCTCCTCTATCCAGGACAGGAAGTGAGTCAGGAACAAGACTGTTTTTTAAATTTTTATTTCTCCTCAGATTTCATTTGAATGTAAATAATAACATAATAAATAGGTACAACTGAAACTTGTGAAGCAAGCACCACAGATGGAAAGTATAACAAATGTGTCATTGCTTTGTGCATTTTTAATTTATAATGGCATAACATAAAACATCTTCCCATCATCATAACTCCATGCATAATGCTACCTTATAAAATGACATTAGCGACATTATGCTTCTCTCCAGGCTTTTAGATATTTTGTTTAGGTAGCTGAGAAAGGTAGTCCTGTTCAGATGCAACAACAGCAACAAAAATGAACAGACTTTTTTCTTTCAGTGAGGATCATAAAAAAAAGAATTGATGTATTTCATGGTACCCATATATATTTCTTTAATTCCTTTCTTACTCAGAGCTTCCAACACTGTTCTTATTCCCATTCAGTCAAAGGCTTTTTGTACTCTATAGATACTGTACACAATGGTTCTTTTTATTTAACCATCTTCTCCAAACAGATTCTGAATTTACTGGAATTCCATGGATGATTTCATACATTACATACTCCAAAGGGGAGAGAATCGTAGGATTAAATTTCGACAAAGTCATTTTTGAAAGCTTGCTTCATAGTGGCTTTAAATTTCAACACCATTGCTATTGTTCCCTCCAAGTTATATTACGTTTGCAAATATGAAGCACAGGGCCAAGTCAAAACATATCTCTTAATGATATCTAGGAAATAAACTAAGTCCTATGAATTCCCATATACAGATAATATGTCTATTGTAGGCAAAAACACATATATAGAAGTTACTTAACATTCTGGTTTCTTCACTTGTCAAATGAGAGTTCTTAATTTTGTGTGAGATTTAAGTGATATAATATATGAAAAGCTTCCAATATAGATAGACTTCAGCAAATATTTCCAGAATGTAATATGATTTCTGGCTTTTATCATTCCCCTTACTCTATTGGTGATATGTGTAGGGTTAGAAATGGTAACATTGAAAAGGATATGGATTTGGGTTTTTGCTAACTTAGAATTTTCTGTCTGAAAATATTTCTTCAGAAAAATAGAAATAAAAGGTAAACAAAACTGGTAGATTAAGATATTGCTACTCTCATTCATTGAAACTATGTTACTCCCAGATAAGACGTCTGTCAGTTGTCAATTAAGATAACCAAAATGAAGAGAAGATTTCTAGTAATTATTAATGATAATTTTTAACTTAAATTATGTCGACTAGTTTGATTCATGGGAGTAAACTAAATTTTCTGCATCACAAGACTTTTCTTCACCATAATCACCGCTAAAGCTCTACAAAGGTACACAAAACAAGAGTTGGGAGATTTATAAATTTTACAACTACTTGCATAAAGTAAAGTCAAATACCTAGGTTCTTATGCAACAATTTCTTGTTGATGAAACTACTGAACAACATTATCATCTTAATTATTCTAGCCTAAACAAACCTGTGGCACTAATTCCCAGTCTCTGCCTATAGTTTGTGATGCCTAGCTATCTATGCGTTAATCTTGACTCTTCCCTACATTGGGTTTCATTTCAAACTTTGCTTACCATGTTTCTAATTCTAGCCTGAGAACCCCATCACTCCTGGGGCATGCCTACTAGATTTAACTATAGTGATTTAAACAAAGGGTCTCTCCTCTATCTCTGCCTCAAAGAAATTTGTTTTTATTTATCTTTATATCCCCAGTGCTTAGTCAATGATGGATGCACTCATTTTTATTAGCTATTAATATATTTGCACCACCTATCAAATTTTAACCTCCTTTGATAACAGAAGCTATTTCATAACATAATACCAACGATGATGACAATAGATATATGTTTACACACATGGCATTATTTTTATGTTCTCTTTATCATTCTCTTTCAAAACACTTAACAAATACTGAAGACATAAGTAGGTTATTCATTCACTTATCAAATATTAATTGAATCCAAATTTTGTGCTAGGTATGTTATAGCTGCTGTGGTAAACATAAATAAAGATCTAGCTTCTATGTGCAAAGATTTCATAGTATATAGGAAGTTTGGTCAAATAGAAAAATATGTAATCAAGTATGGTAAATGTTATTATATAACTTCTTGCAGACTGCTATGGGAACATAGAAGATTAGCATCAAGCTTCATCTGGGTGTAGTTAGAAGGCTTTCCAGATGAGGTGTCACATAATAATGGTCTTAAATGATGAGCAGTCAGGTGGGTGAGGGTGGTGCAGGAGCTGGGAGAGAGGAAGAGAAGAGATGAAGAAAAATTCAGCTAGAAGCAATGATCATGCCAAGGAATGAAGAACACGATGCATTTGGGAAGCCACAAGTTGTTGGAGACCCTAGAGGCATAGATTCCATATTTCAGGGTGTTGAGGATAGAAGAGAAGGCAGAGGGTACAGCATGAAGGTCCTTACAACTGAAAAAGTCTGGATGACCATAAGCAGGGGAGCAACATTCTAGAATGATGCTCTGGCAGTAGCATGTAGGATGGGTTGGAGTGGGCGTATAGAAGAGGGGTGGTGTGTCCAAAAAGACACAATGAGCAAGAAGCTCAGCTGAGAGGCTTTGATGTATTCAAATACTGGATATTCACTGTTGAAAAAATGCTTTTAAAAGAAGTCAGTTAATAAAAAACAGATGCGTTTATAAGAACCTTACATAGCAGAGAAAGAAGTCTAGAAAACTGATGGCTAGCATTTACAAAGGATTAGAGTTCACAGACCAATTTTTGTGTGTCACATTTATTATAGGTTCAGGGAAGTCAAAATATTCTATTTTGCTGAAGTTTATAAAGACCTGCTAGTAGTTTGCAAATGAGAATCCATTTGGATTATCTGACTAGAGATAAGACTTCAACGGTGTTTTAGTATCATGAACTACTTTACCGACGTAACAAAAGGGAATTACAATTAATTGGATTATGTTGGTCTCCACATGCTGATTGTAAGAAAATAAAATATAAAAGTGTAACTATTGCTAACAGGTCATATCTATCATCAACGATGGGATTTGTTTTTTTACTTACCAATAAGATTAATTTCTTCTTAACAATCTTCCAATTTGAAGTCATTTTAATTATAGCGTTTAGAAAATTCAAAGGAAAAGGCAAACCTACTTTCAATGTATTATTAATAATTGACCTCATTTTTATTCATCTTTATGATGAGGGAAAAAGAAATGGATGGTTTGTTTATTGTTTAGAATATTTTTACTTACTTAAGATCCTTTTGCAATCTTCCTTCGATCTCAGTTTAATTAAAAATTTTATTTACTGGATTTCTATAAAGTGCTAAACCCAGGGCTATGTTTCTGAGGATTCACAACAATGTGGTCTCTGCTTTTAAGGAAACCAACATCTAGAAAAGGAGATAGGCCTAGAAACTTTAAATGTCACTGTGTGACCAAATGGAGCATTGTGGTAAAGGTATAAACTACTAGAAAACCAATAATAGTTGAGCACTTCTCAGGCACTATTCTAAGTGCTTCACATGCAGGAATTCATTTAATTCTCACATCAACATATGCTGGATGTACTATTATTAGTTCAGCTTTACTGATGGAAAAGCAGCTCCAGAGATCCAGTAACTTGTTCAAGTTCACTCAGGTATTTAGTAGCGGAGTCCAGGCAATCTCGCTCCACTTAAAACTTCAATCATTCTGTTAGTGACACAGGACAGGTAAGACTCCAAATCAGGCCTTCCTGGGGGGGCTTTTGGTTTTGCCCAGGTCTGCCCTGTTTCTGCTTTAGCTAGGGACATTTTTGTCTGGTGTGTGAGCCTCACCTCTATGGTTGAGTCCTGCCTCCTATCTCATGAACACAACATGTGGAATGGTTCATTCTGACAGGTGACAGATGAAACTTCTCCCACACAATGGCAGTGAGAAATGCATAGGATTCTGTTGAACTGAGATGGGTGAGGAAGGATGTCCCAGGCCAGTGTTTCTTAAATGTGGTCCCGGAACCAGCTATGTCAGCATCTCACACAGGACATTTAAGGCAAATTTTATGAAGACCTACCTCAGATTTAACTGAAACAGAAGCTTTTGGGTGCAACTGGCTGTGTGATTGCTTTTCTACAAATACTATTTAGTCTGTGATCTAACAAGTCCTCCAGTTGATTTTGATGCATGTTAAACTCTGAGGACCACTGTTCCAGCAAAGAGGTATGAAATGGATCAAAATTTGATATTGGCAAGAGGCCTCATTATGACCAGTGCAAAAGTGAATGATGAAATGTAATGGGAACTTAGCTTGGAAGCCAGGGAAAAGTGTAACTGTTATGCTAATACGTTAAATGGTCTCTGTTAGATGTGAGAGAATTGTCAAAAGTTTGTATGAGGAAATATCATCCAGACTGTATTTCATGAAGATAAATCTGTAGGAAATAGAAAAATGCATTTGAGAGGTGAGAAGTAGGAATATGCAAATTAGTTAGAAGGCCCTGGAAATAGCCCAGCAAGATACCATGAAGGCTAGAACTAAATAGCATTTGTAGAAATGCAACAAAAAGGCTATGTGAAGCCATCCATTTAATGAACATGGGGTGGTAAAGGGGGAAAGAACCAAGTAAACCTATTGTTTGTAGCTAGTTATGCAAGTTATCTTACATGTAATACTTCAGAAAGAGTAGCTAAGAATTGTAATTTGTTCAGTTTGTTTTTTGATAAAAAGTTGCCAGGGAGAATGGGTTTGGTTGGGGGATGCTATTGACACTTTTGTTTGGTGATGCTAAGCAGATATTTGGACTTTGGACTATGGAGCTTGGTAAAGAGATAAAGACTGGACAGACAAATGTGAAAATTATCAGCATAGAAGTGAAAGTTGTGTAATAATAAGAACAACTATAACAACAAAGATGACAAGACCATTAACTTAACACCTGTCATGTGCCAGCTGCTGTGCTTGGTACTTTATCTGCATGATCTTATGTCATTTTCATAGTAACAAAGCAAGGTAGTATTCATGGATTTTATAAGTGAGGATCTAAGGACCAGAGAAACTAAATAACTTGCTCAAATTCATATAAGAAGTTAGTGTCAAGGCTAATATTCTAACCCTGATCCATCTCACTCACAAATTACTTTGCAAAACCACCTAAAACAGTAAGGGACGAAAACAGTTGTATAGCAACATATAGAGCAAGAAGGGGAAAAAGTGTCCTTCAAGTTTTGTCCTGGAAGTAATAATAGAATTATTTTTACATGAGGCTCATAAGCCACCCACTTCGAACCATTACATTAAAAAAACTAACAAACAACATGAGTTCCTGCATTAATAGTTTATTTCCAATGATTTATTTCCAATGATCAGCATCTAAACAAATCAGTTTGGTTGGCAAGGTAAATTCCATTACAGCCTTGTTTCTAGAGGAGTAGTGTTAGTCTTAAATACACTGTAAAAGGCCGGGCGTGGTGACTCACGCCTGTAATCCTAGAACTTTGGGAGGCCAAGGTGGGTGGATCACTTGAGGTGAGGAGTTCGAGACCAGCCTGGACAACATGGCAAAATCCCATCTCTACTGAAAATACAAAAATTAGCTGGACATGATGGTGCGTGCCTGTAGTCCCAGCTACTCGGGAGGCTGAGACAGGAGAATTGCTTGAATCCAGGAGGTAGAGGCTGCAGTGAGCCAAGATCATGCCACTGCACTCCAGCCTGGGCGACAGAGTGAGACTGTCTCAAATAAATAAATAAACAAATACACTGAACAAGTCACACTTTGTCTGCGATTCAGGCCATCATGGCCCACTGTTAACCCAAGTTCTTTGATGTGTAGCTAATTAATAACAATTACAATGCTGTACATTTTATGAGGCAAAATACATCCAAAGTTGAGAGGAATGAAACACGTGGATTGTTGTTCAATGTCTGTGTCTAAATGACTTGGTTCAGTGGTTGTATCTAAATAAACAAGTTGATTGTTTGCAATCAAAATGGAAAGTTGGTCAGGAAGATGACCCATTAGATTTATACTCTCTGCCTTAGTCCAAATGCTTAGGAAAGCAGTACCAAACTATGAATCTCAGTTAAAGTTTAAACTGACTTAAGAATATTGTATTTTAATTTTCTGAAAATCTAGGTTACGTTTCCTTTAATGAACAGAGCTATTTTTAAGTGGTAGAACAGCCATACGTTCATTTGAATATGTGATAAGACACTTGAATAAACTTCCACTTTCCATATCATTTACAGATTGGATTTATATACTGAACACACCTTCGTCATACATTTTAAACACTAAGTTTTCTAATTCCATTATTCAAGGCCTCTTTTTCCTGGCCACAACCTGCCATTCAGTCTTAAATTTGACCTCATTCAGACCTGAGCATCTGGGCCCATTATACTAGTATACTTGATATTCCCAAGCAAGAACCATACTGTGGTTCTTGCTCATTCTTGACCTAAGCTATCATATCCACCCGCCTCCTCTGGCCCCATCCCACCACTTCTTTAAAGCCCAAAGGAAGAATGCGTATCCCAGGAGTTCTGCCTAGAGTGATCCACTTTTCTTTGATCTCATTTCTTTTGAGCATGAGCATTTATTGCTTATGGCACCAATTCAGGAATTAAGCATTCACAGTCCTGGCATTCTTGCATTGTCTCCTGCCCTCTGTTCTGCCGCAGACACCTCTCATTGGCCCAATCTAGTTGGAAGCCCATTGGAAGGCGAATGCATACAGATCCTGGGTACCAAACAGGGTAGTGAAGAGTGGAGAATGGGTATGAGGTAGGGGGGTAAACAGAAGATTACAAACACATCAATCCCATATTCTGTCAGTTGAAATCTAGAAGTCCAAATGCCCAGAGAAATATTTCAGAATCTCAAAACAGTGTAACTTGGTTTTGAATTTTATAGAAACCTTTTGGGTGGGTATGGGAGGGACAAGAATCTTTTGTGTAAGGCCATACCTAACATTCTTAATCCCATGAAGAAACACATGTACACGTATTTATTCCAATGTGTAATTATTGACATAAACACAGCTGCTCTCTATGTTAAAGGAACATTAAACTCACAAAAGCATGGAAATTCCTACTTAGAGTGCCTACCCCATTCTTAACATGCCTTGTTGTGCCCAGATGCTGCATGTATTTTGTACCATTTAAAAGGTTGATGTACAAAAGCAAAAAAGTGGTAGAAAAAAATAACTAGAGAGAGGATTGAGACAGTAGAGTTGTCCTATTCTTAAATTTTATTATGTACTAATCTCCATAATGCCTAGGCACAACAAAACAAATTAAGAATTAAAGAAGAGATAATTTGATTGTGGATTTCTGAATTTGGGGGCAGGAAAGCTACACATGTAAAGATACACAAGATACATACAGCCAAAACAGAAGAATACTGAAATTGTGTAGTTTATGTTAAACTTAAAATAAATAGAGATTTACACTTCCTTTTAGATCCAGAAATACATGAAAACTTGCAAGGCAGCCCACAACAAAGCAATTGACAAGAAAGATAGCATCTGCTTTTCTGTCTATTCAAGCTGAAGTTTTTCATTCTAAATGCAAGCAGTGCTTCCCAAGTTAACATAATTAACTCATGACAATCCTGAAACATCATAATATAAGATACAGATGGAAATTCAAAGCTTTAAAAATGTCAGCTAACTGCATCAGGATTATCACTTTTTTTTAAAGTGAACAAACCATAATGCTAATTAAAACAGGTGTTTTTATTTCAAACCCTTTTGCATGTTATGAAATTACATAATAATAGGGTTATTTATTTATTAGTCTGCTGTGAAACATACATCTTAGAAAAAAGAGGATCTGTGAAAACAACAAAGTAAAAAGATAAAAAGAATGACACTCAGTACTGCTTTCTGACACAATAGAGGACCAGTCGTTCAATTAGTTAGTAATTTCCGTGTGACTACTTGACAGAATCTACTAATTGTTAATCTTCAGTAACTATTGCTTTACATAATTAATTATATTCAAACAAAAACAACAAAGACATGTGGGCCAGTTGCCCTTTTGAGAATGTTTTTTTCGCAAACTGGTTCTGCTTACTGACAATATTTCTAGTATAAAAAGATATTAATCTCACAGGAAAAAAAACCACATAAAAATGTTAGCACATTTTGCCTTTTACCTTGCTTATAGAGCATGAGTCTCCCAGTCCCCTACCAAGTACAATAACAACAGCAACAAAACCCCAACAAAACGTGTAACTGCTTTACACGAATCTATCCTTGAAGCAAATCCTAACAGCCAAAGTCCTTTGAGTTGGCATCTTTCATATTAATTTAGAATTGCATAAAATTCAGAGTAACCCATCCAGAGGTCAAGCATCATTCATCATTAGTTGAAGTGACATTTTCAACCCTTCATATTGCAGCTGCTAAGAAAGGAGGGGGAAAGGTATTCTTCAAGAGGAAAAAAACAAGAGACAGAACACAATCCTTGCTCTATCCACAGAGGAGAAAACAAGGTGCCTCTATGTCAGCATGATAATATGCTTACATTTGGTGATGTCATTCTTCCCTAACCCCAGAGTCACTAAGCACATGGCAGCTGCATTCCTCCACTTAGGAGTTCTGGTGCAGATCAGTATTAACCATTTTAGATGTAAATGAAGCCCTTCAGTGGGGTGGAGAACGTGGCTTTGTGAGCTGAAATGATGATTTATATCCGAATCCTATCTTGTTTTTGAGAGATTGGAACTTGTTAACAAGGCTGCCCTTGTTCTTGTGGCATCCTCTAGGCATAAAAAATTCTGGGAAGCTGAGTATGATCACTTTTGAAACTGCAAAACAGCATTCCAAGGCTTTGCAGCAAACATGCTGGCCAAATTAGGACCTCTGAAGCTTTGCAATTCACAAATGAAAGATCTCTATCTCTCTCTCTCTCTTTCTCTCACCGGATGCCTTCTTTTCACTGAAACATTAAGGTCAGGACAGGAAATGGGAGCAATTAAAATGAAACAGTAATCAGAAAAAAATAGGTAGCTGGTATTTAAATGGCTAATAATTCACAGGGCTTTTGATAATGCATTGATGTTTGCAAACTCATAAGACATCTCTGAGTTCTAAATTATCAGGCTTATTTGCCCTAGGAATCAAAGTTTTCCTGGCAAATGCTCTAAGTCAAAAGATAAATGTTATGAAATACAGCCATAAAAGAAGTGAGAGCTGAGGTTTCTGCTAAGTGAGACTCTCCAGCCTCTTTTTGAGTTGTCTTCTCACACTCTGCCCCACCTGAAACATCATAGAATTTTGTTGCTGATTCTTCTTCCAAGATAGAGCAGTGTGACTGAAATGTATCTGCAGCAATTGTTAATAGTGTGTAAGAAAACCAGGTTCCAAATTTTGCAAAACTGAAAACTAAAAACGACTGACATTTCATTGGGGGAAAAGAAAGCAATTTCAAGAAATCCTCCACCATCATGACTTATGCAGATATGAATTGCATATGTAGTTACCATTCTGCTGCACTATATCTAATATAATGTACCTTTTACATGTGTAATGGCTTTCCAAATATTACTTAACTTTCCCCTTCACTATGTTTGGCTGGGATCATACCCATTCGAAAGAAGCAAATGGAGTAAATAATGGTAGGTGATTGAGGCAGGTGTGATCACAGGTCCTCTGGCTTCCCATACATGTGGTCAGAGCCTGTAGTGGTCCAATTTTTAGACTTGACCTTGAGGAAAGTGTACACCTTTTAGTTACATCAAAACCATATGGGATTTCTGGCATTAAAAACTTTTATACAACATAGGCTTTAAGGTTACATGTGGATGTCTCATACCAGCTGACAAAAAATAGGAGTTGTCCATATACAGTGGTTCAAATAAGGATTGTTATGAATTGCTCATGTTTTCCCATTTCACTTTTAACTACTCTGACATGAGCTGACTGCACACAGAGATCAGATTGGGATGTTAAAAAGGTGATTAGCTAGATAATTTAGGAAATTATTTTAGCAAGCTAATAAACATATTGAAGCAAAATATAATAATATTGATATAGTGCATTATAGATAACAAAGCATTCACATTCACTATACCACTTAAGAATCACAGCTATCTGGGGAAAAGTTATTAGTTCGTATTCTCCACATTTTAGAAGATAATAAATGGAAGTTCAGTGAAATAACCACTCAAAATTTGTGAATAGGATGGCCAAGGCTTTGAGTCAAATACTCCTTTAATTGTGCTGTTAGAGCATGATTGCTGATATTTAAACCAGCTTCCCATTTTAATTGGTAAACAATACTTATGTTAAGCTATGAAGAAAGCATCCAAGGATAAAAGTAGTATGAAATCATTTCAACTTCAAAACACAGGTAGCGAAAGATAACAGATGTATGCTTTTTTTTTTTTTTTTTTTTTTTTTTTTTTGAGACGAAGTCCTGCTCTGGCACCCAGGCTGGAGTGCAGCGGTGCCATCTCCACCCACTGCAACCTCTGCTTCTCCTGGGTTCAAGCAATTCTCCTGCCTCAGCCTCCCGAGTAGCTGGAACTACAGGCACAGGCCGCCATGCCTGGCTAATTTCCTTTGTGTGTGTGTGTGTGTGTGTGTGCACGTGCATGTATTATAGTAGAGACAGGGTTTCAGCACCTTGACCAGGCTGTTCGTGAACTCCTGAGCTCAGGCAATTTACCTGCCTCAGCCTCCCAAAATGCTGAGATTACAGGCGTGAGCCACCACGCCTGTAGGTGAATGCTTTTAAGGTAGGCTTCAACTGGCTCTCTGTGGCCCATCAGTTCTGTCTCCCTATATTGGAAGTCAAAAGTTTCTTGCTTTAAATGGCCCGAATCTGTTTCCTGAGGCAGCAATACCTTGGCATCATGATTAGTTAGGGATCATTTGCTAGGGATATTGGCTAGGGACATGGTTTTCTCCCTGGGGTATCTGTCTTGTTTTTGACCCTGAGTTCCAACTACCTTGTTGTGAGGTGCTATACCTTATGCTGCCAGAAAAGCCTTGTTTCTGGTGCAGGACTAATTATTTACCTGGATATACAGTTTAAGGTGCTAACTATGTGCCAGTCCCAGGAGAAGAGAATGCCACATGAAAAATGTTCTTCATATGAGAATTCAGCTATGGCGTCGAGGTGGACAGAGCAAAGAGCTTAGAGTCAGAGCTCCATCCTTCAAGTCCTGAATCTTGTCACTTAATCTCAGCCTCAGTTGCTGGGTTGTTGTGAGCATTTAGTCAAAAAAAAATAGGTGAAAACAAGCTGTAAAAATGCAAAGTACAGCTGGGTGCAGTGGCTCATGTTTGTAATCACTTTGGGAGGCCAAAGCAGGCGGAGGAGGCCAGGAGTTCAAGACCAGCCTGGCCAACATGGTAAAACCCTGTCTCTACTAAAAACACAAAACTTAGCCAGGCATGGTGGTGCATATCTGTAATCCTAGCTACTCAGGAGGCTGAGCCATGAGAATCACTTGAACCCGGGAGGTGGAAGTTGCAGTGAGCTGAGATTGCTCTGTTGCACTCCAGCCTGAGCGACAGAGTGAGACTATCTCAAAAAACAAAAACCAAACCAAACCAAACCAAAACAAAACCCTGTAAAATATTATGCTATGCAAGGTATTGTCATTACTTTTCTCTTTTCTTCACTACAATAAAGCAAAAGAGAGTAGAGCACTAAGGAGAAAGTGCACAGTTGAGTTTTCAGGATGCATGCCAAGGATTTGAGAATTAAAGTGTCTGAGTGCCACTACTTAGTTGCAGCAAATTTTATCATATCTTCTTTGATTTTAGTGGGAATATATAACATACGTGTATCAAATGAATTAAGTCATGGTCATCAGGACTAAGGTACTAAAGCTGCATCTCGAAGAATCGATTAGGGAACCTCTCAGTCACTACCTAGATATAATATGTTCTCTGAAAGGACATCTTGTATAAATAAATTCATATTGGTGAAACGCTGGTTATCAAAAGTTTGAATTTTGTAATGGCAGGTTGTGTTACTGAGTTAATACAGGAGCTTGATAAACATTGTAAAGCTGAGGCAGACAGAATCCTCTAACTGCATTTAAAATAATTGTGACGACGACTCTGCTTCAGATGCTTGAAGAACGGTGCACATACACAAACACAGTCAGGTTGGTTCATGCGATTCGATCCCAGTTACCTGAAACAGCTCTCAAGGATCCATGGTGGAGGACACCAAAAAATTAATATAAAACCCTATATTATAAGCTGACTTTCCAAGTAAAGCTAGGATCAAAAAAGTAGGTCCCTCCAACTTCTGAAATAACATTCTGCATTTGAGCCTGATAATCTGTGGCTGTCTTCAGTCTAACCTTAAATGTTAAATCTTATAAGCAATGCAACCACTACTTTGAGAAATTATTTTGTAGTCTAATGGATTTCATTGTCAGGAAATGGTTTTTGATATTCAGCCAAAATCAAGCTTTCCAGAAACAAGTTTTATTTGTGCATTTCCCTCCTTTAATATTTATGTCTAAAGTAGATATTTCATTTAAGGGCTTCTTTTTTAGAGCTTCACATTGGTAGATGAGGAAAGGAGGAAGAGGAGTTTATTCTTTTTCTTTTATAATTTCTTTTGCTTCTTATCTGTAGTAAAGTTAACTGCTAATATGGATAACTACTTTTCCACTGAGAACATGATAAATCTTTAGAAGGAGCAGCAGCACAGATAGGTGGGAATATTTGAACAGTACCTTGTAAGAGCTGCCGCTGGAAGTTCACCAAACAAACTAAATCTGTAAGAAGACTACTTCAACTTCAACAGCTTTAAGATTCTTTGTATTGCCATCATTCATTGGTAACTGGGGAGTTTTTACAGCCTTTCAAATCTTAGAGTCCTTTCAATCATTAGATGCCTTAAAGGGACAGAAGGCCTTAAAATGTGCTCCCGATCTCCCTAGTTGAAAAAGATACATAGACAGAGGGGGAAAAGTCAAACAACAATACAAAAAGCATTAATGCAAAGAACAGTGGGGTCTCTCCCTAATTTGACTTTCTCTACAGGTGGCCTGCAGCTGCGTCCAAACAGGTTACTCCATTGCCTTCCCATGAGCATGACAACAAAGTGCTATCTGTATTCACAAGAATACACTTAGTGGCATAGAACGATTCAGGTCTAAAAATAAGAAAAAAGGATTTTTCCTGCATAGCCTGAGGTAACTCTCTGCACCAGCAGAAGACAGTAGCACTCTTGTCTCCCTGACTGTGCCTAAACATAAAGGAATCAGAAACCTACTTCACACGATTCAAGGAGGTCCAGGGCCAGCAAGGAGTTGATTCACTCTATTTACATCCACGTGAGTCCCACTGACTACATACGGCAGCTGGGCAGGCAAAATCAATAAGGAATATTCTGTTTTCAATTGGCTTCAAGGTAAACTATACATATAGATCTCTGAGATTGATATACCTGTTTAAATAAGTATTTTATCATGCTGGGCAACATTATGCTGAAATAAGCAAGATTAGAGCATGCCCATTTGATCAGGCTTAAAAATAATTGATCGGGCCACCTTCACTAATTTCATTGAAGGAGAGACATACACCCTGTCTGTGTGGTTATTTTGCTGGGAATATGATAAGGAGATGAAAAGCCAGAAAAATGTTTGTGTTGGATGAATAACACTCCTAAAATTGATTTCTAACTTATGTATTAATACTTAAATATCTGATGAAGTGAATTTCCACTAATATTGCTTCTTGAATATAACATTTACATGTGAGGGAGTTCAGTGGGTCTCTGGAGAATCTCTCTTTTCTTCCTCCCTCCCTCCCTTCCTTCTTTCTTTCTTTGCTTTTTCTCCCATTTTCTGTCTTATCTCCAAAGCATGTATTCACATTCTTTCCTTTCTTGGAATCTATACTCTTCCCAGTTCACCAGGCTGATTTAGGAGCAAGTACACAGAGGGTGCTTTCCCACTCATCCCTGAAAACAAGCAAATAAACAAACAAAAAGAACAACAACAAAAAATCTGTTCCCTCCTGTCCTCCCCTTCCTGCATTTCCCAGGGAGCCATCCTTTTTGGAATGCAACTGTATTTCCATTCCCAGGGCCAAGCGGGTCATCTCTGAGATATGTTTAATCCTTACTGACCCAAGAAGTATGAATCTCCACTTTTCTTCTAAATCCATGTCTTACAAATGATTTTGTCAATTGCTTCACTCCAGAGCTATCTTCTTTTTCAACTTTTTGATAGCTCTGCCTTTTCCTGTCCAGTTAGAAAGCTGTATAATGTTATTTCTGTAACGTGTACATGACAACTATTAGTAAAAACTTTTCTCTACTTTGGATATCCAGATGGTTCCAGTTTCTTTCCTTATTTCTCCTTAAACCTCCACCTATATTGTTGTATGAAGATATATTATTTAAGAACACCTCATAATAACATACTTTTGCTGATGCATGCCAAAAAAAGACTAGCTGATTTTCTTTTAGAATTCAATAAAGAGGAAAAGAATGAATTTAATAGTGATTAATGAATGCTTTACTGTTTTATGTTATATGAAAACAAAACCTTGAAATATATATCTTGTAAAAAGGTAAGATAAGTATCCAGTAGTCAATGCTCATTGTTAAGTGAAGGCACATAGCTGGTACTGGGATAAAATTAACAAATCATTGCCAGAGAAAGTCACGAACAATTGAGTGACCATAATAAAAAGGAAATAGATGCAAGTTAAGCTACATAATAGTTTTCTTATATTAACTGAGACAACCCTAATAAAATGCAACCTGAAATATGACTCTTAGAAATTAGAATAGAAAACTAAATCCTGCATCACACAAAATTTTAAGCACCAGATGAAGTAAAAAATTCTTAATTATACTTATGATTGGTATGTGAAGGACAAATATTTACTAAGGGAAAGGTGATAGTCTCCAATTCACTTCATCAGAATAATCATAGAGCTCAACTTTTAAGTGGTCCTTATCCCATGTAGTTAGGCAGATTCTGCCCTCTTGTATTTGAAACTATGACTTTTGCTTGATTGCTGACTAATGCAAATTTTAAGGTCTATGAATATCAGCTATATCAAAATAAGGCATTTAGCTTTCAAAATTTATTCTATTGCCTTTCCCTTGCTATCATGTCTACTCCTGCACTCCCTAGCAAGAAAGTTTCTAAGATTAAGCAAGATAAAGATTTTGAAGAGACATCAGCACAGGCCATTTAAAAAGATTACAAACTTTTGAATCAAATATAAATATAGAGACTACCACTTTGCAAAAAAAAAAAAAAAAAAGTATGAAGAGAAATGGAACAGTGTTTGGAGAGTAAGTGAGGTCAGTTGTTCGGTTTCCTTCAAACTTAGCAGTTCTGTTATTCTAAGCTATGAAGACCAGTTTCGGGACTTCTACCGTCATCCATGTTCTTCAGTCAAACGTTCAGAACTACGATATTGCTTTAGGACAGAGATTAGCAAACCATGGCCTGTGACTAAATCTGGCTTGTGACATATATAGGTAACATATTTTAAAAATAGGTCATATTTTAAATGTGACATGCATTAAGGAATAGCATTCATATAGCTGACACTTTTTAAAATGCTATTTTCATTGCATTTCCTTAGCTTTTAAAAAACATTAGATTGCAATAAAAAATACAATGAGAGATAAATATACATTTGTGCAGATGAATCTTTTACCTAAAATCAACTGAGAGTTCACCAAAATCATCTAAAATACTACAGTAGCTGGTATCATCATAGACAAGTTCTTTAAAGTCCACTTTTTCTGGCAATTGATTTAATCTACTTTATGAGTCTCTAAGCTCCTTCAAGGCAGTAGGTAATTTCACTGTAGTAGTTAAATGAGATGAAGTTTGTAAAAACAATTTAAAGCAGTACAAAACTATGTAAAGTAGTAGTCATGGTTGTGACACCAGTAGCAGAAGTAGGTGTTTAATAAATATTTGTTGGATGAATTAAATGTTGGCTCCATTCTGAACTATGATTTTAAGAGTTTTAACTGCTAAGAAGAATTTGTGCAGATGAAATAACTGATTAGGATATGAAGGCCTACTGAGTTATATATGATGTGAATACTCCACTAGTTATGCAATGCTTGGAATTCCAAGTGGGAGTTTCACTCATGGAAGAAATACAGTATGTGGCCCTGTGACTAAAAGATAATAGAAACTATTGAAGATGGAGATTTTTTTCCACTTGGTCCTGGGCACGGAATCAAAATCTAAGTTTAACTTGGTGATATTTAAAAATGCATAACATGCAAAAGTCTGCAATCATTCTGTTTCTCAGCTAGTGAAAATAGAAGTCTACAGCATAGTATGTGTCAATTTTGAAAATATAGCCAAATCAGGCCGACAAGAAAAATTTTAAGTAAATAACTTCATCCATGTGTTTAGTACCATCCATGACTCTATGCCAAATTCACTTCAAGTTCCCTTCTTCAGCAACTTCTTTTATAACATGTGCCTGCAGCTATTAACTATCTGAAGTGTTGATGAGGATAGGAAAGAAATTACTTTCATGGTTATGTTTTAGGGGGGCATTTGGAATTCAACAATATGTGACAGAAACAGCTTCAGCTAGAAATAATCTGTTAAGAAAAACACCTGAATTCTAAGCAAACAATTTAGCCATTTAAAACTCATGGAGGCAGATACACAATATAAGAAATAGCAAAACTGAAAACAAAATTAGAGAAAAGTGATCCATGTCACTCAGTAGCAATGGAAAGGGTCAAGCATAGATTAGACTAGAAATACAAGATGAATTATATGTGAAAATATTGGATATTGACTTTTGGATCAAAAGTGTTTTCTGGTCTCTGAGACATACATTTCTGGCTTTGGTAGTTATGGCTTCATTTCTTTCTCATGTATTATTTGTTTCTGATTGACAATATTTTCATTGTGTTTTAGTTACCACTAATTTTTTTTTTTTTTCTGTGTAGATGGCGGGGGTGGGGGATCTTGCTTTGCTACCCAGGCTGGTCTCAAACTCCTGGTTTCAAGCGATCCTCAACACTCACATTGCCCATTGCTCATGCTCAGATTAATTTTTGTGGTAATTGTGCATTAATAGGAACTTACATGTTCACACATCTTTCCCAAGGTACATTATTCTCTGCTAGTAGGAAAACTACTTAGACTCTCATCTATGGACAGCAACAACACTATTCAAATGTCTAAGTTCGCTAACATGGTTTTTTGTTCTTCCATGTGGAAGCATCTAGATATATGGCATTTGGTGAATAGGCAAATACATGTTTTACCCCATAGCAAACACTTCTTCCAGAATCTATTTCTTGTGTTCCTATTTGCTGTTGGTGGTTTGTTTTTAAGAAAGTACATAAGCCTCCCTCTGTTTAAGACTCTCAGCTTCACTTTGCAACCTTGAACAATGTACCCCTACTCTCCCTTCCTTTCCAATGTTTAATGTATTTCTCAGGGTTTTTGTCCCCCACAGACAAGTTGCATACTTTCTAACTTCATAAAATAAAATAAAACAAAACTTGGTTTTTTTAAAAAAACTTAATTTTTAAGATAAGGTCTTGCTGTCTCCAAGGATGGAGTGCAGTAGTGCGATCATAGCTCATGTCAGCCTCGAACTCCTGAACTTAAGTGATCCTCTCACCTCAGCCTCCCGAGTAGCTGGGACTGAAGGCATACACCATGCCTGGCTAATTAAAATTCTTTATTTTTTATGTTTTTATGGAGATGGGGTTTTGCTTTGCTGTCCAGGCTGATCTCAAGCTCCTGGCTTCAAGTGACCCTCCTGCCTCATCTTCCCAAAACACTGATATTACAGGTGTGAGCTACTGAGCCCAGCCCAAAAAGAGTGAACTGCTCATTGCTGCAGTAGATCAGGCCGGGCATAATAAAGGGGTAAGGTATAATGTGACTGACTCCACTGGGTGGCTACCCAAGCCAGCTACTCACCTCTTTCCCTTTAGCCACCTTACAGCGGATGGTGACCATCTGTGTAACATAGCACGATGGCCTCGGAATTTTAACACGTGTATTTCACTTAATACAACCGAAGTCTTTACTTCCAGAAATACTAAAGGCATTTGAAGTTTTAAACTGTGATCACTCCTTTAGCCACATTTGATGCTATTTTTGACCAAGATTTGATCTGTATCTAGACTTTTATTTTACACCCCACAAACGAGACTTACTTGTTTCATGGAGTTTCTTTGGATTTACCCACTAGTTTAGATGTTATTTGTTAGCCTTAACTTCATGCATTTCAGACATTCCTACTGGGATAATGTAGCTTATTCTTGAAATATGTCCTTATAATATCTGCTATGGTCTGTATGTGTCCTGGAAAATTCATTGTTGGAAACAACCCTCAACGCAACAGTGCTGGAAGGTGGAGACTTTGGGGAGGAGTTTAGGTCATCAGAGCTTTGCCCTCATGAATGGATTAATGCCACTACAAAAAGGGTTTGCAGGAGTAGGCCCACCCTCTCTTGTTCTTCTGCCTTCTGCCATGAGCACATGGCAAGAGGACCCTCACTAGATGCAAGTATATTGATCTTGGACTTCCCAGATCCCAGAACTGTGAGAGAATAAACTTCTGCTTTTTATAAATTACCCAGTTTTAAGTATTTTGTTATGGCAGCGGCAATTGATAATACCTTTTCAAAAGAATCTGTTGATATTGAACTCTCAGGTGTGTTCGCTTGAAATTGTTTTTGTTTTACTACAGACCTTAAGAAACAAACGTAAAATATTTGTTTAAAAGTTATTTTCTCATGTGAGTAAATGCTATTTGCTTAACAAAACTGTTACTTTCCACCTTTCTGTGACGTTTTTAAAAGTTAAATATTTCTCCTTTGAGATTAAGGTCTCTCTTCAATTAGAGTTGAGAAGGGAACAATTGGAAGGAATTACTAGGCTAATTAAATGCTCACTCCTATCAAGCTGGCGACTGGCATCTTGAGAGATTGCTGGACTAAATGGTTCTCATGACTGGTCTCTTGCTTTCTCCTAGAAAGGTGATGTTAAGACATTTCCTCATAAACTGGATTAAAGGTAGACTTTCTACATTCAATTGTATTTGTATTGAGATCTATAGGCTTAAATATATACATACTATGTATCCTAAATTATAATTTCAGTATTGCTCTTACAAAATACAAATTTTATATTTTTATCTATTAAATTTTGCATTTAAGCGAATCAACTAATAGTGATATTAAAATATGAGATTTCCCAGATTTTGCCATTATTTTCTGAATTACAAATTCTCAAAACTCTGCTTCCTATCATTTATGCTTTCAATCCAGTTAGTAGCCATGTATTACCAAGCTTGAGGGAGGGGCAGGAAGAGGACAAGAATAGGAGAGGCCTGTTTAAATTAGTGAGAAGTAAAAATTGTAGTCAAATTTGACATAATTTGTCAAATACATATCCTCAATGTATTATTGAGGATAATAAATGGTTCTTAGTGGAAGTCCTTAGAGGGTCTGAATAAGTGATTAGTTATGAGGGATTTATAGTTAGAATATTACTTTTGTGAAGATATACAGATACCTCTAAAATAATTTAGAACACTTAAAATGTTCCTGGAATTTTGGAAATATTTTCTGTGAAGACTTTTGCATAATGGACAGGTAAACATCAATCCATTCTCTCTCAAGTATGTATGAATCATTAATTAGCGCAACATGAATTATTTGTAAAGATTAATACAGACTATTTTAGAGCACTGACTTAGTGGTTTTAAATACAAGCAAGGATAACAATTTGGGTAAGGGTTAATACAAATGCTAGTTTATAAATAAATATAAATATACCTAACCTACTTTCAGAGATTATTTTAGGCAAATAGGGTGGCTTTGGAAATGGTGGCTTTTATTCAAATAATTGTTGTAAATTTAAAACCAATTTAAAGTGATCATCCTATAAGGTGACACAAGACCTCCTTGCCCAGCTATATTTTAAAGGCAGACTATGAGTTGTAACTCTTCACAAGTATTCAATTTTAAATTTAAGGTGCCTTTCCTCCAACTTCTCTGATTCCATCAACCCTGTTTCTCTGGGGTTGTTATGCATTGAAAGTTTTAACATTGTTTGAACAGTAAAAATTACACCCTTTTGCTTGTTTCTAATTCCAGTAGCACGTTTTGCTTCACAAAGACAATAACATGGGTTGAAAAGTCTCTGTTCTGATGCACTAGATGATTCTTTTCGTATTGACTCAGTCTAAAAGGACTTCCATGTTAATGCAATTTAAAATCATAGTATTCTTCCGTAGCTAGGCCACATTTCCATTCTAAGGTTTTCATTTCAATTCCTGGTAGAATCTGCATGCCACATAATCTTGGAGAATAGAACCAACACCATCTCCACTTGGCAGCAAGCAAGGGTGGTTTGGGGAAAAGTTGAGGGAGTTCCTCTCTACTAAAGAAAACCAAAATGGTGCCTTCACCGTAAAAATGCTTCTTTACATAAAAAGTAATGTCTAATACCCTCAAATTAATTTTCAATTTCAGTTTAAGGCATGGATCTTGGTTTGAATATAAATGCCCCTGGAAAAGACAATACTTTGGAAGATTCTTTATATTTTATATCTTAATGTTTATGAGGTTCAGATACTTTTCTGCAAGTGGGTTTTAGAATAAGAGACAAAGAAAAAGTATAGGAGAAATATGCATCTCAGAGGACTTAGGAGATGGTATCCTCAAGAAAGGAGGAATGGGCAAGATATTTAAGCAAATTCCTCCTTCATCACAATCTCATGCAGGGCTGCCCCAATATGTACACATTTATTCATTTTTTTGACTAGTCTTAATTTGGCACCTACTATATTCCAGGTAGTACACTAGGCTCTGAGGGTACAAAATTAAACATCATTTGTTTGCTGAGTTTAGGAATCCTATTCTAGTGGAGGAGGAAGAAACCAACAATCAACAAAACATAACGACAAATGTGTAAGTGAAGATGGTACAGGATTCCACAGGGGCATTACATAGAATAGAAGGACTCTTATCTGCAAACTGTTTCTGGAGTTAGAATCTTTATTTTTGGAACATGAGACTGATACTCATTTAGTATAAGGCATTTTGGATCCAGTCAACCATTGCTGTCCTGACATTATCAGCTCTAGGAAGGGCTCAGGATCTGATGCCAGCAAAGTTGAAAATATTTTAATATCTGGTCAAGTCAGCTGCTCTGACAGCAATTGATTTGCTGAATGTCAAATCGGTTAACTCTGGAATTTAATGGATTTTAATAAGGTTTGGGATGGGATAAATCTAAATAATGGTTGAATAAGTATTTACCAATTTAGTTTTTTGTATTTTGGTTAAATAGAAGGACCATCTCTAAATACAGATTTACATCATGGGCATGAAGGCAGCACCACTCTTCATTTTATGGATTATAATATGCCTTGACACAATCCAGGGAATTGGAAGGTAGAGTTGACACTCCATCATTTGCTTGTACGGTTGTGTCTTTTCCTAAAACTGAACAGTGTAAGCAGGGGGTGATTATAGATGTTAACTTTGATGCTGCTGACATTTGTCACCTTCTGTCATAACCTTAACATTATTTAAGCATATTTGTGGAAGGCCTTCCTGATTGTTCAAAGCACAACCTAGAATTCTGAAATGTACAGACTCCTGTAACATTTGCTCCATCAGCAATCAACACATCAGATTTTCTTTGAGAGGTAAATATTATGTGTCATGTTCCATAGGGGAAAACATTAAGAACTGCTGTGGCATGGCCTTTGATAATTTTTTTCCCCTATTTTTCCTTTGTTTTAGAGGTTACTTACATCAGAAACAAAATAGGCTGTGAATTTCTCTTTGTCCTTCATCAATCAAAGCTGATCAATTATAAGACCAGGAAAACTGGATCACAACTCCAAGCTACATGGTCATATTACATTCATATTATTACTAAAAGCCACATCTATATTCCAAACTGGGATACTATAACCCCTTTGTCATTTTCCAATAAAAATACCATACCAAATAGGCCGAGCACACCGTAATTAGCAGCTGGCGGAGAAAGCTGTAAATCTGTATGAGTTCTGAACGATTTGCTTACATTGTTGCTTTGTTGACAAATGATGCTGTACATGTTAATGTTCCTGAAATGTCCCCATTGCACCTGACGTGCCAATAAATGCCAGCCAGCTGTATGAATTATGGAAATAAGATTTTTGTTTATGAAGGTATCTCAGACATTTATTTTACAGCATTCCTCTCGACAGATTTAATGTCTGGAGTTACATTGAGAAGATATTTGCTACCTGACATAATGGATAATGGAAACTTTAAAGGCTCTTTTTTCCTCCTTTTAATGATGAGATTAATACATCTACACATGCACACACATGCACACACATATATATGTATTTTAACACTTACCCTGTGACTTCATAATTTGCTGTTTATTTTTAAACATCACACATTCCCGCTTAAGAGTTAAATAATATATCAGTTTCCAATTAATAGTATAAGGGGATGAATACTTAGAATTATATACCAATAATTTTCATTTCCATTTCAATCATTTTTGTAATGTGCATGTAAATAGCACATAAATATTTTGCACAGATGATATTATTTCACATTTGTTGATCTATTACTTTATTGTTGGTTTAAAAGAGCTTTACTTGTGGGTATTTCTTTTATATATTTCATGGGTATTTAAGTTAAGGCTCTGTAGAAGTTAGCACTCAATAAATAGTTTTATCTCTAATATACTTTAAAATAATATATGCTATGGCTGGGAATTCTACAGATTTACCTCATTGCCCATTGTACCATTTAAACTCCTTATTCAGATGGGAGATTTAATTAATGCAGTATTATGAAAGAACTCTCATATGAGATAAAAATTACCTGATCACATTATCATAAAATAACCACTGGTTCTGAATCCTATAAACCTAACAATAAAATAAATTAGATCATACTCATGTAAAAGCCTTGTCTTCTAACATGAAAATAAAATGTGTAATTCCCAGATGTGAATGCCAATCTTCTCAAGTTTTGATCTTCAAAACATTTGTGTAATAGAGGCTCACTATCATCTTTAAATTATTCTTCTTTGCCACAGGTCAAAGGTAATTAGAAATTATGATTCCTGGGTGATAGCCATTTTTTTGTTTTCAGGTTCACTGCTAAGGAATGGATTGAATCAATACCTAAACCAGCTTATAGGTAGGTGTCCAACAAGCATTTGGGTTTGAACATTGAACTACAAATGATTTGCCATATCAAGTGACTTGTATTTTAGGGAAGACGCCAATGAGTCCTATGTGAGTGACTGGCTGCATGATTTTTACCTGGATTAAATTATTTTGTTGATTTTTCCACATACAGGCCAATGTCCCTTATGAGTCCAATTTGTCCACAAAAATGCTTGATATGCTTTCCCACATCTTCTTCAGGTTCTCCTATGCTATCTAAACTCTCAAGCAGCAGTAGAACAAAAGTGTCTCTTTACGGAACCTTGAACAATGGCGCCAATGGAATGATGCATATATAAATAGAGAGAAAAGTCAAATCACCTTTGTGACCAAAGGTAATTCCCTCTGAATGTTTCTTTCCCCACAAAAGAATCCAGATGGCAAAAATGATGCTTAAATAAATGCTGGCTACAGCTCAATTCTTCTGGTTCGTATTGGCTACTATACAAATGACACTCACATTTCTATATTAACCATTTCACAGGTTTTGTATAAAGCATAAGCTAAGTGTCCAAGGGCCCTTTGTGTTCAAAGAGTTAAGTCTTCTCTTCTTGGCATAGCTGCTCTAGTCTGCATTTGCTCAAAGGAGGATTAAGGGTAATGTGCAGCAGAGGAACAACTTAAGGAGACCTGGACTATATCTCTCCCCTCAATATACCTGCACAACGACAAACACAGGGCTGCAGACTCCACTCTCCAATTCTCTTTCACATGCATGGAATTCATTGAAACTAATGGGAAGGAAATTATAGTCATCTCACAGGTCTCCTAACTATAGGTTTCTATATGGATAAATTTAACTTGTCAAGGTTTCTTACAGAATGACACAACTAAAGTCAAATAGTCAACTAAGGATAGCAGAAAAACCTAAAAGTATTCAATTCCCCCATTTCAGTTAAATAAAACCAGATACATCATAGGCAAAGATCAGAGTTTGACTGGAGATTTTCCAAAATGATGTTATAATTTCTTGCTGAGTTATGAAGTTAAACACATATAAAGTAATAAATTTCTGAACAAAATAAAGATATTTCACTTATTATATGAGAGTATAATTTTTAAAATGAATTGTTTGTAAACAAACAAGGATATATTAGGATTGGCAGAAAAAAATGAGGGAATTACTGAATGGTATTTGACTGTCATTCAGAAAGGGCATATTATCCAGGAAACATTGAATTTAATAAATAATATTTGAAACAGAGATATGGACTATAGTGCTTTATTTGTACAAAATAAAGTGATAAAGTCATGTTTCTTCAGACACAAATCCTTCTCAAAATAGAGTTATAAAAATATTATCCTGGCCGGGTGCAGTGGCTCACAACTAATCCCAGCACTTTGGGAGGCTGATATGGGAGGATCACCTGAGGTCAGGAGTTCGAGACCAGCCTGGCCAACATGGTGAAACCCCATCTCTACTAAAACTACAAAAATTAGCCAGGCGTGGTGGCAGGCACCTGTAATCCCACCTACTCAGGAGGCTGAGGCAGGAGAATTGCTTGAACCCGAGAGGCGGAGGTTGCCTGAGCCGAGATTGCGCCATTGCACTCCAGCCTGGGGGACGAGAGCAAGACTTTGTCTAAAAAAAAAAAAAAAAAAAAAACCTTATCCCAGAAACACTTGCATAATAATAACAATAATAATAGTCATCTATTTCACTTGAGTTTCATATTAAAACTTTATAAATTAGGAAGTATTATTAGCCTTATTTTATAGTTAAGGAAGCAGAGCCCTGAAGTATTTTAACCAATTCAAGGCCATGCCACTTTTGCACAGCATGGCATGAATTTACCCCAAACCACTGTGATTCCAGGATCCACATTTTTAAGCAAGTGTTCTTTTGTGCACAGAAATGAAATGAATGGTCTGATTGTCACAATCTAATATTATATTTAGTGCATATGTTTTGGAAACTTTACTGAAAAATAGAAAGCAAAATCAAGTCGATTGGGGAAGAGGATCCTCTGGATAGAAATTAGTCGGAAAGGATTAGTAGGAAAAATAATAAAATAACTGAATGGTGAGTTAGACACGTGAGCACCAAATTGTGTACTTTTGGAAATTTACAACATATATATTTTTAGCTCCTATATACACATGATATCCCAAACTCATGGAGTTCTCACTAGGAGAATAAGGACCTGGATTGGATGACTAACTTTTATGAAGAAATAACTCCTGGGTAGGAAATAAATGATAAAAAGAAAATCTGTGTTTCTCATATGAGGTTATCATCTGTAATAGGTACTGAATTGAGAGAGAGAGAGAGAAAAGATACATGTATTAATTACTAAGTCTTTGAAGTAGCAGCAACAAGAATACTTACCACTTCATAAAAAATGTGCAGCTATACATGGCACACATCCAAACCTTAATTTTTTGCCAATTAATAAAAAACATTCAATAACAAATATCCATTAGAAAAACATCTAGTGAAGGCCCAAGTAATATACTAGATGCTTAGTGACAAAATAAGACACACCCTGCCTTCAGGTATCTTGTAGTCTACTAGAAAATAAAGATAATAAAACAGAAACATTATAGAAGGTGATTCTGGAAGGATTTCTAATCAGGACTTAGATTCCATAAAGATACCCAGGAGGAGTGGATGGGTGGGGGTGGGGAAAAGAAGGGGCCAGGCAGCTGAGGCCTGATGTCCTTTATGCAGAGGTCAAGAGAGGAGTGACCTGGAGGAGAGGAGTGAGAGCTAAAGTGGCTGTTGTCCCAAATCTTTTCATTTATCCCAATACTCACACAGTAGTTATTAAACTCCTATCATGGCATCAGCCTTTGAGGATACAGTGGTGAGTAAGACTGCAAGACCCTTCTGTTCATGGAGAGAGACAGACAGGACTACCAAACAAGGTAGCTTTGTGCTGTAATACTATGAAGAAAAAAGAGCAGAAGTGTGTGCTAAGTGATTCTGGGCTACTTTTTAACTGGAAATTAAAGAGAAACAGAAATTTTGCCTGTTAGCATTGCCATCCACTCTGGATGATTGTGAAAAATTAAGAAAATATTTAAAAGATAGTGTTTTCTCTCAAGAAGGAGAAATGGGGCATGCACATGGAAATGAGCTAAATAGCTGGGGTATGGACATTCAGGTGAACCAAGGGCACTAGAAAGCAGTGACTGCTTCATGGAGCAAATACAAAATGAGTTTTAATCCTTACTATCTTCATTGACATTTTTCTGTGCAAGTCAAGTGTTGTGGTTGAGACAGGCAAAAAGCAAGTATTAGAAATAACTTAGACTTGTCACCTTTGGAAAGCAAATGCAGTCAACTTCCATAAGCAGTAGAGTATATGGAGAAGAAGTAGATCTCTTGGAGCAAAGATAAAATTTCTCTATCATTCCAATGACCAGTGACTACTTAAGTGGAGGTATATATTTAGGCAATGAAAATCACACTTTGAATGATATGTTGAAAGGAGGAAACTAAGGGTTAGAAAAGTAGGTATGAGAATAATTTGACTGCAAGTGATGCTTGAACTCTGCAAGTTTTCTGAGGAAGTGGTGGGTAGGGAAGAGGGCCCAAAGGTGAGTTTTTTTCATGCCTAGTTTAATAGGTGAAATAATGAAGAGGAATCAGCAAAAGGGAACTTAAGGCCTTTTAAAAGTCTTGACCCAATATCTTGAATCAGGAAGTAGGTTATAAAAAGGGCAGAGAAAATAAATGTCAGCTGGTTGACAACAAACATGAAAACAAATTTATTAAAGAGTATAGAAAACTTGCCCAATCCAAAAAGCGGAGGGTTTAAACTGGGCAGAAAAGAACCAGTTCCAGAATCATTTATTGCTTAACACAGTATGGGGGATGTTTATTTGCGGGAGAATTCCTGATGGGCATGCCCAGAGTGTATACAAGTCAATTTAACTAGCTAAAAATTTCTATTGGATACTATGCAGCTGCAAAAAGGAATGAGATCATGTTCTTTGCAGGGACATGGATGAAGCCAGAAGCCATCATCCGCAGCAAACTAACACAGGAAGAGAAAACCAAACACTGCATGTTCTTACTCATAAGTGGGAGTCGAAATGAGAACACATGGACACAGGGAAGGGAATGACACCCACCAGGGCTTGTTAGGGGTGGGGAGCAAGGGGAGGGAACTTAGAGGACAGGTCAATAGATGCAGCAAACCACCATGGCACATGTATACCTATGCAGCAAACCTGCACGTTCTGCACATGTATCCTGGAACTTAAAGTAAAAATTAAAAAAAAATGTACACCTGTCTCTTCTACTCACAAAAGCAAATTGGGATGCAGTGGAGTATGCCATTAAAAAAATAGAAAGCTTAAATTTTCTCCGATATTTACAAAAAGGCAAATACATAAGTACTTAGAGCAACTGAGATGGCTTCTCCAGAATGTAATAAAGGGAAGAAAGTTAGATGGAGGGGTAGACAGCAGGTGCCATTCATTTCCAGAGCTCCTGTCCAAAAAGTACTGTAAAACATGACTAAAATCTAATGAGTGGGAGGAATTTATATTATTAGAACTTCTGTTAGGGAGACAATTACATAGCCTTCTTTGATAAGCTGTTTGGAAAGAAGGAAGAGGGCTAAAATTCTAAATGATTATCTTTGAGTAGAAAGAAAACATTGTTAGATCATCTTCTAAGGAAGGTGAGTCCAGTTAAGAGAAAGGCTTTTGATTTAATGTGTTCAGTTAGTTGAGGTGCTAACAACGGTAGACTTCTTTTCTGCTCTTCTATCACTCAGTATTAGGGATTGTCTCTCAAAAAACTTAATAAATATAAATATCGCTTTAATGAAGAGACAAATTATTGACTTGCTCTGGAGGTCAAATGACCATAGTAAAATGTCTGCAGCCTACTAGGAGTGTCCACAGGTCTCCATCCAGTTCTGATGGAAGGGCTGGTATTGCAGAAACGACTGTGAAAGAGAGAAGACAAAGGAAAGGAAGGTCTTCATCCTTCATTATGGGAAGGGAAAAGTCAACTAAAGCAAGGGATATTCAGGAAAGATAATATATTTGATTTGTTTAAAATAATTCAATAGAAAGAGGCTTTTTTAAAGGAATGTTTGAAGTAAGACCAAAACACAATGGCATAAACTTTAGGAGTCCACAAGAGCTCAGGTCATAAATTATTTCCAGTGAAAGCATCAGAACTGATTTCTTTCAAAACATTCCCAAACCAACAAACACTGAAAAGTAGAGAGCCACAATACCAACAATACAACCTTCAATCTTTAATAAAACAAAATAAAACAGCATCAAACCATACACAGTCACATGTACTGTGAAATACTGTAAAAGTAGAAATCAAAGTCTGCACCAAGATGAGGGAAGAATCTGAGAGCCAATACAAACTTCAAAAATGGCAGAAGAAAGAGGTTTCCTTTAAAGGGGCATAGTTTCAAGAGTAATATCTGACAATCTGATTAGAGTCTCAGGATATGAGAATGGGTGTGTCCTGTGAGTAAGGAAATGCCCTAGAAATTTCATGCTGCAGAAAGTCAAGGGAGGTGGTACTGAAGGCAAACTAGTTTTATTGTCCATTCCTCAGGATCATCACATAGGAACAGTGCCAAAGAGGAAGTTGCATGAAAGAGGAAGAGGAAACAGAAATTTCTAGATTCTGACACACAGAGCTGTGTTGGAGGGAGGGAGGGGAGAGAATGGAGGAGGAGGAGGGGAGAGAGAGAGCAAGAAAGAGAGAGATTGAGATTGAGTAAAATGGCTCTATTCAAGCACTAGAATAATTGAGTAAATGGCCTTTTTCAAGAAAAAGTAGCTAATTACAGAAACAGCATGAAATCATCAATTAGACCCAAGTAAAAAGGAAGAAGGGCTATACATCAGAAGATGAATTATTCAAGAAACCAGTGGAGTTCAGACAAATGGTTAACCTATAGTTAAAAAAAAAAAAAAATTATTTACATATTATGTGACAGAAAGAGTGTTTAAAAAGAATTGTAAGTATTCAAAAAGATGTAAAGCAGTGGGTAGAGCTCCGGAAATTAGTGGAATTAAAAAATCCCTATAAATGTCAAAGTAGAAGCAAAATAAAATATGCATGAATGAAAACACAGAATGGTATACAAACTAGAAGAAATTATATACAATGAAAAGAAAAAGATTAAAGACATAAAATATGTCTATGAATAGTTTTAGTATATTGATAAAAGTGATTACAGTACACAAGAAAAATAGGACTAGTTCTCTTGAAGAAGAGAACAGAGCAAATGCAACAGAAAAAAATATTAAAGATGTAATAGAAGAAAAGTTTTAAAAATACAGAAGGACTTAAATTTGCTTACTAAAATGACACACTTAGTCCCAGGAAAATTTGATGTAGAACAATTAATCTAACAAATCCTAGTGTAGCTACTAAAATTTAGGAATTAAAAATATGCCATATGGTGTTCCAGGCAGCACAGGTAAATCATACTAACCAAGGGGATGGTGGTGGGAGGAATGACCTCAGAGAATTTCACAGCAACACTGAGTGCTAGATGAAAAAGTGTGCAAAATTTAGAGAAATTTAAATATAGATATATGATTTTATACCATGACATGCTCTTCAAGTGTAAGACCATTTGCAGATACTGTGAAACATTCAGAAACTAGAGAGTAGCCTAACCATGACACTTTCTGGAAAAGTAACTGAATGTTCAAACCTAATAAACACAAAATTACAGCAAGGTACTTTCCCTTACAGAGAAAACTTGGTAAAATAACCCAGGGGTGAACATATTTCCTGTGCAGCATAGAAGAAGACCAAACAATATTGGGGATATACTTATAAATGTAAATAATATGACATTTTCAATAATAAAATCCTAAATAACTTGGAAGACTATCTGGAAGGAAGAATAATTGTACTAATTTCTTCCTCAATGAGGAAAGAAAGATTTGGTCTAAAATAAAAACACTTTTTTAAGGGCTCTAAATTCTTAGCGTTTTTCTTAAGGTTAGGTTATCTTTCAGAAACTAATATTTCTTGGGTCAAATAAACATTTATTTGAAGTGCAGTCATTTTTCAAGTTCATTTAATTTCTTTTTCTTCTTAAAATTCAAGTAGAACTAAACATAAAACATTTTTGCTAAGAAATAACCAGTGGCAGAATCATATTTTTATCTATTCATCTCTATCTATCTCTCTACACCAACGCATAGGGCCATCTAGGGCCATTAGTTGTTCACTAAATATTAACATATTTATTTGTGTTTATATTTATGTATGTGTTTATGAAATGACTAGATGATGTAATCTTTCTTTGTATATTTTTGTATTATTTAAATTTTATAGCAGTTAGTTAAATATTCTTAAATATAGTTTGTAAATATTCTTTTGACAAGTTTTTAGGTATTCTTTTGACAAACAGCAACATAGTTGTATAAGATCAGGCTGGGGTGTTTTTATAATTCTCTACTCAATCAATATATAATTATAAGAAAAGGCATGGAGTTGAGAAAATCTCTGCATTCTTTTAGTTTTAGACATCTATGGAATTGTGAACTTCCTGTGGGATTTATCTTGCATTTATCTAGATTTAGAAAGAACATTTTAAACCTAGGGATGATTTTTTAACACCCAGTATGTTTCTGATCCATCTCTCTACATCTTTATCAGTATGTTTAGAAAATGTTTTAACAGCAAAAAGTAAAATACATGTATAAAGATATTAGCAAGACATTCCAAAGTCAAATATAAATTATTTGGGCCAATTTATAATTAGAAACTTTACCTGCCACTGGTTCTGATATGACCATATTTTATTTTCCAAATTATTCAGAAATGTAGATAAAAAATCTTGCACTGAGAATAAAAGATGTATTATGTTGGTGCAAACATAATGGCCAAACTGCAATTACTTTTGCACCAACCTAATATGACCTAACTTACTCACATTCATAAAGATTGCTTTGCAGAATTCCAGTTTGACTTCAATTAGCTTTTGCAGATATGTATTATGTTTCAATATTGTTGTTGTTGTTGTTTTTTAGACAGAGTATTGTTCTGTTGCCCAGACTGGAGTGCAGTGGCATGATCTTGGCTCACTGCAACCTCCGCCTCCCGGGGGTTCAAGTGATTCTCCTGTCACAGCCTCCCTAGTAGCTGGGATTACAGGTGCCCATCACCATGCCCAGCTAATTTTTGTATTTTTAGTAGAGATAGGGTTTCACCATGTTGGCCAGGCTGGTCTCGAACTCCTAACCTCAAGTGATCCTCCCGCCTCGACCTCCCAAAGTGCTGATATTACAGGCATAAGCCACCACACCCGGCCCATTGTCAGATTCTAAATGCCCTAATTATCCAGATTACATTGCAATAACATGGCTATTCTCTTCTAGAGTTTTAAGTCTGCCAGAATGCTACAAATGAACAAATTGTGAATATCTAGATACCTTGATATCAAAGAAGAATGGTCTTTACTGCTGATTCTCTGGCCAGCTTTTCATCTACCCTGTTGGGACAGCTTTGTTTAGGTAATTTTAGACACTTGCTTTCAGTGTTTTGAAACTACAATATAATGCAGTTTAACAGTTCAAAACACATGAATGGAAACTCTTGGGTGACGTTTTCTCATTTGGTATATATTAAATCTATCAGTCAAAGGAGAACGCAAACTAAAATGTTTCCATTTTAAAATTCCAAAATTTCCAAATTTACCTAGAAGACTTTCACTTAATTTAGCTAAAAAGTAAAGTTTAGTTGAAATTGTGAGAAATGACAGAAAAAACTGGTTTTCTTAACCAATAAAATGCCTAAAAATTGGTAGTAGACATTGAACTATAAAATTAGTATTCTGTGGTACTTGGTTCAAATATAAAAACATAAAACCTTGGAGAACTCCCGCTTACTCACAATTATTCCTGAATAAAAGTAGTAGTTTGTCTGTTCACAAAAGGTCTTCCAGATTGAGTTTAACTTGATCATGTTTAAATGAACTCACACAAAAATCTTAGAAATGTCCCAAACCAAACCTAACTCGCTACAGTAATTTTTGGTTTCTCTAAGAATTTAGAAGCGTTGACTTAAGCAAATTTCATTAGGGAAATCCTCACCATCTACCTTTTTGGCCTCTTTCACCCCCCATTTTTGTCTTTATGAATGCCAGCAATATCCATCATGAGTAACTCAACTTTCTATAAAAGTAACAGTTCGTAAAAATCTGTAAAACTAGTACTGGGAACAAACAAATTAAACAAATGACAATGTTATACAACAAAACTGCTATTATCCTCCTCTGGTAGAAGAATTGCTTCTTCTGTGGGACTAATACATCTTGCCGGAACAATTTTAAATAATATGTAACATATGGAGTCAGCTTTTATTATTCTTCTCAAAGAAGACAATTATATTTATGTGATAAACTGTTCAGTGTTGGTAGCATGATACTCATATTACCAGCCACTTAAAAAATTCCTGACCTGTTCCTATGTGGATCTGCAGCTCACTTCTTTTGAAACTCCTTTTACATTTTAAGCCCCATCTCTTAACAATGGCGCTCATATGCCCCTTTAGCAAGATCAGGAGGGTGGCCAGCTGTACATGCGACCAGTGGAGAAATGATTTTCCTGCACTAGACGTAGCCAATCTACACTCATCCCTCCCTTTCCACACTTTTTCCATCTACACAGTTTCCATCTGAGTGTTCCCATATCCCTGAAGAAAAACTGGGACTCAACCTGAGCCGGTTTTGGGAGAATGAAAGAAAAACAGCTTTCAAGATTTAGCTTTGCTAAAGGAGCTATCAATCTGGTGTTAACCATGAAAAGTTTTTGAAGTACTGTCTCCTCCTCACCCATTGGCAAGCTGGTATGAGATGTGTTTTATATGACTTTAAAAGAAGTCTTTGGGGAAAGAGAGATGCCTGTAGACATCTGCCGAGTTGCTTTTCACAATTCATCTAGAAATGCTCAATAAAAGTAGAAAAAAGTTTGTCTCCACATCTTTTAGTTCTGCTGTTCCCAACCCACATGGACTTTCTGAAGGAGAGAAATGAATTTCCAAATTGTCACTTTGGCTCACTCATCGGTTGCCACTGTGTGTTTAGATAACACTTGTTAAAAAGTGATGGAGTTTGCTCTGCCACCTCATGCTTCTGTAACGAATCTCTTACAGAGTATCGGTTGGGGCAGGATTTATCAATGCCCCTCCTCATTGCCCCACAGAGTGAGTTGAATAATTCTAATAATCAAAAGCACAGAGTCTGCATCTAGTTTGGAAATGAAACCATGGGTAATTTTCAAAAGTAGTGCCCTCGATTTTTGATGAACTGTCACAGAAACAGGAATTACCACAATTCAGAAATCACATCCACTAACCGACAGGGATCAGCATCTGTGGATGATTTCTTCTAACCTACTACCCTCACATTTCTTCCCTGCCCCCCTAATAAAAACACACCCTTTTGCCTCATGCTTCCAATTTAGTGCAATCATGCCTCTTACTGGCCATTGCCTTTCAGGACAGCAGCTGTCAAATACACAGAGGCAAGGTATGGGGGTTTGAAACATAAAGCCTCATAATGTGAAAGACGTGCACATCTTATATCACGTCTAATATTAGACTCCAATGAGGCTGCTCAGTCTGCAGAAGCAAACACTCTTCACATCATAGACACTTGAAATAAAAGAGTGTTAAATGGCACTTACCACTTTCCAGAGTCTTTAGAGATAATGTCATTCAGGAAAAGAAACTGACTTCTTCCTTCCTCCCTTTACCCTCCCCACCGAGGAAATGATTGTGAAAGAGAAGCGCCAATCCTTGGAAGGTTTTAAGGAATTGTCTTTGAAGATGAGAGTTTTTGCTCTTCCAAAGATTTTGGGGATGGGAAGTTGGGGGAGATGACAGAGAACAGGGACAGAATGTGCCATTTCTGGAGTTGAGACAGCTAAATTCCAAGTATAACCTATATTTTTTTTCCCAGTAACTCATTTAAGACCTATTTATTTACATCATTGTACTAATCCCTCTGCCAGGCAGTAGAGGTAAATGTAACAAGCCCTCCCTACTTGATATTAGGGAATTCAAGCTCTCGAAGTGAGAAGGTAAATGACTATACAGTACTAAATGCCATAGCAAACGCATGGATAAAATGAAGGAAAACCAGAGGAGAGAAGGAGAGGTTGCCTCTGCCTGGGAAATTTAAGGACAGTTTCAGAGAGGTGATAACATATTAGCTTGATTTTGAAGGATGAATAAGAGATTTGCAGGTGAGTGTGGGGCTGTGGGGTGGAAGGGCACTCCAAGATGCGACTGCAGTGTGGGCAATGACACATAGTCATGCACTAGCTGGCACAGCAAGTTGCTTGTTTGTCACAATGAGCCCAGTTCTCTGTAAAGTGAAACTATAAAAATATGCAGCTTCTCTAACCTTTATGGCATATTGAGATAAATGTCACTTGGCACATGCATCTTCTGGCTTTTTGTGGAGTTAATTAGTCCATCGAGTATGCCTGAAAACATGGACGGTGTTCAAGCATACCTGTTTGATGCTGGTTACCAATTCTGTGCCTGCAATCAAGTTACTGATCACATTCTACCTCAATTCCTTTAGCTTAAGATGAGAATGAAAATAGAACCTGCTAAGCGGGATTATTGTGATGATCAGAAGATACTACTGTTCAAAACTTAGCACGTACAGTACCTAGCCCATAGGAAGTGTTCAGTATATATTAGTTATCATTAAGACCATCATTATTAAACATCGGTTATTTATAGGCACTTTTCTGCACAGCTTGAGGATAAAAAATATAAAAGTCACATATGATCCTATCCATGAGGATCTAGATGGTTTTGGTTGGGAAGACAAGGCATAAGTGCATGAATTAGTATAAAGGGAAAATTACATATATTAATTAGAATTATGTACTAATATATTTATAATGATACAGGAAACAAAAACTAGGATAACTTATTTTAAGTCATTAAAATATTAAATATTTTAAGGTATTAAAATAATTGTGATAAAATGCATATTAAAATTTAAAAAATACATCTAGAAGAAGGATGAGTAAGAAAATGAGCTGAATTCATCACAAGGACTTGGAACCTCAGTGGAGTTTTGAAAAATGGGTTAAGCAAGAGAATTTCAGGAAAAAAAAGAGATCCAGAACACAGAATCTGTTGTCATCAGCAAGTCATCGAGGTGGAAATAAACATACCATTTGCTGCCTGTAATAATTACATTTGCCTGCAGGAGCATAAGATTCATGTTGGGCGTGGGCTGGAAATAATTGGATGTGGTCAGCTTCTGGAGAACATGTTGACCTCTGGAGAAATTTATCTGGCTTTAGTACCAACAGATACAGGAAATCTTTAGTTAAATTTTGTCTTTTCATTTCCTATTTAATTGCAATGGCAAAAATCTCTGAAAAAAGTGACATATTAAATACTCTTTGTTGGGACAACTTCTTTCACCTGTCTTTAGTCCCTAATTAAGTCACCATTACATAAAATGAAGTAGAAAAAAATTGCTCGAGTTTCTACTCCAATTTTAGAGTATGCCATAAGCCTGGTCTGTTGGGCTTGTGTTCACATCATTGAAAACGTAGGGAGAATTAGAAATAAAAAGAACTTTTATTCAACCTCCAGTGTTCTTTCTTAATAAAACAAATATTTCAGTGCTGGTAATGGAGAAAAAATGCTCTGTGCAGGGAGGGCTGGAAAAGCTCAGAATCTTAATTCTTGCTCACTTAAAAGTATACCCCCCAAATATTTATTAACAAGAAATCAATCTTCATCTTCTACTTAAGAAGTTGCATGATCAGCACTGTCTTCCCTCGACAAAAAGATCTGGCTGATTTACACTAAGTGGGGCATAGCCTTTGGGCAGTCTTCCTGGAAACAGGGATGGATTTGAGTTGCTCCATTTATTCTTTTTGGACCAGCTCCCCTCACGATCATGGGCACACCTATTTGAGAATGCTGGTCTGAATTAAGGGCACAACTGATATCCATAGAACAAAGAGCATCATTTATCCTAGGCATCCTACATCTATCCTAGGAACACTGAGCCCTACCTCAACTAACTAAATGTCATTTTGCAAGGACAGAAAAATGTGGCAGTCAAATTTAAACAGATTCAAATGTGATGAGACAAAGTGCCTATGATTTTGAGTCAGCTACAAGTGTTCTCCTTGCAAACTTCTGTTTGAATTAGTTTTCCATTCAGTAACAAATATTAATCGCAACTTTGCACTCTCTGATTTAACCATCCTGAGAAGTTGATGTACTTAGATGCTTCCTATCACATTTTAAATGCTCTCTTAAATATTCAAATTATATAATTATGCTTAATTATGCAATACATTGTATTTGAATACACAATCATAATACAGTTTTGGCATCATTGTCATCTTACAGCATTTGCCTTATTATGCTGTGGCATTTTGAGTATTTCTGATCAAACAGTATAAATGGAACAGGTTTTGCATGCTGAGCATCTTAAAACCCACTTTGAAGAGATTTACTATCAAAGCACATTTTCTGTTCAGCTGGAAAAAATAAGAACTTTGTAGTGTGTGTTATGAAATGTTAAATATTAATACTATTTAAAGTTAATGGTATGCCAAAGAAAATGGCTAATAATACATTATACAATTAAATGCCTATCATATTAGCTCATCTATTAACAAAATAAAATAGATTCAAACAGAAGAGTTCTGATTTGTAGTTTTTAGCAAGAGTTGCCCATGTGTAAAAACTAAATTATTTATTCAATTTTTAAACTGTTGGATACATCAGTTTGCAATTATTTGCATATTTAAATGCTTTGTCATGTGTCCCTGATACAACAAAAACAGTAAACAGTTTTCTCTTATTGAATAAAGCATCTTCTTCTGCACAGATACCACGAAAAATAACCAAAATTACCAAAAAAGTATCCCTCTTTTTTTTTTTTTACATGTCTAGAGCGTCCCTGGCCCTTTGCTGGATTGTGTTTGCTATCAGGTCTTGACAAGATTTTCATCTACATAATTCTACATCATTATTCTGGCCCTCTCAATATTTACTTTTGCCTGTTGAAAGTTAAATCTCTCCTCTTTCACACTCCATGTTGTAATTTTCTATTAAATATCTTGGTACTTGAATGCCAACATGTACTTAGCTTTAATGATAATTTTTTCTTTTCTTTTCAATGTTGGTTGCCTAAAAGACCTTGAAAGCATGTGTTTTTTGCTCTTAAAACATTTCAAAGATTACGTATAAATGAAATGCTCAGGACATGTGATAGTCCACACTTATACCTGAGCTAGCAAAACAACTTAACTTGGACATGATTTCCCCTTTCCTGAACCAACCAATTGCTGCGAGGTTTATGTACATCAGCTCCCAAAGCAATTACTGAATGTTTTTTAAAAGTTCTCCAAACCCTGCAAAATTAATTTATCTGAAGAGTTTTAAGCATGTTCAAAGACTGCTTGCAAGTAAGAGAATTGCCTGACTGAGGTTTGACATCTCTTCTGATTTGTACAGTATAGCATTTATTGTCTTAACCATAAAAATTCACTTAGTTGTTGTAGAGAGCATCTTATTTCTGAATATCCTGCACAAGCTTTCCTCTGGGGAGTATCCCCCTCCTTTTACGGCAGTTTCTAAATTCTGGATGGGAATCTCCCTCTACCTCCACGTAGGGGGCTTGTTACCTCGTTCTAAGCCAGTCAGCCCATTCTATTTTGCTAGCCACAGTGATTGATTCAGGGATGAGTTAATAACACAATTTTGGTTAATAATAGTCAGGTGCTTTGGGAAAGGAGCTTCCTGAGGGACTAGAAGCAGGGATCATGTTGATCCAGAACTGCTGGCGGTCATTTTACAACCATGAAAAGCCTGAGTATGAAGTCAACAGGGAGGACAGCAGAGCTGAGAGACTGAGAGACTAGGCCTTATGACGCTGTTTAAGCTTCAGAATTTAGTTATGCTTGAAGCTGCATCATTTCCTGATTTTTCCAGTTACATAAAGGAAAAAAAATCCTTTGGTTTTTTTTTTTTTGTTCCTTAAAATCAGAAGAGTCCTAACTGATTCACTTGTATGTTTTATTTTCTGCTTGTTTCCCTAATGGTGCTGAGTTTTCCAGCTGCAGCATTCTCATATATTGAAAGATCAAATATGTAAAGAAATCGAAAGTCAACATTTCTTTACAGTCCCCAGTGAAGGGGATTACATTTTAACTCGTATAAGGAATGGTATACGAGCATGTTCAAAGTCAACAGGTGACTTAAATCAAATGCTGAAATGTGGTGCAGATGGTAGGTTTCATCTATTTTTTTTTTCAGGGCCTAAGAATTTGTCTTAATGAAAATAAATCTCACCAACCTGAGCCCAAAGTAAGTGAAGGTAAAGTGGGAAGACTTTGCTTATACATTTCATTGTAGATGTTCTCTATTTCAAGTGATTTGCTTTTATTTTCAAGTGATTTGCAATTAGGATGATTAGTTTTAGCTATAGTTTGATGACAGTTTTGTAGACAGAAAGATAGTCTATATGGTCATCAGCAAAAATCATTAATTGGGCTGGGACATTTCTTCAATGGAGGATTGTTTTGGACTTCCTTTCATTCCAATAGAAATAACCTCAACATATGAACTAGAGTCAACCAAAGTGGTCTAGTCATACTTTATATCAAGAAAGAAATTTAGTCAGTGGGTGAAAAAGAGGTGGTAAAATTGTTAAGTAAAATGTGGCTTTTTAATCTAACTCAACTCCCGCTGAGTTCCTTTTTCTTTATCATATAATCCTCCCTTCTTCTGATTCTTCCAACATTTCCTGTTCTTTGCTGTATTCCGTCAAAGGTATGCTAGGTTATATTATATCCTACCAGATTAAAAGATTTATGTTCATGATTATGTCGATAAAGTGTAAGCCTCATATGTTATTTGCATAATAGTCAATTTTTCTTAATCCAGTATCTTAAACCGGAAACAAAGTGCATGGTGGGCATATTCATGCACTCGGTATTTTTTTCTTTTTGAATAATATCTGTGCCATACATTATTAATGTGATCCATTATGGATGGATCACAGAACTCTTTCTCACTTATTTAGGACAATGCTTCAGTATCCTTCTTAACACAACCATCTAGTCAGTCACCAAGAAACAACTGTATTTAGTATAAGAGGTGAAATTATTTGTCTTTCCTGCCTCAGCCAATGAATTGATTTTCTAATTGTGGCATCTCAGGCACAGTGAAATGCTGGTGGGAAATTATTTTGTAAAGAATTCCCTTCAGTGGCACATAAGCATCCACCTACACTGCTGTCAAATCAGGTTAGTCCATGAGTATTTTAAACGTAGTTAAATAAGAGATAGAGATTTGGGTGTTAATGAACAGTGCTTTTTATAATATCATTTGAATATGGATATACTCAGTGACCTAAGTGAGTTTGTGTTCCACCTCCTCCAGTTTAGATTATTTATAAAATAATTCAGGGCACTTCTTTGTCAGAATAACACATTCCTTCCATCTAGAGAAGGCTAAATTGAGTATTCCACTCTCTGCCTTTTTCCTTCCCTTTTGCCCCCAGAATAAGACTATTAACATGGAAAGCAAAATACAGGCACTATTAGAACGGTATCATCTCTTATTTACTTCACAAAACAGAATACAATATGGGTTGCTGTGAAATACAAATGAACTGTAATCCTCATCAGGTTTGGAAATAATGGATTCAGGCTAACATTTCCAGAAGAAATATGAAGGCAGTATTCTAAATTTCCTATTCTTTCCCAAATGAGTTTGCACAAAATGTGTCGCTAAGAAGAGTAATGTGCCCATCACATAGTGAAATTTCCCACTTGCAAAATGAAAATGAAAAGTCTGCATTTTAGGATGGCGTGTTTAAACACATGCACCATGCTGTCCTTACAGTAGGGAAAAGAAAGCTCCCCCTACTGGGGCATAAAAATGCCTCCTCTCTTTCCTGCACCCCATGGCTGTGTCATATGCAGGAAGGCACAGAAACATATAGTCTTCCCATTATCCCTCACAGAATCCTGGTTCTCTCATCAAAACATTACATTTTCCTCATTTTAGTTAATTAAAGGACAGCTGGACGTTTCATTATTGCACCAGTCTCAGCTCTGTCTAGTTGAAATGGGGCATATAAAGGTCTTGGTCCCAAAGACATTTTCACCAGAGATAAACAGTTTTAAAATCCATGCCTCTGATGGAGAAATTTGAAAAAGTAGTAAAATGAATCTTTAAAGTGTACACATATGTGTGTCTGCGCACAGTTTTTACAACACACAAGTACTTACACATATAGGGTGAGTGAAACTCGGTACATAAGAATTTTCACTGGAGAAATATATATATACACATGTCAGAATGAAGAAATAGAGTTATGTGATTTGCGAGTTGGTATTAGTGATTGGATATTAGCATTTATTGGAAAATCTCTAGACATGTGAAACTCAATATATATACACACACACACACATAACATATATATACACACACACACACATAACATGTATATATACACACACACACATATCTAGTCAACCATCTAGTCAGTCACCAAGTATATATATATACACATATATATGTGTATATATATGTAAGCATAAAAAACTAATGTAAACAGCACATGTAAATGTGAGAAGTTTAGAGATTTGGAGGCATAGTCAAACTAAAGAGAAAAATAATTGCTCCCATGACAATACATAAGGTAACACATTTTATCAAGAGGGGAAAGAGGTTTACACTGCAAAGGATTCTAATGAAAATTTTCCTCAAAAGACATTTCTAAGCTTTTATAGTTGAAGTGTTTGCTGTCTACAGGAAAAAAAAAAATCTATAGTTAACCAAACCTAAAAATATTTCTACCAATTTTAGCTAATGGGAGCATGGCCGAGGGGATATTTAGCATGTTCCCTATATTTTTTCATGCTTTTACTGTCACGAGCATGAGACACTTTGGGGACACTCCCTGCTCATCATAACCAAGTGGGCAGCCTTTATCAATAGAGAGGATTCGAACAACTGTTGCCTTCAAAATAGGTTTGATTAACAGTTCACCATTTTCAAGAAGAGGCTCATATTTTCATCTCTTTTTTCTTTTGAAATAAATCCTAAAGACTGTGGCTCCTTGAGAATCAGTCAATAGACAAGGCACTCTAACATTCTCTATCCACTGGACTGAGCAAATGACCTGCTTCCAAAGTAGCCTTAAGCTCTTTCAACAATAAAGAAGGTCTCTGGGCTTTGTACATTGGAAACTTGGGTAGTCAAGTTTGCCACCTCTTAGAAATCTGAGGCATTACACTTACGTTGTTTTGCAAACCACACCGATTAGATTTTTGACGAGATGATTCCAAACTCTAAGGGGTGTGTGTGAATGAGTGTCAGTTGTGGCTGTAGAGGTAGAGATCAATCATAGATGTTCTTTGCCCCTTTTCTTGTCTTCTTTAATAGGTTCAGGTACCACTATTTGCAGATACAAGTGATTCGGTTTGGCCATAGTCTGGAAACCATCCTTGGTTAGAACCTCCACTGATAATGCACATTTTCAAGAAAGTAGTACAAATAGTCACAGACTAAAAATGACTCAGATTTTTTTCTCCTCTCAATCTAGATTTTATTAGATATAAAATATAAGAGAGGCAATCTTTTCTAGAAATGGACCAAATATGCATCTGAACAAACATGGATGGGGAAATAAATAAGATTTGTCACTCGTTTCCAACAACTAGAACTGGTTACCTCTTGTAAAGGAAGAGTGCACCTCCAAACCCACTATACTAGGTATGTTGGATCCCATAAAATTTCCAATTACTGCTTCAAAATTTATTGTGCACGTATGGAAAATAATACTTGTAAAACAGAAAGGGGTTTGTGCCTTGTACTGTCAATACTGTGAAGGATGGGGTGATTATAAAGCAAATTAACAATACTTTTAAATGTGCATTCACTTATCTTTCCAATTAAATCCTTGTTAAACAACTGCACAGACAGTAATGGCGCTTCTGCAAAGCACTGATCAAGACAGTTTTATTGTAATTTTTACTCTGTAACAATTAATCAAGTAGGCATTTTCTTTATTATTAAATTATTTAGTTAATAAATATTCTGAATTGGCTAACATATTTGTAGTTTACATGTTATTTTTGATTTTCCTAGAGTGGAACATATTTGGGAGTATTTTCATTTTCTAGCAGAGGGACCATTAATGGATGCGATTTTATAAATTTCTTTTCTCTAGAAGAACAAGAGAAGTCCTTGAAACTTTAAGCCCTTTAAAAACCTTATTTCAACCATTTTATTTTGTAAGGGATGCAAAACACATTGCTTTTAGCAGATAAGAAATGTGAGGTTTTGCTTTAAGGCATCTTTCTGTTGGAGTAAGCATTAAAATTAGCATTTTAAAAGTTCATTAATACCAGTTACAGACTTTTGAGTCATGAAGCTACACTGTAGTTAGCATTTCCATTTCTTATCCCAGTAAAATGAAAAGTACCTGAATATTGTTTCTTCTATAAACACATAAGATGGAATAAATGAAGAAACAGATATAAAAGTATCTAGAGGTATTTTTTTAATTTGTGAATTTCCATTTTTGTAATCTAGAGATTTTAATTTATCTAGCTAGTATCTTTTACCACTTTTAAAGTGCTTTGCATGGTTCTCAATATGGCCCTTTGTGTTTTGGTTGTATGTTTTATCTTTTAAAATTTTTATTTAAGAGGGATTCCTACTTAACTAGATTAGTAGTGAGAGTAGTAGTTTCGGAAATCACACGTGGATTTAGGGTTCAGGATGACTGTATCAATTCAGAAGTAAAAATAAACATATGACAGAGACAAGGGTTTCATGAGTCAGAAAAAGAAAACTCCAGGTAAGCCTGGCTTTATAGTTGTCTAAGTGGTGTGATTTGAGGTGAGTCAACATTACTGTTGAAAACACCTTATGTAGAGACTGGAAATCCTCACTAGTTACCTGATTATATGACGTCTCTTAACTTATATTCACAGAAGTAGCAGGAAGCGTGACCTACTGTACTCAGATGAACAAATGATCACCTTAGAAAGTCTGAGTGGACTCTTGAGAGATGGGGATGATAACGCTGAGAACAGGGCAAGGGAAAGGGAGAGGGAGACAGGAATGTGGAAGATGGCTGTGTGCACGGAATATGACTGTGGAGAAAGTGGGCTCAATAAGACTCAGTGTCTTACAGGTGTCAGGGGTGAGGATGGGGTGATATGAAGGCTCCAAAGGCATACATAGGTGGGTGATGGTTTTAAGCCAGGTAGACTTTTGTGGGGTAGAAGTGTAATGCTGAGTATTTTGGCAACCAGAAATAAGAGGATCTGGCAGGCACAGCTTTCCTGAAAGCCTACAATGAAGATGGCACATGATGGGCATAGGGAGAAAACCAGAGCAAACTGAAAAATAGCTCAGTCTCCAGCATCTAACAGTCAGGAAAAGGAGAGATGTGGCATATGAAATAGACTAAAACCAGTACTGAAACGCAGGGACAACATGCTATGGGAACACAGTGGAAGCAGTAGCTAATTCCTGTTGAGATGTATGCCAAGAATCATGAGATCTGTGTCAAGGAGGTGAGCTCATCCATCAGCAAAACCACTGATGATGTGTATCTTGCTCTGAAAGACTGTTCTGCTGGGACCTATCAAATAATAATACGCATACATACCCCAGCCCCCAGGACTGATGGGCTATTGGATTCCAACATCCTAAGCAGATAATGGTGAGTGAGCCCCTTATGGTTGCCAGACATGAAAGTCATAGACTAACAAGAGGGAGCAGGGTACTTGCTCAGGAAAAATGTAGCCAGGGAGTGAGGAGACCACAAAAAGACAAACAATCTGGAGAAGTATAAAGGATGAGAAGATGATGAAACAGCAAGAAAGGCAAATGCCACCAATACCTGCTGCTATTTAAGGGGAATTATTCCATGGGCTTTTTAGAATCCCATGGACATTAGGAGACCCTGGCTGGGCTTTAATGCCACCTTCTCTCTAAATTACCAGGAAACACATAATGTCTTCTCAAAATCTCAGCTGAATGAACAAATGCAACTCTTAGCAACTCATTTAAACTCATAGGGACTTTAGTTCATCTATAAAGTGGATACCTTTCTTACAAAGATTTAGTGAAATAGCATTTCAAGTACTTTAGAGCAGTAGTCCTCAACCATTTTGGCACCAGGGATCAGTTTGGTGGAAGACAATTTTTTCACAGAGTGTAAGGGGAAGAGTATGGCTTCAGGATGATTCAAGTACATTGCATTTATTGTACACTTTATTTCTATTATTATTACATGCTCACCATAATGTAGAATCAATGAGAATCTCAAGTTTTTTTTTTTTTCCTGAAACTAAACACTCCCATTTGGGGGTTATGGGAGACAGATCATTAGGCATTAGATTCTCATAAAGAGCATGCAACCTAGATGCCTCCCATATGCACTTTGCAGTAGGGTTTGTACTCCTATGAGAAATTAATGTCACTGCTAATCTGACAAGAGGTGGAGCTCAGGAGGTGATGCTCTCTCACCTGCCACTCACCTCCTACTGTGCTGCCAGGTTCCTAACAAGTCATGGACTGGTACTGGCCCCTGGACCAGGGGTTAGAAACTTGTACTTGCTTTAGAGAACTCAAGTACTGACATTCTCTTGGTATGTTCTGTAAATTCCACTCTGTTAAAAAAAGGATTGACCTGTTTGAAACAAGACATATCTTTTCTTTTCTTCTTTTAATATTTGTTTTCATAATAAATATGTGCAAATTACAGGAAATTGGGACGGTGTTTTGAAAAAAGAAGACAATAAAAATCACCAATACCTAATGCTAACATTTTATGTATTTCTTGCTATTGTTTTTGGAACTGAGTTCAATAGTACGCAGTGAAAAATTGTTCACTTTGAGACTGATCTCTTTTTTTTTTTTTTTTTTTTTTTGAGACGGAGTCTCGCTCTGTTGCCCAGGCTGGAGTGCTGTGGCCGGATCTCGGCTCACTGCAAGCTCCGCCTCCCGGGTTCACGCCATTCTCCTGCCTCAGCCTCCCGAGCAGCTGGGGCTACAGGCGCCCACCACCTCGCCCGGCTAGTTTTTTGTATTTTTTTTTTAGTAGAGACGGGGTTTCACCGTGTTAGCCAGGATGGTCTCGATCTCCTGACCTCGTGATCCACCCGACTCGGCCTCCCAAAGTGCTGGGATTACAGGCTTGAGCCACCGCGCCCTAGCATGTGCAAAATTCCTCACCTTCTTTAATAGAAAAATGGTCCAACTCTGGATGGAATCAATCAATAAATTAAAATGTGTAGTGCTTCTACAAGTGCAAGATAATCTTCTGGGTAAAGTAGGAGAGACAGATTTAAAAGATATGAACTCTGCCTTTAAGAAATGTTTAGTGTGTTGAGTAGATAAGTTATAAGTATGTGATTTTCACTAGTGATATATAACATCATACACAATATGAGATTATTGTAAATTGAGTAGTTGAAGCTGTAAACATAGGTTTTAAAATGAGGAATGATTCTCGTGGCTTGTGGGGTGGTGGTTCCAAGGAAAATTTGAGTGACATTTAAATAATCCAAGAAGAAATTGAGATAAGTCCTTTCTTTATAAAATATTCCTTCTTTTAAAAAATGTTATACTTCATTATATCACAATAGGTTTTTTCATTAGGAAAAACCTAAGGACACATTTAGATACAACTTCCACGTGGTATAGCATTTTCCATTGTAACAGATTCATTACATCATGGGATTGACTCATCTTAAAAGGAAAGATATTCTTGCTTTAAAGATAATAAAATTGACCTGGGGAGGTCAAATGACTTGGGCAAGACAACACAATTATTAAGAGGTGACATGGAAATTGACCTAGGCTTTCTAACTCCTGGGCCACTCTTCTTTCTACACCTTATTGCTTAAAGGAAATTGTTTAAAAGGGCTATGGAAAATAAGACAAGTAGAATTGAAGTTTTCCCTCATATAAATCAGTCGCCATTATTATAGCTTGACTGTGCTACTGTAACAACCTTCTAATTGGTACCCTATATCTACTCTTTCCCCCTACAATTCATTATCTTAGGCAATGGAATAATTTAAAAACAAATAAATAAATAAGTTCAGCTAACTTTCTGCGTACTGCTGCCCTACACCCCACTGACCTTCCATTGAGCTTAGAATAAAAGCCAAGCTTCTAATCATGATTAGCAAGGCCTACCTGACCTGGCTTTGCCCATCCCTCTGGCCTTCTGTGTGTCCTGATCTCACAGAAGCCCTCATTCCCCAGAAGCAGTTTCCCTGCTTTGCACTCCCCCGACATCTCTCCATGCCTCCCTGCTTCCTATCAGATCAAGGGTCTATTCAAATGGCTCCTCCTCAAAGAGAACTTTTCAGGTCATCTAATCAAGGGTCACCTCAACCATCTCCATCTGTCATTCTCTATTACATCACGATCTTCATTATCATTTCTGATACCATCTGAAATTATCTTGTGTATTTATTATGTATCTCTTGACACCAAAATGGATGATGCACCAGAGCCTGATTTTCCAAGGCTCTCTTTGGTACCCAGAAAAGTCCATTTGAAGTCTTCCTTTAGGCCAATGTTTTAGGCCTTTTTAAAAAATTATTATACTTTAAGTTCAAGGGTACATGTGCACAATGTGCAGGCTTGTTACATAAGTATACATGTGCCATGCTGACTCGCTGCACCCATCAACCTGTCATTTACATTAGGTATTTCTCCCAGTGCTATCCTTCCCTCTGTTCCCCACCCCATGACAGGCCTGGGTGTGTGATGTTCCCCACCCTGTGACCAAATGTTCTCATTGTTCAGTTCCTACCTAAGAGTGAGAACATGTGGTGTCTGGTTTTCTGTCCTTGCGATAGTTTGCTAAGAATGATGGTTTGCAGCTTCATCCATGTCCCTGCAAAGGACATGAATTCATCCTTTTTTATGGCTGCATAGTATTCCATGGTGTATATGTGCCACATTTTCTTAATCCAGTCTATCATTGATGGACATTTGGGTTGGTTCCAAGTCTTTGGACTTGGATACCAAAGTCCAGTTCACAATAATGTGAATAGTGCCGCAATAAACGTACATGTGCATGTGTCTTTATAGTAGCATGATTTATAATCCTTTGGGTATATACCCAGTAATGGGATCACTGGGTCAAATGATATTTCTAGCTCTAGATCCTTGAGGAATTGCCACACTATCTTCCACAATGGTTGAACTAGTTTACACTCCTACCAACAGTGTAAAAGCATACCTATTTCTCCACATCCTCTCCAGCACCTGTTGTTTCCTGACTTTTTAATGATCACCATTCTAACTGGTGTGAGATGTTATCTCATTGTGATTTTGATTTGCATTTCTCTGATGACCAGTGATGATGAGCATTTTTTCATATGTTTGTTGGCTGCATGAATGTCTTCTTTTGAGAAGTATCTGTTCATATCCTTTGCCCACTTTTTGATGGGGTTTTTTCTTGTAAATTTGTTTAAGTTCTTTGTAGATTCTGGATATTTGCCCTTTGTCAGATGGGTGGATTGCAAAAATTTTCTCCCATTCTGTATGTTGCCTGTTCACTCTGATGGTAGTTTCTTTCATCATGCAGAAGCTCTTTAGTTTAATTAGATCCCATTTGTCAATTTTGGCTTTTGTTGCCATTGCTTTTGGTGTTTTAGTCATGAAGTCCTTGCCCCCGCCTATGTCCTGAATGGTATTGCCTAGGTTTTCTTCCAGGGTTTTATGGTTTTAGGTCTAACACTTAAGTCTTTAATCCATCTTGAATTAATTTTTGTATAAGGTGTAAGGAAGAGATCCAGTTTCAGCTTTCTACATATGACTAGCCAGTTTTCTAGCATTTAGGCCTTATTTTATACCCTTAGCTAATTTCTCTCCTTTCCTGATTATTCTGTTTTGCAGTTTATATTACTTCATTGGAGCTATAGCAAGACCAGGACATCCACTTGTAATTTGAGCCAGAGGTATTCTCTGGCAAACGGAAGAGGAGGTATGGTGAGATATGGGGCCGACAGGGACTTGGCAACAAACCACCTCACTGAAAGGGATTACACCATGGAAATTCATATAATTCACATAAGACCCTAAATGTGGCTTTAGTATCACCTGGGCTTGGGGGTCCTCCGTTGCTTTGGCAGTCTTTTTTGGCCTAAAGGACAAGGCTGGCAGGTCTGGCTCTGATCTTCCAAGCCTGGAAGCTTCCCCATCTTCTTCCCGTCTTTCCAATGTATTCCATGTTGGGTGGGTGGATAGTGAGTTCAGGCAGAGGTGGGTGGTGAGAGTTGGGAAGAAGAACATCTTTCACTGGACTGATTAGACAGCAACTCTCAAATTCTGAAGATATTCTTTTTGGGGCTGTATATTTTCCTGGGTCTGGGTTGTGGTCCTGAGAGCTAAAGCCTACTTTTCGATAAGAGCCTATCCTTTGCTGGTGGCCCAACATGACTCATTAATGCACTTGTTTGTTAGATTAATTCATATCCAAAAAGCTTTTATTTGAAGGCACAGTAAGAGCTAGGGATACTGAGGAGTCCAAGACAGGGAAGGTCTTGCTTACACAGATGCCACAGTGTGGAGGAGGAAGGCAAGCACTGAGGTGATAAAGAAGCAAGGCAGGGCCAGGCGCGGTGGTTCACGCCTGTAATCCCAGCACTTTGGGAGGCTGAGGCTGGCGGATCACGAGGTCAGGAGATCAAGACCATCCTGGCTAACACAGTGAAACCCCATCTCTACTCAAAATACAAAAAATTAGCTGGGCGTGGTGGCGTGCACCTGTAGCTCCAGCTACTCGGGAGGCTGAGGCGGGAGAATGGTGTGAACCCAGGGGGCAGAGCTTGCCGTGAACGGAGATGGTGCCACCGCACTCCAGCCTGGGCGACAGAGAGAGACTCAGTCTCAAAAAAAAAAAAAAAAAAGCAGCAGCAAGGCACTTTTAGAAAGCATGTGCTCTGAAGAAAGGAAAACACGATACTGGGAAAGGTAGGGTGTGGGTACGGTGAAGGCATGTCTCTGACGCGTTGTTCAGGAAAGGGCTGCCTGAGAAGGTGACCTGACTGTGGAGAGGGGGGCATCTTGTGGGGATCTGCTGGAAAGTCACTTCCGGTAGGCAGGAGCAAATGCAAACGCCCCAGAAAGAGGATGAGCTTGATGAATCTAAGGAAGAAAGGAAGCCGTGGTGGTTGAAAAATAATGAGGAGGGGAGAGAGCTACACAGTGACGTCAGAGAGAGAGGAGGGAGCAGACCTGGGATGCCTGCAGATCCTAGTATTTTCTCACTAACTCACACTGAACCATCACCAGGGTTCTTAGCTAATAGATTGCAATGCCCATGCACATGGAGGCTCCATGTGAATGGAAAGGTCACTTGTCCTAATCACTGCTGTATTTCCGGTGTCCCATATACTGCCTGGCATCTAGTAGGAGTTCTTTAAGCATCTGTCAAATGAATGATGTAAAAGCCAAAATCTTATATTATGGAGCTCATCTCTGCCTTCTATATTAATCCTGAGACCCTCAGAGAAGCGAGAAGCAGATAAGGCTATCTGCCGCCACCTCTTCAGTGGGTCCATACACATGAAGGCATAATAGAGTCTGTGTGGTTCTAAGTCATTCAGACCTTAGTTTGAATCTCGCTTTAGCCCTGCATTTGTTAACTTTGAATATTTATCTTCACGTTGTGCTTGGGGACCTGAAAATAATTTCTTCCCATCTCTGCAACTGTTACTTTCCTTTTCAGGAACAGCTTTAAGGAGATGAGAATACTTTTTTTCTACAGCACACTTTTGTTAGGAAATGTTTCCAAAGTACATGGGGCACCTTGGAAAAGAGGTGCTATATAAATATATGTGAGTCACTAAAGCTGTAATTACCAGCAACAGGGATCCTTGTGTGAAAACAAAAACAAAAGACATGCTTTCAAAATTCAGGGCCTGGGGGTTAGCAAGAGCAGTGTGGCTTCATTGCTATTTATCTAACCCTAAGTATTTCCAACATTTTGGAGGACAAAGATAGCATGCCAAGTTATACCACTATTTCCGATATCATGACTGACATGTTCAATTACTAATAACATACCATGTTGAGGGACAGTAAGTTATCTCGCCTCAAGCTTTGTTTTGTTGATACAGAAAATGGGGATATGGGATCCTTCACTATTCATTTCTTTTATCCAGTCTAAAATTAAGTGCTAACTTATAGGCGTCTGGGAGAAAACATAATGTAAAATATATTTTGAGTTTTATTTGCTGAGAAAATGGAACCAAACATAATGTACCAATGAAGTTATCTTATATAGAGTTGGCTCATATAAGATGTTCATCATTCTCTTATTTTGTAGAAGCAAACCTTTATTTCATACATTCAAAGTGGCAGACACTTTGGTATGCTGGAGATACAAAAATGAATCAAGTTTTCTACTCTTAATAATCCCCAAAGCATTTGGGGGTTATTTATTAAAAGGGTAATTTAAAATGGATTTTTTTTTCTTATAGAGGCTGAACACCCAGAAAATATAGTATTATAATGAGAACAAGTGATTTGGGATTCCTTAATGTTAAAAATAAGATAACATCTCTCTGTCCCCTTCCCCATAGTAAATTGAATCCAGCCACCAGGCAATAATATTTTGGGGAGTAAGTTTAAAATAGATTCAACTGCTGGCTTCAATACTGTATTAATTTTGTAGCCTTAGAAGAGTTACTTAATTTTTCTAAAGTATGATTTCCTATGCGAAGAATGTGAATAACAAAGTTTATCTACCTTGAAAACATTTATGAGGGTCAGAGATAACTCTAACTTTGAGTACCTGTCATATAGTAGACTCTCGATTAAATGCTCCTATTATCAGCAATGACATAATTGTATTACATTTTTCAATATTATTTACCCCTTGGTTTTGTTAGCAAACGATTAGGTAAAGCACCTTTTATTTTCATTTCAGAACTCACAACATTGGAAAAGGATTGTTATGGTAAAATGCGTAATTTTAATCATACTAATAACATACATAATATATCCATGGTAGTTTTTAGTTATATAATGAAGCAGTTCATAAAAGTTTGTCAACATTTTTATATTAGTCAAGAGCCAAAGAGAAGATTGGTTATCGAAACAGGTATTCATAGTCTATTTCTGCTTTTTTGAAACAAAAATCTTGTATATGTTATGTCTTGGTAAGTCGCATCTCCACTAGAGAACCAGAATAAAACTAACTTGCCACTGTGCAGGGGGTTTCCAAACCTGGCTATGCACTCTACTTATCTGGGGAGTTTTTCTTTTAAAACACTTACTTATAGCTCAAACTGCAAACTTTTTACATTGGAATTTTTAATGAATGAACTTCAAAAATATTTATTTTTGAAAAGCTCTACTACTTGATTCTTATGGCAGTCAGGTTCTAAGATGACCCCCCGTTATTCCCACTTTCTTGTGTTTATGCCTTGTGTAGTCCCCTCCCCTAGGATGTAAGGTGGGAATTGTGACTTGCTTGTAACCAACAGTAGGTAGCAAAGGTGATGGAATGTAACCTTCATGATTATGTTACATGGGATTAAAACTTCTGCTGTACTAATAATCTGTCTCTCCCTTGCTGCTTTGATGAGGGCAGCTGCCATGTTGTGAGATGGTCCATAAAACTTTTGGCCAACAACCAATGATGGATTGAGGCCTTCAGTCCAATAATCCACAAGGAACTCAATCCTGCCAATGACCATGTAAACCTGGAAGCAGACCTATCCTCAGTTGAGCATCTAGATGAGAACCTGCCTATAGCTGACACCTTGATTTTGCAGCCTTGCAGAGGATTCAGCTAAGCTGTGCCCAGACTTCTGACCCACAGAAACTGTGAGATAATAAATTTGGATTGCTTTAGGTGGCTAAGTTGGCAGTAATACAGTTAGGCAGCAGGAGATATGCAATACAATTCTGATATGCAGTCAAGGCTGGGAACCAGTGCTACAGTGTTGTTAGAGCAGAAGCAAGCATGGTGTGTTTTCCTATGAAGCTTTTAATAACTACTTATTAATTTTGATGGTTATGGCAATGATTTGTGATGATGATGATGGTGATGATCATGATGGAATTTTGTAAATATCTTAGGGATTTTTCTTGGGGATTAGTAGTTACATAACTCTGACTAATTTAATTTCTAGACTCAGTAGCCAAGTCTATACGGAAAAGCCACAACTGAATTAATACTTAAAATTTCAGTAGATTTCACTCTCCTTCTCCAATGAATGTGAAGCTATTCTTTGCAACTTAGAACATCCCCAAAACATATTGACAAGATGAAATTTTCTCTTTTGTGTCCAAGAATTCAGAAGGCCTATGAATTTGGCTAGTAATGATTTCAAACACTGGATAGTAAAGAGTTTCCGAAGTTTTATTTGGTTTTTCTTCCAATTATCAACAAGGAAAATTCAATCATGTGGAAGGCAAAAACCATATTTGATTATAAATATTTGGTATCATGCTATTACCAAGAAAATGTAATATTGATTTGATTTCATCTATCTACTTGTCATCTTAAAGTTAATAATAACTATCCCCTGGCTGATTCAGTTTTTAAAGTCCTCACATTTCCATTATTCCCATTTTGGAAATGAAGAGTTTGTGATTTAAAGGGGTTAAAATAGTTTCTAGTAGGCTTTCAAATAGTTCAGAATCAAGATAAATAGGTCGATCCTTCAACTTTTATCTGGTGCTTTTCCCCATTAGATGGTCTCTGCCTTTATTTCACAACAGCATTAGGTCAGCTCCTTATTGCTTGGTATGTAATGAAGTAGAAGATACAATCCACAGTAAATGTGTGGTATAGTTTTGCTTTAAAATAAGTAGCCAGGATTTGTGTGTCTTGGAGACTATCAGGATTCATAAACTTACTTTTGTACTATAATGTAAAACTCAGAAACTATATAAATGTGCATGAACACGAATAACTTGCTCTTTTGACCTCTGTGTTCAGCATTATTTACTAATGCCAATACATTTTCTTAAGCAGCTAGAAAACAATACATGCTTCATCAAGAGTCTTTGAGCTCCCTGACTCAATGTAGCTGAAAAATGAGGTCTCAGAATGTTTCCAAAGCCCTGAATGATGTTAGAGTCTGGCTCTTTTATGATCAAGTGATCTTTTCAACTTTAATGGGAAAAATAAATCATTGTTAAAAGATAATCTTGTCACATGAAAGCCAAAAAGGTGCAATATCAATGATTCAACTTACCAAAAAGCCACCCTGTGGAATGGAATAAAGCAAATAACACAGTTTGTTTTGTTGTTGCTGTGGTTGGCGGTGAGAGTAGAGTAGGCTTAAGGAAATACTTCGTTTTAAAAATAATAAGAGGGCAATATAAACTTACTTAATAGAAAAATGAATGGACTTGATACAAGGGCTATTTTATAAGAACAGAAATTTGAAATCCTTTTTCAGATCTCTTTCTGTTTCATCCAATTGCTTATTTCATGATGAAACTGCCAATTGTTCACATTCTTTCTCACTTTCTCTTGCTTTTATTCAATTTTTGATGCTGCCAATAATATGAAAAGCACAGAGATAGCTACTAAAGTTAATGCTTGGCTTTGCTTTAAGGTACAAATCTATATTAAAGTAGTTTAGGTACAGTTGGTAAACAAAATTGTTTTTCTAATAGTTTTTTTTCAATGGAGCTTATTCTTAGTATGTTTAAACTAAGCACATCCATCTCTTTAAGTCAATATCTAATTTGGATTATTATGCCAATAAAATCTAGGTAGAGAAAGATATCTACAAGACCATAAATTAATGAAAAAAAAATCCTGTCATTTAAAACAAATGCACACGCGTGTGTGCACTCACACACACTCAAACAAGATTCTTGATCATGTAGATTTATAGCATTTGTATACTTTGTTCCTCCTTGTTTGCAAAAGTATAGAAGGTTTTCCTTAACAGTCTTTCTTTAAATTTTGTTTCTATAAATGAAAAACATGTCAGCCGGGCGCAGTGGCTCACGCCTGTAATCCCAGCACTTTGGAAGGCCGAAGCGGGCGGATCACTCGAGGTCAGGAGTTTGAGACATGGTGAAACCCTGTCTCTACTAAAAATACAAATATTAGCCGAGCACGGTGGCGGGCGCCTGTAATCCCAGCTACTCAGGAGGCTGAGGCAGGAGAATCTCTTGAACCCGGGAGGCAGAGGTTGCAGTGTGAGCCGAGATCGCGCCACTGCACTCCAGACCGAGACTCCCTCTCAAAAAAAAAAAAAAAAAAAAAAAAAAAGAGAGAAAAAGATAAAAGAAAAACATGTCTAAAATCCTGGTAAGAAGTAATTTTCTTCAGTTCAGGAAAACAGAGAGAATATTTGTAACTGTGTACTAAGAGACACCCATCGGGAAAATTCCCAGTCAGTTCTTCCGGCAATGCTTCATAGCTCTCCCATTGGCTCATGGGCTCGGGAAGGTTCGTGGCAAGATTTTTCCAAAAAGAATGCCAATCTCTCTTGTCCATTTTTCAAAGGGTGAAAGAGGATGTCTAAGTAATACCAAGTGAGTCTGAACTGAATTTGTAGTTGGGGCAATAAGCCTAAGGCATAGATGGGCAGCTCAAATCCAAGTGTCAATGTGGGAAGGAGGGGGAATTTAGCCTGGGGGAATTTCCAATACTTTCTGTCAAAAGTTCTCAAGACATGCAGCATCCTCCATGCTGAAGTCTGTCCTTTGCAAAGTACCCCCCATGTAAGAAAACTGTAAGGAGGTCACAGATCATTCTGAAGAATCAACGCAATGTCACAGGCTGATGACAGGTTGACATCTAAGGCCATGGACCAGTTTTCTTTGGGGATGCCTTCACAAAACAGAAGAGCTGTATCAGCAAAATGTCACTGAAAGCTGTCACCACATTCAACAAACAGGGCAGAGCACTGCTCACAAGCGCACCAACAGCCCAGTAAATCGAGAATCCTCGATCCCTTTCCCAAAGGCTGCAACAGAATAGTGTGTTAAAGTAGTTTCTTGGGCCAAACATAGATACATAAAGCCATACAGAGAATGGCAATGCCAGGCTTCTTCATAACTGTGATGTTTGGCGTTTCTCCAAACAGCTCTTGAACAATTTTAGCAAAACTCCAATGGTAGTACTTGTCACTAACCAACACAAGAGGCAGGGTGTAAAGGAAAGTCACAAATGAGCATGCGTAGCACGAAAAGACTAATCTCTGCTTTTATAAAGAGATAATCAACAGCTGATGAATTGGAAATGCAGAATGATGGCGGTGGTTTGCATCACAGGCTCTGAGTCAGACAGATCTGGGATCTAGTCTTAGCTCCTTCACTTATATGTTATATGACATTAGGACATTAATATCTGAACTTCAGTTTTTACATCTGTAAAACGGGACTAATAATACTGCCTACTCTATGGGATGGAAGAAAGGATTAAATTAAATTATGTAAATAAAGTGCTTATGACAGTGCCTGGCAAATAATAAATTATGAAAATGCTGTTTACTTTCATAATAATTACTATTATCATCATTACTAGTTATAATTAGGAAATGCTTTCTGAAAGTGAACACTTTGAATATAACTTACATGTCATCTGAACTGGAAGTATAGTAAGGGTATCTAATTCCCCCTGATTTAGTAAATCAAACAGAAAACCAAAACAAATTGAGTTATTCAACTGGTGTATTTAGAATTGCTGATGATTATAGAATTCAAGAAAGTTAGTGAAACACATAAATTGCAATTCATCTGTCTTGAAAATCTCAAAAATCAGTTTTTATTTGTCTAGTCTAACAGTGGGCAGGGCTTACTTGTTTAAAAATGTATATTTAGAACCTTCTAGAAAAGAAACATGTGCAAGGTGAATAAAGGGGAATAAAGTATGTTAATACAAGGCAGGTATGCCAAAAATCATTTATGTTTCATCTTAGACTGCAAAAATGATGCACTGCCTTTACATAGCACTTTATGCTTTTCAAGGAATTTTCCCTGCATTGCCATTTTATTCTATTAGACACACAGAGACACACAGAGAGAGGGCCACAGAGGGCCACATGTACACTTACAATCTCTTTGCACCCAGCACTGATTATTTTCAAGTCAGCTCTACTATTAGAGTCCTGGTCCAGATGGAGGGGAAGGTATGGCATTAACAACAAGGTTGTGGGGCCAGTCCAGAAAACACATTCAAAGGATAATCTGATTAGCAAATTTTGAAAGGGGTTGGTATATCCATTTCGCTTATCATTTAATTCAAAAAACTCCATAACACAACTTGGACAAAGTTACCAGTATCAAAGGTCCTAATGAAGCATAATTTGTGTTGAGTATGTTGCATTCTGACAGTGCTATAAACCAGGGAGACAGTTTACTGACAATTCTGTGCTACCAGATACCAATGCAGGCCTCTGTCCAGCTTTACATTGTCAATTCTCATGGAAACATGAGCAGTTACATAGCCTCAGAGTATGCTGAAGTTTGGATTGCAAAAGATGAGATGGACAGATTTCATATTTTCATTGCAGATTTTTTTCTTTGCCTTTTCAAACTACTGAGCATAATTTTTTTAAAGGCAGGAAATGCAACTAGTGTTTGTTTCTAGCATGGCTTCTGTTTTGAGATTTCTTCTTTGTAGAAGAAATGTGTTGCCCAGCTGTCTAGAATCCCAATCAGGATATCATTTCAGCATAAACTGTATTATAAAAATGATTTTAGCTGATTATAAGCTAGAATGAATATGAGGCTAGGGCTATTTTATCCAAATTTTACCCACAGAGGGGGCACTCTGATTCAGTTAAATGGAAATAATATAAATGAATGAGGTAAAGTTTAGTTCTGTGTTTTGCCCAGGAAAGAGAGTAATTGTGAAAGACAAAGAATTGCATTAGTGAACAAGCAGAGCTGTGGAGATTCTCAGTTATAGAGATTCTTAGAAACAAGAGTCATGTGGCAAGTGGCCAAAAGTATTGCAATCAACATTTAAAAAACTGGTTCAACCCAAGTTGAATTGCTACTTCTCCTACCTGCAACACTCACACACATTGTTCAACAAATATTAATTTAAAACTCCCTGTATGAGGAGCTCCTTGTATGGAAACACCAAGGCTAGAACTGGTTAATGGGAAAAGATACAAGGATGATTCAAGTTCTACCTCTTTAGAGATTTGTGAAAGAGACAGACATTTCAGCCAGTATCCTATTTTTTGATTCCAAGACTTACAAATTTTAATGTTTCTGAAATACAATCACCGAGTACATTTGATTATATCCTTTCCAAAAGTTGGCATTAAATCTATGGGTCTTATAATAGATGGAATTTTAAAAGTTAGATGTGAATGTACTACTGTAAATTCAGCTATTCAGTGTAAGGGGAACAGAGAAGAAATCTAACTGGAGGCTTCTTGAATGAAATTACTATAATCTGGGCCTTGAAGAAAAAGAAGAAATCTACCAGGCTGGAAGCTTGTGTATGTGGGATGAGAAGGAAAAGATAGGAGGATATTGAAAGTAAAGGGAAGAGCATATGCAAAGACATTAAAAAATACAACAGTATGGAAATGTGGGAGTACGGTTTATATATTAAATGTATTATGAAAAACATTCAGAGAACCTGAAGCCAGCTATTATAGAAGCTAAGTGGGAAGCTAGAGTACAAGGATTTAGGATTTGGAGTTCTTCTGAAGAGACTATTGACTGTTTTTAAGTAAAAGGAGAACTAACATGAGTCTGTCACATTCCTAAGTGTCGTAGATATTATCCAGTTCAATTTTCCCAGATGTTCCCAAGGCATCCCCCCACTGTTTTTCCTGATAGGGAACAGAGGCACAGGGAGGTTAAGATACCAAGGATACAAGGAGAGAGTCTAAGTTCTACCTCATCTGTATGATTTTAAAACCTATGAGCTGTCTATAACACCAACTTAAGATGTTTTGGTCTTCTTGTTTTTCATTTTCTAATTTTTAATTTTTATTTTTTGAATTAATATACATATTTAGAGCAGTTTTAAGGTTACAGAATAATTGAGCAGGAAGTACAGAGAATTAACTTATATCTCCTCACCCTTCCAAAAGTTTTCCCTATTAATAGCATCTTGAATTAATGGGGTAGATTGTTATAATTGATAAGCCAATATCAATACATTATTATTAAGTAAATATTATAATTTACATAAGGATTCACTCTTTGTGTTGCATTTTATGGGTTTTGACAAATGGGTAATGACATGTATGCGTAATTATGGCATCATACAGAATTGTTTCCCCTCAAAATCTCCTGTGCTCACCTATTCATCTCTCCCTCTTTCCCCCAAACCCGTCTCACTGCTTCCATTCATCTTTTACTCTCTGTAGTTTTCCTTTACCCAGAATGTTATGTTGTTGGAATCATGTATTTTCACACTGGCTTCTTTTACTCAGCATATGCATTCAGATTACTCTAAGTCTTTTCATGGCTTGAAAGCTCATTTCTTTTCATCCCTGAATAATATTCCATTGTATGGATGTATTCTGGTTTGTTTGTCCCTGCACCTACTGAAGGACATCTTAGCTGCATTCTAGTTTTGCCAATTATGAAAAAAGCTGCTGTAAATATTTGTGTGTAGGTTTTTGTGTGTGCATGAGTTTTTAACTCATTTGGGTAAGTACCAAGAAGTACTGGATCATACGATAAAAATACATTTATTTTCATAAGGAACTGCCAAATTTTCTTCCAAAGTGATTGAATCATGTTTCATTTCCACCAGCAATGAATGAGAGTTCCTGTTGCTCCACATCTTAGGCAGCATTTGGTGGTGTCAGTACTTCAGCCATTCTAACAGGTGTGCAGTGATATCTCATTTTTTTTAAATTAATTTTTTTTATTATACTTTAAGTTCTAGGGTACATGTGCATAACGTGCAGGTTTGTTACATATGTATACTTGTGCCATGTTGGTGTGCTGCACCCATCAACTCGTCAGCACCCATCAATTCATCATTTATATCAGGTATAACTCCCAATGCAATCCCTCCCCCCTCCCGCCTCCCCATGATAGGCCCCAGTGTGTGATGTTCCCCTTCCCGAGTCCAAGTGATCACATTGTTCAGTTCCCACCTATGAGTGACAACATGTGGTGTTTGGTTTTCTGTTCTTGTGATAGTTTGCTAAGAATGATGGTTTCCAGCTGCATCCATGTCCCTACAAAGGACGCAAACTCATCCTTTTTTATGGCTGCATAGTATTCCATGGTGTATATGTGCCACATTTTCTTAATCCAGTCTGTCACTGATGGACATTTGGGTTGATTTCAAGTCTTTGCTATTGTTGAATAGTGCCGCAATAAACATACATGTGCATGTGTCTTTATAGCAGCATGATTTATAATCCTTTGGGTATATACCCAGTAGTGGGATGGCTGGGTCATATGGTACATCTAGTTCTAGATCCTTGAGGAATTACCATACTGTTTTCCATAATGGTTGAACTAGTTTACAATCCCACCAACAGTGTAAAAGTGTTCCTATTTCTTCACATCCTCTCCAACACCTGTTGTTTCCTGACTTTTTAATGATTGCCATTCTAACTGGTGTGAGATGGTATCTCATTGTGGTTTTGATTTGCATTTCTCTGATGGCGAGTGATGATGAGCATTTTTTCATGTGTCTGTTGGCTGTATGAATGTCTTCAAGGGATGGAAAGGACCTCTTCAAGGAGAACTATATCTCATTGTTTTAATTTACAACTCTTTGATAGCATATGCATTTCCTAATTTTCTTCTTACCTCCTATGTATTTTTCTATTATCTGTAATTTTGACTTTTACATTTTCCATCATTCATTGGTTCATTCATCAACATATAGTAAGTGTCCATTGCAAGCCAATAACATTTTTTGAATATGGGTCATTTTTTTTTACTCTTTTTCTACTTTTTCCTCATTTTTATTTTGACATGTTCCATTCATTATTTATTTCACATAAACTATTAATTTGTTTCTCTATATATTCTATTCATTTCTAGATAAACTAGTTGGTTATCTTTTACTTTTCTGATAATTTTTAAATTTCCTCCACTTTCTCATTCTCCTGTTAGTTTTATTATCATTTATTCACAGTACATACAGCACAGTGTCTGAAATATTGTTCCATATGAAACTGTTTGAAAAAATCTCTGAAGTGGAAATCACTTACCTTGGTTGACAATAAATCTTAACTTCTGTATTGTTGCCAGATTGCCACTAACTCGATATATTCCATCAACATCTAGACCTGAAGACAAAAGGGCATATATTAGCACATATAGGAACTGAGAGGGTTAAAAAAAAAAAAAAAAAACTATGAAAAGAAGGAGTAAATCACACCAAATATCTCTTCTTCTCAGAGAAAACTAATTTGTGTGTTCTAAATTATGCACTCTTCAAAATTTTAATCTCAATAAAGTAATCATGGTGTTCAGTCATAATTAAAATTATCATCAATAAATTTGAGTCTAATTGAGGCACAGAAGAGCGGTAGGTAGCATAGGATTGCATCATATAGTTAAGATTCATTTCCAAGGAAAATATAGGAATCAAACTGGGTAGGGGAGAAACCTCCAGACATTTGTGTATTATTGCCTTTTTTCTGCAAGGTAAAATAACTCAAGACATTTGTGAGACATTTGCTACTGGCCTGACTTCCTGCCTTTCTGTCTCTCTTCTTTCCTTCCTCTCCTCCCCTCAGCTCTTTTTCTTCCCTCCATTTCTACTCTGTTCTATTCTACTCTATTCTATCTATTCTATTCTATTCTAGTTTTCCTGTGATCGCTACAGAACAACATGTTTTGGTCTGATTGTTTGAAACTAAAGAGTAAAAATTCTATTATAGATATAATGCTAGTTTGATAACTTCCAGTGTATTATAGGTAATGGGTGCTCCATTATGGAGAGAAAAATAAAAAAATCTTTAGCAAAATGGTAAAATGAATTTCAGATTATTTTAGAACTGGTCATCTGTAATTCAAAATAACTTATCCTGGCAGTGAATTTCAATAATCATTCACTTGTTTTCCACACATCTATAGAATCTAGTTAATTTCATGACCACATTATGAGGACAACGAAGAAACAGGAAAACGAAAAGGGAAACACTTAGTCAAACACTATAGTAGTATCTAAAAATGCTGAAAACATAATTTTAATGTCAAGAGTGTATATTCTTTGCTGTGTCTGGGCACTCAGAGAGGCCTAGGTGAAATTGCCAGCAGATGCAGAGGTCTATATCTAAGCAGTTTCTCTAGGGAGGTGGTATAGCATCATGGATAATCATTGTAATTCACAATAGTATTAAATATATTGGTAGAAATTATTGCCATAGTATAACAGAATAAAGCCTTTCCAAAGCTCTTTACTGGCATAAAATGAGCTCATTTATTGCTTTACTATCTCTACATTTTTGCACACTTTTTATTAGGAACACTTCTGCCATTGTGCAAAATATTTCATTGGGAGGTTAGGGTAGAATGACATAACTTAGAACACTGGTAATAATGGCATAATTTAGGACAGTCATTCACTATAGTTTTTACTCTTCCATGTAATAAACTATATGATTACTCGAGATAATGGCAATAAAATGGAATAGCTATTAACAAATGTATTAATTGATGCAACTTTATAGTTCTAGAATAATCTAAGAAATTACTGAGACTCTGTCTCTCCCTGAGAACTATAAATTGTGAGGAATTGGATGAAGCTGGACACCAGTTAGCCAGTGGTGAAACTTTCTAAGACATATATATTTGTAAAAATCCAATATATTTTTTCTTTGTGATGCACAAATTACCTCCATTAATCTAAGTCTACGCTGGTTTGTTTGTTTTAAAGTACAATTTCTGCTTGACAGCTTAAATGTGATAATAGTCCTAATTAAAATTTTTCTAATATTTAATTCCTACCTTTAGTATTGGTCTATTTTGGTCTTAAGTTCATGCACTTACACCCAGAATGTTAAAAAATTAATTTACAAAAAACTTATTAATCATTTTTTTCTGTCATTAGATGCTTTTTGGTACTTAGTTTTAACCTATGAAATTTTAAATAACATGATAGATTTAAAACTACCAGAAATTTTACATTAAACTGTGTCTTTTTCCAAGTTTTCCCTCTTAATTTTTTTGAACATATGGCCACAGAGGAAAATTATCTTAAAATTATTCTCTAAAATCACCCTCAGAGGCCCTGAAACGTTTACAGAAAAATGTTCATAATGCCATGCTTGGGGGTTTCGGGGAGAGTTTTGGATTTGGAAGTAGACAAATGGCATCAGAACCATGAGTGGTGAATAAAGTCACCTTGATGCTTGCCACCACAAACAAACAAACAAAGTTTGATCAAGTGAACGTGGCCCTGATTTTTTTCCACGGATTATCAATTGATTTTAAGGAATTTAGAGAAAAAGAATTATTGTAGAAAATAGAAACATCAATGGAATATGTGGGTCTATGATCTCTAAATGAGAAATTCTAATGTTTTTTAAAATCAAATTAGTCCTATTTACAATGATTAAAGATAAAATGTGAATATCTATTACAACAAAAATGAGAACATTGTGTGTTTTTAAAAAACGTTGTTTTGCTAATTAGCTAGACCCTTATCAGAGGTCTATTATAAATGAAATTATTTGAATTTCAAAATTTCATTGCAAATAAGGGTCTTCTTTAATCGTTGCTTTAATATGCATATTTATACAAGATATAAAATCAAATGAATGTCTATTTTGAAGTTAGCACTCTTCCTTTTCAAATATTATTCTACATGCTATTGAAATGCATAGAGTCATAAACTGGTTTTTAACTGATGAAATTCCCTGTATCCAAAACTTTGTTTTCTTTTAGAGAGTTACAATATAAGAAGTGCTTTCCTTGGTTTTTCATACATTTCTGTAAAAAATTTTTTAAGTCCAATAATCAAAACCATTTGAAAAAGTCGTATGGATTGAACGTGTATTACATATAAACAACTGGAAAGCAGTATACTGTTTAAAGAAAGCAGCCTCATCCTAAAGTAATAACACAACTTTCTTTTGGCATAAAAGGAGGGAGCACAGCTGGTGGAGACAGGAAGGGTAAATCAGACCTGTGCTACCACTGTGGTTGTAGACCTGAGTCACAGCAGAGAAACTGCTTTGTGACTGGAGATAGAAACCAGAAAGTAAAAGGGAGTAAAGCAAAACATATTAGATGCAATATGAATCTATCTTGACACAACTTCCAAACCCTTTAAATTCAAAGATACCAACACTATATATCTTGTGAGTGATAATGATCTCTGACATTAGCGGCTCCTGCTTTGAATGGCTCATGCTCTCTGGCTATCATACTTTTTAAATTACATAAATAGAGTGAAAATGACAAAGTTTCATATGAAAAGGGAGGGTATTACATTTTGCGAAATAATCTGGAACATATCAGTGAATTGTAACAGTTATAAATTATATAGGCACAGTCTTGAAGTTGATTTGCTTTTCCCTGAATGGCTCACAGAACAGCAAACCCAAAGTTCTAGGACTATTACCCAAATTACAATTATTCACGTGCCATCTTCCTTTTACTCCAAGAACTTTGAAAGTTATGCCAAACCAAACCAATGTAAATTGGTGGATTTGGACATCCTTTTCATGACCACATTATTCTTGCTGGATTGCAAACTACTTATTTTGGAAATATAATTAGACTTCGTATGATTTTTAAATGACCAATGTCTTCAAGGTACCTCTTTTGTGCTTCGGAGAAGGTTGGTGAAAAATCGCTTTGAGAGGTACCTCTTTCAAGAAAATAACATGACTGTAAATGCTAACAGGATTTTTGCCTGTTATGCTAAAAATACTTTGGGAACATGATAAAACTAAGTCATTTTACTTTTTTTAAAAAAATCACACTGGCATTAATGGTAGTATGAAAAATTCTCTGAAGAAATCCACATTCACTGAAATATTGTTTATTTGTTCATCATCAGCTGACCTTCTTATATTTCAAAATAGTGTTTACTGTTGGCAGAAATCACTGGGTATTGCTGTGGGGGATTTTAAAAAGTCTCCCCACCCCCTCCCCCACTTTTTTTTTTTTCCCTGAAGAAGCTTAGACTGGGATAGACACACAATTAGGAGTTATTAGACCAAATGGTGGTCTAAGCCCAGTGGAAAGAATGCAGCTGTCATGAGTAATTCCCACCATAAATCTTAGACACTTTACAAAAAGAAATCTAAGACCAACACTCTGTCCAGAGTTGACTGGCTTATCTGCCAAAATATGGGCAGTTTTTGACAATGCAGACGAGTCTGTTAAAAATAGTTGAAAACTGGTTTAGGTAGCATTTTGGGTAGCCCAAATGATGGACAAACCACGCAGATGTGGAGTTTGAGCCTGGTTGAGTGGTGTGCCCCGAAAGTCTGCTTGTTTTTCTGACATACAACAAAATGCATCTGAACCTTTGCAGCCTGCAAATGTGGGCTGGGAATTTTGCACAAACAGCCCCTCTCCTGAGATTTATGGCGCGTCCTAATTCCTAGGAGGCCAGAACTACCACAAGAAATGCCATTCTCGCAATACTTTGAACTTCTGGCTTCTCCCTCCGGTGAAAACCTTTGAGCACAGGAACACTCAGGTTGCCCTCAACCCTTGCACGTTTCTCTCTCAGTCCTTCCAAAGTTCTACTTGGGTTCTGAGCTAAACTTGAGAAACTCTGGTGCCATTCAGACCTATCCCTCCTCCTCTAAGTTGAAGTGAGTGTTTCCAACATTTTTTTTGCTAGCTTATTTGTTCACACACTTTAAATTCAATGACTGAGAGTACAGGATATAACTTAGAATTCTAATCTCTCTTCCAACTCAGTGGTGTTTATTTTGTACCTATCTGCCATTTTTATTTAATTATTGTTAATTTCGTATGAGATGCCCATCCTTCAATAGCCTTGCTATTTCCTAAGAATGATTCCCTTAGGAAATAGCTGGCACAATTTTGATTTTCAAACAAGAATAATTTTATTCTATAGGATAACTATATGACTTCATAAAAACCATTCTAAAAATATATACAGGTTTTTTTTTTTTTTTTTTTGCTATACTTCCATGGTTTAAAAAAAAATAAAAACCAAAATTAAACCGTATAGAACAATATACAATCCAAACTAAGTACAGTAGCTGCCCCAACCTGCTTTCCAAAGATAGTTATTGTTAACAATTCTATTTTAGGCCAGGCTCAGTGACTCACACCAACAATCCCAGCATTTTGGGAGGCCAAGGCAGGAGAATCACTTGAGCTCAGGAATCCAAGACCAGCCTGGGCAACAGAGTGAAACCCTATCTTCACAAAAAAAATTTTAAAAATTAGCCTGGCATGGTGGCTACTCAGGAGTCCGAGATAGGAGAATCACTTGAGCCCAGGCAGTTGAGGCTGCAGTGAGCCTTGATCACACAACTGCACTCCAGCCTGGGTGGACAGAGCAAGGCCCTGTCTCAAAAAGAAAAGTTCTATTTTCATTCTTTTTGTTAATGTTAATATGTCATATTTCTGTTTATTAATTTTGAAGGGTATTTATTTATTTCTCAGAAAATATAAAGAGCTTAGTGCGTTCATAGTTCCTACCACTTATCTGTACACCCTCTTTCTCTTGAGTTAATTTGCCTATTTCTATATGTTAGCATATCAAACTATCTCTGAGCTATGAAAAATAAAGCAGTATATTTATTCTTACTTCTCTCTACTACTTCCCTTCCCAGTTTTACTCTGTATGCATTTATTGTTTATATTCTTAAAATTTGGGACATTTTGTTTTTTATAACTATTTTGTGACTTATCTACGGGTTAATAGTCACCAATTTTTAAAAAGGGAGAATGTTGGGGTTTAACATTAAAATTTAGTTTCACAAAGGAGAGCTCCTGAAAGACTTAATTTGTCCTCTTCTTCCTTTGTAGGTTTCTTCATTTCTTCAGACTAAGTCCTGCCCAACAGAAGTTTCTGCAATGATAGAAACTTTCTGTCTCTTTGCTGTCCAAACTAGCATTCACTGGCCACATATGACTGGCTACAGAGAATATTAACCACTTGAAACGTGGTTAATACAACTGAGGGACTGAATTTTATTTTATTCAGCTTTGAGTAACTTAACCATACATGGCTGGTGATGACCATTTTAGACAATGTGGCTCTAGATCACCATCAACTACCCTCCTTCTCTTGTATTCCATTGTTATTCTTTCTTGGATTGAATTTTAAGAAGTTTCTTGATTCATGAAAGGATGTGATTGATAATTTTTCTTACTTTACCCATCTGTTTTCTTTTGCTTCCTAATTGATTGTTGACTTGAATATTCATTTCAGTTTCATAATCTTTTACTTTTCTAACTTTGAAAAATAAATGTTCCATTATCTTCTAGCATCCCTGCTGTTAAGTCTGATGTCAAATTGATTCTTGACACTTTACAGGTAAATTGCTTTTGCTCTCGGATTAAAAAAAAATTTTTATCTTTAAACTTGTAGCAGTAAAATGTCACTCATATGTGCTCCCCATCTGGGCTTTTTCATTTGGAAAACATTTTCTTATATTATTTGCTCAATATTGTTTTCCCTCTATTATCTCTCTTCTCTGTATCTAGAATTTATTTAAGACAGATTATCAAATACTGGATTACCCTTATGATTGAGGTTGATTAAAATAAACAGTGGTCATGGGTACCTCTGTATGTATCCAGCTCTCTCCCTCCCTACAACTTGTCCAATCGTAAATGAGAATGGTATGTGGGGGTGTCTTGCAGGATAAAAGGGTGGTGAGTAGACAATAGGCCAGGGGTTCTCCCCAGTTATCAAAGTAAGGGAGACTTAACTTAGGGTATAGAGAACTTTACCTATTTGCACCTGGGCAAAGGCATATCTAATTCTGTTGGAGAATACCTGAGACACTTTCTTCTCTACTGCCTTCTTTCTCAGACACCGGCAACTTTTCCATCCTTACAGAAATTGCTCTCAGGCTCAAGCACCTGCTGTAGATGCTTCTTTGGTGCAGGATAAAGAGGAGCCCAGTTCTCACAGCTGTTAGATCCTGTTATTTAATGAATTACTTTCTTTACTGCCCTCTGGACAATTTCTGTTCTTTTTATTGACTCCAAGTTTGGTTATTCTCTGGGACATCCCTGGAAAGAACTGTGCCTAATTGTGGTGTCTGGGAATGGTGTTTCTCCTGCTTTCATTTCTCTATTTGTTTGATCCCATCTGCTTCCTCTCTTCCTGGAATTTCTATTTCTTGTCTGCTGATGGCACCTTTTCTGTTTTCAGCACCATTATCAGCTTTTTTTTAAAAAAAAAAAAACACATATTTTCTATTATTTCATTGGGATTGTTTTGAGGGAAGAGAATCAGACATATTTTTTCAGTCTGCCAACTTGAATGTGAGGCTTACATTGTTTTTCATAAAATAAGAACTTTAAAAATTGAAAACAGAAGTTTCATTAGTTTGTGAAGATAACTACTATATAATTTTCATTATTGGTACATGGGAAATAAATGGTAAGGGATTAAACTGTGAATATTTAAAACAGTCATTACGCGATTGCAATTCAAATGTTGGAAGAACAGGTTGCTACAGGTGAGTTTCAGCACATCTCTCACTTCATTTTTCTTACTCCTTTCCTTTTCTGTGTTTATAGAAATTCCTACTATCATTTATGTATTTTTCAATTCTTTTATTACTGAGGTTGTTTTAGTTTTCCATTTCTTTCATGAGCCTTTTCTTTTCAATTTTTATCTCATTTTGTTTTTTTGTTCTACCTTCCTCATATCTCTGCTATGAATGCTTGCTTCGTAGACACAATTATTGCAACAAGTTTTTCTTTTTAATATCATAACAAAATACCTTCAATTTTTCCTTCATTATTTTATTTGCTTTTGGTTATCATTATCTAGATTTTATTGGCTCATTTTTGATTATTCATTTCTGAAAAAAATGTATTTGATCTCCCAGGTATTTGTAGGGGATTCATATGGAAAATAAGAATTTTTATTCTTTTAAGACATGGAAGAGATAAATATTTGTTGTCAATTTTTCATTAATGTTAGACTAAAAAGAGGTCACCAAGGATTTTTTTTCTCTTTTCTGAGAAAATGGCTTAGAACCTATGATACTAAAAATTGAGCAATTATTTAAAATTGTTTATATAGCCAGCGTCTGAGCTAGGGGAAAATTCCAGATTTAAATTAATACCTTGAAATAGCACATAATAAAGGAATATATATATATGTGTATATATATACATACATACTAAGAAAAAGGTGGTATCAAATAGACTCTTGAATAAGAAAGGAGAATGCTTTTTCAAGGACATTTCATTGAATACTTGGGCGATTGAGATCATTTTCAAATGCTTCACCCCCACTTCCTTCCTTTGCCCTGTTACTTCAACCTGTTAATATTTGGAAATAAGATTATTGTTTTCTTGCAAAAATATTTATCATTAATATTGGTCCTATTTGCTCTTCTGCCCAGTCCTGAAATCTTAACGAGCCTTGTCTTATTTGGACACTGGAGAAGACAGGCGTTGTTATATTGCTCCAGCATCAAAATTGGGTGAGGAAAAGAACTAAATACCCTGAGTGTTAAGTGTGTTACCGGTTCTGCATTGTATCATTTATGTGGTTAAGTGTGTTAGTGGTTCTGCATTGTATCATTTATGCCTTGAAAAGTTCTGAGACAATAGAGTTTGGGGATTGTGCGTGGGGGGATGGTAGGGATACGTGTGGCAAGAGAGTGGCTCTCTTGCTTTTTACTATTATTAGATATTCTTGTATAGAGACACAGGGTTGGATTCAATCTTTGAAAACAATTTATTGTATTACCTTCCTAGTTTCTTCATCTCTCTCATTCATGTTAAGTAGGATATTAGACATTTCCATAAGTAGAAGAAAATCTCACTGACTTCTTCAAATGTTACAAAAAGAAAAAAAAAAGTCATCCCTCCTCAATGTGGATACAGGGGTAAAACCACTGTCATTCCTCATTATTAGAATTTTTCCCTTATATTTATACTTAGTTCTTGCCAAAATGTCTCATCAATTTTCTTATAATTGGAGATGCTTATCCATACCATTGGAATCTGGTAGTATAGGCAGTAGTATACTTTTAAAAATGTTATTTCCTGGTATCCATTTGCTGTGATTCTTTTTATGGATCAGGCTTGTTTGTGTGTATAGCCTGTATACATTGAATTTAACTCCCACCTTTAAAATGATTCCTTTTAACTTAAGGATTACCAAATGGTAAGTCAACCAGGGCAAAGACAAGGGGAAAAAGTTCCAGTGCAGCTAATGTGATATAGATTGATAAGCCATTTATGTACCTTGCTTAATACTTAGTTAACATGAAACAATAGTGGAACAATAGTGTCCTATTATGTGGCTCATTTTCTGCACATTGATTCTTATATCTCTCTCTAAACTAAGAATTTGAGGCCTAACTGCATGAAGCCTGCAGGATAGTAGACATAAATGTGATTTACAGATATATGCCAGCCTTAGGATCATTTGGAAATCTCTGAAGATAAGAAAGATCTCAGCAATATTCTGAGTTTGCTTGTGAAATTTCTCTAGAAAAGAACCTAGCATCGGTGGTCTGATCAGACCAAAGATGATTAATTGAAATGATTTCTGGAGAGTGGGAAACAAGGTACCTATAAACAGTCACTGACAAATTATCTTACATATTTCTTTTTTTTAAAAATCTTAATCTTGAAGACAAATTTTGGTCAATGATTCTGGTTATCATTAAATGAGAGCTGTTGCCTTGAAGAAAAACTTAGTGTATCTGGAAGATATTGAAGTTGGAGGTTGTATTTGGTTTATCTCATATTATTCTCTGAGTTTCTTTTATGTTGCAGTTCTACTGTTATGCTCTGATCATGCTGATGTAAATAAATCATTCATTTGGTAGTATGACTTGCTTAGTGTGTTTCATTAAAATAAATAGAAGTAACAAGAATAATGAATCTAATTTCGTCTGCCACTATCATCTGGTAGTTTGCAAACCAATATACCAGCATAACCTGAGATCTACACAGCAGTGGGGTGGCCACAGCAGGTTTAAAGAAAGAAAAGCAGCTTCCTGGAGATGCTATTCCTAAGGAAAGCTTGGAGTCTCAGGAGGAATAATCTATACTATGTGCCTATGCACACTTTTTAAAAAAAATTTTAGCAAGATACTATTTCATAAGTTAAAGAAACACAATAAAAGGCTCACCAACACAAACAAGAAGAAAACTGAAAAATGGCTCCTTTTGGGATGAAGTCATAAGAGTTATATAAAGTGTACCTTTGATCCCATCATACTTGAAATAGATATTGATTTAAAATTCATACATTTGCCATCATTCTTTTCAATCCCTCCACCCGTAATTTTTTTTTTTTTTTTTTTTTGTAACATCTAAACAAAGTGACCTCATTGTTTTCCACTGGATTTTTTTAAACATTGGCTGGGATGATTGAGATTCAGGAATGTGGGAAAATGGATTCCCAAACCACGTCCCTCCCCTTTCATTCTGAACTGTAATTTTTGGCTTGGCTTGAATCACAGTCATCACATTTCAGCCTGAATCTCTCTGTAAAGTGATCTTTCTTAAACATTTCTCTCACTCATCAAGGGATCAGAAACAAAGCTGTTCTAGCCTTTCAGCAAAACACTTACAGGCAGTTTTTACAGAGAAGTCACAAGAGCTAAATTTCCTCTAAAATTGTTTGAAAAGCGAACATTTTCAGTGCCTTATTGTCCTTTTTGTGAATCTTGTCATCTGTATGCCATGAGCTCCAGCAGCTATTTTAATCTGTTTTTGTTTGCAATCCATTTGGTGTCCACCCAAGGAAATGCAGGTGATTCTAATTAACTTACTGCTGAAGATGTAGGAAAAAAAAATTCCAATTGTGATGTAGCGAATTATATACTTAAAACTTTTATTATTTATAACACTTTATTAATGAAAATGTTATATAAATATATTTATCACCTAGTTCATTGCTGTTCACTTTTTAAAAATCAATGGGGATTATGGCACAAGAAAAAGCCACACACATTCACAAATACAGACACAATACAGACCCCAAGAACACTTGCCAACTTTTATTTAACAAGAGTAGCAACTTAAAAATAACATTATTTTTACTTTGTGCAACATAGTTTAATATCTGAAATAACTCTGTTCCAATAAAAATCTATTGAAATACTCTCAGGCCTAACTCTGCCCTGAAGGTAAAAGTGATTAATTGAAAGATTTTGGCAGATCTCTGCTCACCACCAGGGCAGTTTAATTTAGAACACATTCAACCATTTCTCAGTGTCTCTGTGTTGGTGGAGCATAACTTTTGATCTTCTCTGGGGAGGTGCCTCTAATTTAGACCCTTTGGCTTGCCACTACCTGGAGGGTTTTGATGGCTTGCCTCTGCTAAGCATTCAGGTGAGAGAGAGCTCTCCCCTGGCTGCTGCCTCTCAAGTGAGTTCGTAAAAGCAAATTCCAGGCACAAAGACAAGATATTCTACAAACCCATTTGAGTACACCGACCATCAGCAGAGTCCTATTTAGATCACAGACAAAATGGTTCTTTTTTCAGCTTCTTGCTGCCTGTCCAAACTTCTGAGAAATTATAGTGTCAGTAGCCTCTTTCCCAGGCAAAGAAGAAGGTGCTCGTAACTACGACAGTGGATGAAGCTGAGACATTTGAACTTCCTATTCTTGGGAAACACAAACAGGATGACTGTTTTCTTTTTGAGAATACAGGAGAAACTGCTTAGCAGATATTATTAATACTTTTGCTAAACAGAAAGGTGGGACTAGAGCATGTTCCTTCCTGCTTGGCAGATGGACGTGTGTTAAACTGTGATTAAATGGAAGAACAGATGAATTCTAAGATATTCTGTGGCCCTTGAATTGGTGAATTCCAACTCTCCAGGCAATTTGACAGATATTGTGTAGGCACTTCCTATATTGCAAAAGTGTACTAGGCATTGGGGTATAGTAACAAACATGGTATACACACTTCCATATGTAATGGAACCATAGCATGCACTAAAATGTGAGAACATATATTCTCTGTGAGGTGGATTATAAAAATGATTCTGTTTTTAAATCGTTTTACATATTTCCCAACTATTTTATAAGTGTTTATATACATATGTATACACACACGTGTATAGTATATACATATATATTACTCTTGTGAACAAACAATATTATGACATTTATTATGAAAACATTATGACATAGATTGAAATTATTTGATAATATATAGTTATAGATAATATATGAGTTTATGTTCCCACAGACCCACTTGAAAAATGTTTGGAGACTATCATAAATCTATTCTGTATCCTTGAATGCTGTATTTTGTATCTCTAATTTAGCTGAAAGATGGTTTAAGACTCTTGAAATGAGGTTCAAAATCTTCATGGGACACACAGTAGAAATCTCAAAATTAAGTATTTCATAAACTATTTCTTACTGGGGAAATCAGATCCAGATTTGGAGATAGAAATATAAGGTATCTGGAATAGAGCTGAAAAGACAAAAACATTTTCCCTACTTAGAAGCTCTACCTTTCCCTGGACAATTTATACCATTGGCTTTTGCAATTTTGGGACTCGTACAAAAAGAAATGCATAAGCAAAAGCCAAGAGGTAGCAATAAAGTTGGCTTTCTGACTTTCTTTTGTCACAACATAAAGTAGAAAGATTAGCCTTCTTCTAGTGGTCTAGGAGAGACCTAACTTCTCAGCTTCATTCTGGAGTACATAAGGGCTGTTAAACATCTAACAAAGAACTATGCACCCTCTGTTTACTCAAAATACTTTGTTGACTTAAGAAAAGGCATTCCAATACCAATTGTTCCCTTATTTAAACTCATCTAGCACTAGTGTAATACAAACCAGATTTTCAGCTTCTGGGTGATTTTTGTCACATAGATCTACATTGAAAGATTTGTGGAAATATGTGGGTATTTGCATATGTATATATACACATATATATTTATATATATGTTTAGTATCTCTCATTTCTTTCTGATCGATTGTCACGGAAAGAAAATATTTTAAACTAACATGTGCCAAAAAATGGACAAATGAGATTACATCAAACTAGAAAGCTTCTGCACAGTAAAGGAAACAATCAACAGAGTGGAGTGACAACCTATAGAATGGCAGAAATTATTTTCAAACCGTACATTTGACAGGATGTTAACATCAGAATGTATAAGGTACTCAAACAACTCAATATGAAACAATAAAAAACCAAATGACCTGAGCCCAAGTTAAAAATGAGCAAAAAACTAAATAGATACTTCCCAAAAAAGACATAAAAATGGCCACTAGGTAAACGGGAAAATGCTCAACATTACTAATCATCAGATACATGCAAATTAGAGCGACAATGAGATATCACCTTACCTCTGATAGAATGACTATTATTAAAAAGACAAAAGATAATGAGTATTGGCAAGGATGTGGAGAAAAGGAATCTCTTTTATATTGTTGGTGGGAATGTAAATTAGTACAACCATTATGGAAAAAAGTACAGAGATTCCTCAAACAATTAAAAATAGAAATACCATATGATCCAGCAATCACTCCCACTGGGTATATATCCAAAGGAAATAAAATCAGTATATCAAAAAGATACCTGCACTCTTATTTTATTATAGTAATATTTACAATACCCAAGATATAGAATTAACCTAAGTGTCCATAAACGGTTGAATAAAATGTTTATTTTATTTTATGATTATTTTATGATTTTATGAATAAAATCATATATATAATATCACATTTTATCATTCAACCATTTATCATATATATATATGATACACACACACACACACACACACACAAATGGAATACTATTCAGCCATTAAAAAATCCAGCTTTTGTGACAACATGAATGAACTTGAAGGACATTATGCTAAGTGAAATAAACTAGGAACAGAAAGATACATATTGCATCATCTCACACATATGCGGAATTCAAAAAGGTTGATCTCATAGAAGGAGGGAGTGGAATAGTGGCTACTAGAGACTGGGATGATTGGGGGGATGGTAGGAATGAGAAAATGTTGGTCAAAGTATACATAATTATAATTAGATAGGAGGAATAAATTTCAAGGGATCTATTGGATAACAAGATGACTACAGGTAATAACGACATATATTCTGGAAAAATGTAATGAGAGTAAATGTTAAGTGCTCTCATCTATGATAACTATGTGAGGTAATTTGTTAGTTACATAGATTTACCTATTTCACAATATGTATATACTTTAAAACTTCATGTTGCATGTGATAAAAACATATATTATCTACAAATTTAAAAAAAACTAAGATGTTTTATATATGCTGATGTTCATTGATATAACATTTATGAAATATCTAACTCCATATACGTGACTTTCCAAAGTGGCAATATATCAATTATAAATATATTTCATGTTTTCTCTTGTATGAAATGTAAATAAAGCATGTCTTAATTTCCCTGTTTCCTCCAGGGGATGGCAGAGTTTGAGTTTTGATGTTACAAACTCCATTGAATTTGAATGTTAGGCAATCCATAATCAGGCACTATAGTTAAATCTTGAAGTGCCATGGAAGACAGAAATGAAAGATTCTCAATTTGAAGACTTGGATTTTATGCCATTGGTTCCCAGGATAAGTTAATATTAATTATAGAGGCTACATTTACAGTTTATTTTCAGAAATTCTGAGAAGATAATTCTTTCTTAAAACATTTCACACAGTCTTGCTAATGCCTAAAATTCTGTAACTAGAATTCTTTCTTTTTTCTTCAAATCCTATTGGAGGATTTCACATCAAACCTCACTAGTCATATACGCTTTAGTATGTGGATTAATTTGTTAGATCTTTTACTGGGAGTAGACTTTAACTGAAAAGAAGACAAGTAGGATGAGTTCACTTATGTAGGATGTGGGAGAGAAAAAGGTGGAGAAGAAGGGGCAAGTACATAATGGGAGAGGAACAGAAAGGGAAAATAGGTACAACATATTGGTTTCAAATGAATTCAAAAGAGTGGTTGCTATTATCCAAAGTTTCTCCCTTCCTGGGTTACCTGCTATTTTGGACACACCAAGACACAGAAAAAAAGAAGTATATTACTGTACTTAGAAATTTGGGGGAAAAGAGGCACATTTTTAAGCTTAATTAAACACAATTTTTTAACATAATTTATTCTTATAGTGATTTTCTATCATAAGGAAATTAGAAACATGGAAATTGTAAAAAATCACATCTTCTTCAGGAAAAATTTATAAAATAATTTTTCTTTCAGGTGAGTACAATGCTCTAAATTGAGGTTCCTAAATCCATATAGGTTTGTTTTGTTTTTTATTTTTTCTTCTGAGACAGGGTCTCACTCTTGTCTCAGGCTGGAGTGCAGTGGTATGATCACAGCTCACAGCAGCCTCAACCTCTCCAGGCTCAGGTGATCCTCCCACCTCAGGCTCTCAAGTAGCTGCAACTGCAGGCACACACTACCACGCCTGGCTATTTTTTTTTTTTTTTTTTTGGTATTTTTTTGTAGAGACAGAGTTTTGCCATGTTGCTCAGGTTGATCTTGAACTCCTCAGCTCAAGAGATCTGCCCACCTCAGCCTCCCAAAGTGCTGGGATTGTAGGCATGAACCACTTTTCCTGGCCCCATATAGGTCTTTTTTTCTATAGATTGAAGTGTTGTGAATATACACAGCATTTTCCCATGAAATCAGATCTCTGAAGCCAGGCCTGTCTCCTTTCTGGGTAAGGACTGCAGAGAACACAATGACTTCTCTCACCATATCACTTCTGCAGTTTCACTATATGTGGCGTTGTCTGTGTATACATCACTGGGTCTGTAGTAGCCGATTTTCATACTGCTATAATGAACTACCTATGACTCAGTAATTTATAAAGGAAAGATGTTTAATTGACTCACAGTTCAGCATGGCTGGAGAGGCCTCGGGAAACTTACAATAATGGTGGAAGGCAAAGGGGAAGCAAGGCACCTTCTTCTCAAGGTGGTAGAAAGAAGTACCAGTGAAGGGGGAAGAACCCCTTATAAAGCCATCAGATCTCATGAGAACTCACTTTTATGAGAACAGCATGGAGGAACCAGCCCCACAATTCAATTACCTCCACCTGGTCTCTTAATTGACATGTGGGGATTATGGTGATTACAATTCAAGAAGAGACGTGGGTGGGGACACAAAGCCTAACTCTATCAGGCTCACCGGAGAGATAAGAGGTGTCAGATGGAGCCAGTGACGTATACACAAACAATGCCTCAAGTCTTAAGTCTTCCGCAGTAACTCAACCTAAGGCTTATTGGCCTTAGCTGGTGATGCATGGTTTTGAACTATGGCAGACTTATGAGGTCTTAGATTTCCAATCTGCTCTTAAGTTTTAAAACAAACCTTAATAAAGGCAATTACACCAGAAACAAATGCATTTCTATTAATTCACTGGCCAGAGTATCAAAAGAAAGTGATAATATTATTTCCGTTAAGAGCAAAGTGTGCTACAGTCAAAACCCCTTGAGAGGAGGAGGGTAGCAAGCTTGGAAACACAGCATGCTTTTAGAAGTGTCAGTGAGACTCCCTTTTCCCTTTTATCAAATGAAACAAAACAAAATCCTCTTTCCTGGTGCTTGAACATACTCTAATAGAGACAAATTATTGATACCTTTAAAAACAGTTTTGCTCAAGGTAATACTCAAAAGTGTGAATAAGGGTGTCTGAACATCAAGCTGGGGTATAAATGACATTCCTGGGGCAGGTGTGCCAGAAGGAGAGTATCAGGTCAGACAGGGGCTCAAGGTGACATCACGGAGTAATGTAACCACACAGCAAAGAAAAAGAAGGAAAGAAGCAAATGCACTGTTGTCCTTCAGATCCCATATTTTGCCCCATGAGAAATTAAATGAACAGGTTCACACATGTCTTGTTTTCAGGGTTTCAGAGTTCTTCCAACTTTAACCATGTTACCTGCCAACATTTGTTAAAAAATCTTGTCATAAAAATGAAACTAAAAATTTACTATCTTTCAACATTCAACAAGTTGAAAAGCATTCCCCTGCTCATCATCCTGTCACTCATGGCAATGATCAGAAATGATTCAGGAATTTATTTGAGTAGAAAGATCTGTTTTCATTCTAATGTGTCATTGTGTGTTAGAAATGCTAGACAAGAAGAAACTTCAAGAAAGTGAAAAAGTTAAAAGTGAAGTTGTTGTTCATAAAATAGTTGTTCTGTACAATCTCCAATAATTCGAGTTAAGCAGGAACACTGTGACCTGTTTTTGTTTGAGTTTTTTGGTAATGGAAGTTTGGGGAATTAATTTAGAAATGCATGAAATTTGAAATGCTCTTTTAACTTTCTCCTCTACCCAATGCATTGCCCATTTTGTATATCCATGCAATATCTTTTTAAATGTTAAAAGTTACCATATTCTAGTCTGTAAATATATGGGAAAATATGGCCAAACTATATTATTTTGACCTGTGATTTTGCTGTAGAGTCCCTGGTGATTGTTTTTGCATGTGGTACTCTAATTGTTGGCTGCTCAGGAGTCTACAGTATGTCCATAAAACTACTTTAAGTCAAGAATAGTTGATTTCTAGCATTAAGTCACTTGCTATCCCAATAACTTTCCCCTTTATGTATCTTTCCACTAGTTTACCTAGTAAGAATAATTGTTTTTTCTGCTCTCATCCATAAAAAACTTGTGAAAAGGAACCTTACTGGTGGGAAAGAATTTGAATGGAAAACATGGACATACATGTATCAGACCAAGGATTTGAAGATGAACATTATATGTGAGGAAACATTACAAGAAGCTTTCACTGTATTAGTTTTTCCAAGTCAGTGTTCCAAGTCAGTCTTGGATTATGTGTGAAAAGTAAGAACTCTATACTGTAACAGGTGCTGGCAGGAAATTCCCATTAAAGCTTATAGAAGTTATGCCTGTAAAGTCTTGGCATCTGAGAAAATTCTCTCATAAGAATGCATTATGCATCAGATATTTTTCTCACTAGAAAAACAATGCGAGGCTGTAACTACTTAACAATATTCCCAGTAACTATTTTGCTAACACCATCCCTTGGTGATGCCATCTGTGGTGACCTTGTCCTATATGGAAAGTACATATCAGTCTTCATTTCAGCATTGTGAACGTACATTGTCTCCTGTATAAAACAATAGAGATTTTGATCTTAACATCTGTCTGTCCATTCAAAGCATAAACTTGAAAGTACTTTTTTTCCCAGTAAAGTCATTAGATTTATACTAATCCATCCACATTCTGAAGACTGACTCTTAATATGAAACATGACAAATGTTTATGAGATTTTGCTGAAGGTAAGAATACAGACTATGAAGTATCAGGTAGTAATTAATGTAGGATTTTATTCCACAGTGTTGGTATGTATGCTGGAAAGCACTAACATTATGTGTGGCTCATAGTGGGTGCTTAATAAATGTCATCTTTGTTTTCCTCATGTAAATGACACAATATCTGTATATCCACACCTTCAAAGATTTATAGTGTAACTCTTAGAACATACGATGGCTTACCTTCAAGTTAGCAGGTTAGGCCTTTTTCTCTGATCAAGCTCAATTTTCTAGCTTATTAATTGTAGAGGTCAAAATGTTCTTTGATTGAAGTTTGCATGTTGGATACAACTGAAAAAAAAATTCTTTTCTCTTAGCCTATAAACCTACTATTTACAAAGAATTTGACTCAAATCCAAGGGTTAATTTGGATTTAAAACACTAATCAAGTTAAGGACAGAGATAAATTTACATCACAATGAATGCTAGAAAAAGCCCACTGAAAATGATTGAGCGCCTGTATACATCCAGATGTATGCATCCATATCCAGATTTGTAACTACACCGTGAATCAGACATTACTAGCTTACCTTTTATTGTATTTAAAACTATAAATACTAATGTATATAAAGCTATAATTACATTTATATTTATAGTTTTCAATATGCTTTTCATATATTCATAAATATATCTTTGGTAAAATTTCCTCAGTTAGGATATTAAAGCCACCTTCCAGAACAGAACACACACTCACACGCACACACATACACACACATACACACACACACACACACACAGAGCGTCAATCCAGGCAATATGCCAAAGCGTAGCCTCTGTGAAAAAGGTTTTGCTTCAGGGCAATAGCAAACTAACTCACCACCCTGCTGCACTGTCCACTCCTCACCACATTGTTCTTTGCTGTATCCTTAACTTCCCCTCCTACAGTGAGGGAACATTTCTTTGGACTGTTTTATTGCCAATACATTTTTTACTTTGTATCATGAAATGAAACAAGGGACTGGTTTCATTAGGAGAGGTAAACAGAGCATTAATTAAATTTGCTGATGATACTAAATTGGGAGGAACTGTGGACATCTGTGAGGACAAAAGAATCATACAAATGGACTTAAGGAGTTTAGAAATACGAGCAGGAAATAATAAAATGAGATTCAGCTTTAAATAATGCAAGCTAATACATTTGGGAGAAGATAATCAGAAACATGGCTATTCAGTGGATGGTAGATGCCTGGAAAGTGGTGATGGTGAAAGATACCTAGGGGGTGATAATGGGAAAAATTATACACAAACTTACAAGGAAGTAGGCACAATGCCTGAAGGTTTATATATAAAAGAGCATAATTTTTTGAACCAGAAAGTGGATAGTGCTATTCTTATGACATTGGTAGGTCTCAAAAGCATCAAATTTGGCTTTAGTTAGTCGAATCCCTTAGGTTTATGAAACAATTTAACATTATTTGTTGAGAGACTGGTTTCTCCCTATTAAAAATGAGAAAGTATGTTTTGTCTGAAACCTGTATTGGACACAAGAGTCGTTGCCCTATTTCTGTCTTATCCTATTCTAGATTATTACAAATATGGTATGCCATACTGGTCTAGATATATATCATGCCCCCTGGAAAAACAACAACAACAACAAAACAAATAAACAAAAAACAAAGAACAAACCCTTACTTTCACTTTTAAGGTAATTTCTTTATATTCTGGATACTATGATTTTACATTATGTTTAAAGAGACATTTAATCATTGTCTCTTCTAGCAGGTCACTGAATCTTCAATCTGTAAGCTTTGTTTCTCTAAGGATAGATGCATGGATGAGTGGATAAACAGAAAGCTTGAATAATATCTGTCTCTTCATCCATTTAATCATCCTTTATGAATTGAGGCCCTATCGTTTGCCAGGTATAGTGGCTAAGCACTATGGGGATGGCGTGAGCCAGCCGTAATTCCCAAACTCAAGGACTCGCACTCTCGATGGGGAAACAGATAATGAAACTAGCCATTATAGTCCCAGGCAATAAGGGCTCTATTAGGGAAAGCAAAGATGTCACTGAAATATTGTGGAGGAAGGGCCTAATGATGTTCAAGAAGTCATGGTGGGATGGTTATGGATTTAAGTTAGAGAATATTTCTTGGAGAAGGTGATTCTTATGATATTCACAAGAGGATGAATGTGAATTTGGCAGATGGACAAAAAGAGAGAAAGAACAGCATGGGAAAGGAATAGGCCATTGGAAAATTTCATGTAGTTGGTATTCCTGGAGCATAGAAAGCAGCTTATAAGGATATGAAGCTGAACAGTAGACAGAGGTCATATGCTTATCCTTTTTTATGGGGGTAATTAGTGTGGAATTTTGTTTATCCTTATGAGATCAAGGAATCATTGGAGGATTTTAAGAGGGATAACACAATCTTATTTGTATTTGAGAGGGATCATTTTGGCAGCATTGAAAAGAGTGGCCTGGGCAGAAATGAGACCAAAGGCAAAGACCTCCTTAGGCAATTTATCTCAAAAGGAAGTATGGAGGCCCAATCAAGGTCACGGAAGGTGAAAGGAAGAACCAGATATAGAGATAGTAAGAAAGTAGAGCTCATGAGACTTGGTGAATGATTCTGTCTGTATTGAGAGAGAAGAATCTAAAATGTCTAACATATTTCTTTCTAGAGCAATGGGAAATATAGGTTGTGATGCTATGGGCTGAGTTAAGAAATAAAATAGGAAGAACATATTTTTGGGAAAAGTGATGAGTTTAGTTCAAAAAAGCTCAGTTTGAGGATCCAGAGGAAAATTCAAGAAGAGTTGTTTCTAGACCATGGGTTCGAGTGGGAAAAAAAAAAAACAGCTTGAGTAATTATTTGCATATAGGAGCTCTGATGTCATTGAAAGGCTCATCGAAGCTTTAGGTATAATTGAGATCACCCTGAGAAAACCAGCAGCATGAAATGTCAGAGTCAATAATTAAATCCAGAGGAAATGAATGTTTCTTATGCTGTCAAACTCTGGGCCAACCACATGGACTCCAATATTAGACTATGCAATATCAAATACATGGTCAAATGCCTACTTTCAAGACAAAAGAAAGAAAAGAACTCACTGTTGTGACAATACCATCTGTTAGGTGTGCAACTGTTCTATAGGGAGACTAAAGAGTTAGCCATCCCAAACTGTCAGAAAATGTAAAATATAACAAGAACAACATCATTTTAAAAGAAGAAAGACAACAGTCCAATTTTAATAACATTGGTATATTCAAAGTCTTTATAGAGCTTTTAATAGCATCAGCAGAGTTTAACTTCTTTTTCTGCTAGGAAGTAAATTTGGAGAAAATGAAATCAATATCCAATAGCAAAATCATGTATTCTGTCTTCATTAACTTCAAATTGATAGATCCTGTGTATTGACCATATATTTCTTATTTTAATTCTTTGACAGTCCCTATCAACTCAAAAAAATTATCATCCAAATAAAAATTTGCTGAGAGGTACATGGAAAACAAACAATGAATCAAGAGGGTGATATATTCAGAGGGAAGTAAACTAATACAAAACAGCACTAACATGGCATTCCAAGTCTGAATTAAAGGAAAAGATGTGGGGCTCAACTTGCTGTGTGGTTACGGGAACTGAGCCTAAGCCTGACCATTCTCAGGCATGTCAATTACAAGTCATAGTTACCATTCAGTTACTTGATTAAAAACAGCAGGCTATTGGAATTGAAACAATGCCTAATGGGATATGACTTCCTCTGATGAAAATGAGTAGAGAATGGATATTTTAGTAGTTGCTGATGGTTAACTTAAATGGAGTATCCAAAAATCTATGAAAATAAAATCATTAAGGAAACCTAACTTCAATTGTTTAGCATAGCTGGGTATTGATAGAAAGAATGGTACCTTATTGAACAATATGATATACACTTATCAGAAATGAACTTGTTTAAATGTTTAAGAAGTGGATTTGCAGACCATGTTATTCTCTGAACTGCCTTCAACCAACAACTATTGGTGATTGATCTTTTTATAGTATCAACTATATGCATGGGCAGCAATGGTGTCAAACTCTCCAATGAGGATTTAAGCAATGTTGAATATAATTTATCTGATTATACACCATTTACTGAGAATTCATTATGTGTTAGGTACCATATGAGAAGCTGGCTTATACATGAAGGAGCACATCATGTACTTAATGTAGTATTTTAAATATTTTCCTTCTATAAGATATACTTACACCCTATATCTAGGGCATTATTATTTTCTTAAAAAAGAGTGTGTATTTACATATTGGGTCTCTGATCTACTATAACCTCAAGAATTCTTCCAGCATTATCATTTCAGAGCTATTTTGGTTTTGCAGAGTTAGCTTTTTTTCTCAAAGTGTCCAGCCCTTGATTTTTTCCAATTGATTTTTTTTTTTTCTGAACCGAAAATAGGAAGTGGCTTGAAAAGTATAAAATCAGGCAAAGAGAGATAAAACAAGAAAATAAATGATTATTTTGAACCCAAGAAAAACATCTTTAACTGTATAGTCTACTAGTCTGTAAGATAACCTCCCAAAGAATTTAGAGGAATCTCTAAGACACGAGTCTTTTAAGGAAATCGGTGAAAAGTTCTAAATATCCTGTACAAAAATATGTCATGTTCATTCATACAGACCACTGCAATTATTTCACCTGGAATCTGTATGTCTCTTTTACCAATATGTGTAGACTAATTGATTAATGCTTAAATTGAGCACACAATTTGAAAGTATAAAAATTCCTTGGAAAATGTCATTTTTTTCATATAAACTTTTAAAAAGAACATCATTCATTAGGAAACCCACAAAGGAGTATAATATTTGGGTTTCTATTATAGCTTCCTGAATTAATTTGACTTCTTAATTGTCATTAATTTTTAAGCCCTAAGGAAATAACTACACAAATATAATGTATAGATTCTTTTTCTACCTGTAAACAACAAATTATTTCATAAAACAGAGTGACACTGCTGTGAAAGTTGATTATTTTTAATCAGTCAGTTCACATTACGTGACAAGAATCAAAACATTTGTATTGAAAAGCTACAAATCAGTTTTTGAATGCTAGGGCAAAAAAAATCTGAAAATCTCTGACTGCATTATTATTATTATTATTATTATTATTTGCTTCTGCTTTTGGAAAACCTGAAAGCTTTCCAAATGCATGCAATTTTTTTTCAAATTTTGTAAACATTTGCTTCTAAGCTAAAACATCCTGCTAACTTTCAGCCAAGATTATTTTTATGGTTGAACTATTAACTTCTGCATATAGGGCCTTGTAATGGGAAAACTCCCAGTCCTAGAGCTCCCATTGTGTAAATGACACCACTATAGACTATTTGAGAGTACTGCATCTTGGTAAGTTGAGGTGTTGCATTATTTAAATTCCCCATTCACAATAAGAAGCTAATTTCCTAGGGTCTTAATTGTGGCTCTGTTCCTTCCAACTGACTCCAAGGGAAAAGTATGTTAAGAACCTAAACTTTACATTGGGGGTGGAGGTTGGAAATTAGACTCAGGCTGTATCTGGGAAGAGACATTATTTATTCTGATGCATTGTGGATTTTAAAGTGTGGGAATATCCGCTGACTGATTTGACCAGAGCCACAATGCTGTATTTCTTAGATAGCCTCTCTGGTTGTTGAACTGCACATTTATTCCTACATTAACTTCTGTTATGTTTAAGCTTTCTTTTTGATAATAAGACTGTCATGTATTGCTAGACATAAACTCTGTTAAATGTCACTAATAAATACAGTGAATTAATCAATAACCGGTTCTGTATACAGAGTTTGTGAACATTCAATGCATGCCATAAATTGCAAGGTTTACGTTTCAAGCATTTTCTTAAGAATGAGGAAGTTTCTCTGGAACAGCAAAGCATGTATCAGGTACCTATGGCAGAGATGGCAATGTGTTCACTAGTTTGTCTTCTCTTTCTGACAGACCTCAGAAGCATGTCCTCTTATCCACATTTGTTTTCTTAATTGCAAAATACAGCTTTTCCCCCGCCTCTCCACCTTGTCATCTCTGATTTCTTTTGGTTGTCTTTTCCTAGTTTCTCCTTTATACTCTTGCTGACTGTTTCCTGTTTATTCTTTTTTGATTTTGTCTTCCCCTCGAGTCCTAAATGTGGCTTTCTTACAGACACAGAGGCCCCAGCGTGACTACCCCAAAGAGGCAATTCCAGCTTGGACCCAGCACAACACTATGCTGTCAGGAAGGTGGCAGTCCTTGTGGCTGCATTAAAACAAAACAAAACAAAACACAAAACACCAAAGCACTAAACTGGTCTTAATTTTAACTCAGAAAAGCCAAAGAGATTCTCTGCAAACATTCTCAGAGCTTCTTTGAAGATCATCTCCGTTGTAAATGCATGCGGATGCCTAACCTAAGGCATGAAAAGCAAACACTTAAAAACAACAACAAAAAAAAGGTCAGTGACCTCAGAAACATTTTTGTTCCGTCCACAAATATTCTCCAGGGAAAAAGAAAAAAGTGCTTATCTTGTACTCTTTTTTTTTTTTTTTTTTTTGGAGCATGTAATTTTTATCAGTTTGTTTTGTTTTTGTTACTTTTTTTCACTCACTGCTTATAAAACTAGCAAGCAGAAGTCTCTCTGGAACAAGACAGAATCATAAAAGTTTTCAAGAATCTCGTCACAAACTAAACAGTACAAATTGCACATTCTTCATGGAAGTATCAGCCTTTAGTGCGTGCCTGGATCCAACTATAATAGATTATCCCAAAGTGGGAAAGAATGAACAGTATAAAATTAGCAGAACTGGGAGCAGAGCTTGTCTAGGGAAGGCAATATGATCTGCAGTTTTGGGGCCTGGATTCAAAGGCAACGGGAAACAACTATGTAAAGTTTGATTTTTGCAAGTAAGCACTCGGTAGGATCTCAAGAGGCAGACTGGTGCACTGGATCAAATATCAGGGAAATTATGTTAACAACTACAATGCTTGCTACAATACTGTACAATAGCTGTACTATCATCATGCCTGTTATTTATATAACATATACACATGCATATGCAAATGCAACATGTATATGGCAAATATTCATATATGTATATTCCTGAGTTGAGTTAGGTGTCCAGCCACTCTTTTTCATGATATTAACACACATATTCAAATAGTCACAAAATTAAACAGGTTTCATTTATAATGTCACAGGCTTGTTAATTTGAAATTCTCTCAAACTTCAACTAACAGTAGAGGAATTACCAAAAAAGAAACAGTTAAGGTATAATAATAATTTTAGCCATCCTTTTTCCAAGTTGCTATAATCTACCCAAAGATAACTAATTGTTCAGAGTAAACATTCCACTCAGACCACAAAAGGAATCCATTACACAAACATATAATTCACAGTCATTTTTAGTGGGTTGTAAACAGTTTGGAATGAGCATAAAATGGGACAAAAATCAAAGTGAGCATTTTGAAATGAAAAAGTGTTTGCTACAAAAGGTCAGTCCCTTTGCTTGGCAAACTATGTAGAAAAGCCTGGGAAAATGCTGATCACACAAGCAATGAGGGAATTTTAAAGCCAACAGCCTCCTTGTTTCTTTAAACAGACATCGGAACCTATAACTGGATCCTGTCAAACAAACGACAGCAAAAAAATATAACAGCTGCTAAGAAGGCAAGTTGAGAGATAAAGTTTTTGAGGCTAAGGACCTTCTCAGAAGTAGACTAAAGGTCTTTCTTAAATCTTTAAGCAAGGTTATGGATCCCAGGGTGGCTTTTAGGCATCAAGTCAAATATGTAACTTTGTGTACCATTCCTGTCATAGTATTTCGTGTTCCAGAAAAAAGACAGAAAGGGCAAACTTCTTGTTGATTAGCATCTGCTGAAGCATTCTGCAAAGTTGCTTATACCTGGAATTATCACATTTGAAAAGCATGATTTCATTTGAAAAAAATTGTGGTCAAAAGCATGTGACATACCATTTCTCTTCCTAATCCTTTTTAAGTGTGTAGTTCAGTGATTTTAAGTATATTCACATTATTCTACAATAAATCTCCAGGTATCATTTTAATGTTTTAAAATAGTTTGGGTGCATATTAACCAGAACCGGGAATCATGAAGGAAGTATGAGTTAAAACATATTCCAAATGATGAGCGCCAATCTAAATTATATTACAAACTTATGAAAATTAATGTTATTGCCTTAAAACCAAACATATTTTGGATGCATAAAAATATGCACCAATTTTTTTGTGCACCAATTTTTTTGTGCACCAAACATATTTTGGATGCATAAAAATATGTGTAGGGTAGAAATATGCTCATTCATCTAGTTAACCCTACTCTTACATAAAATACGTATTTGGCAAAATGCATGTTTGATATTATTGAGTAGAAATATGACTGGTTCGCCACTTAAGGCATGTCCTTTTAGATCTCACACCAAAGAACTCCCTATATTACATAGCCACAATGTGTCAAGAAAATAACCTGCAAAATAAGGCAAAATTAAATCTCTCCTGGTCTCATAACGAAGATAAAGCCAAACAAATATATGTTTATTGTTCAGGGTTGATTACATCATTTTTAAGCACACATAGTTCCCTGCTTTTTATTATTGTCATGGTTCTTCTGTCTTGTAGGATCTGTTCTTTTCTCTCATAGTACTCATCACAGTTTATGCTAACATACATAATCGTGTGTGTCTGTTTAATGTCTATCTCCTCTGTGTTATCAACTGGTAACACAGAAGATGACACACAGTAGGTACTCAATAGCTATTTGGCTTTGATTACTTCATTTAACCAATATTTATCGAGTGCTTACAAGGTGTCATGTGCTGTATAAAGCTTCTTTCCAAATAATGGACCTCAACAAAGGATAGTCAGTTACATACTTGGCATAAAAAGAACTATGAATTAAGGTCTTACTACTTGTTACAGCAGTTTAAAATAAATACTTTGTTTAGTTCAGGTCTCCTAGGCCCTTGTATCTGACAGACACAGGTGATCATATTTTTAAGTAAGCAATTTCCACACATATGTCATCATAAACTACACAAAGTGTTCTATAACATAGTGAAAAATGAACTTCTCACTGCTTATATCTACTGTATGTCACAATGCCTTCCTCTACATCAAACTTTCCCAACCCATTGCCCAGGGATTTGAATGGAGCCCAACATAAATTCGTAAGCTTTCTTAAAGCACTATGAGATTTTTCTGCATTGTTTAAAGCTCATTAGCTGTTGTTAGCGTTAGTGTATGTAATGCTATGTGTAGCCCAAGACGATTCTTCTTCTTCCAATATGACCCAAGGAAGCCAAAAGATTAGACACCCCTGCTGTACATGCTTGTTTCCTCAAACCTCCAAAACAGTGTCAGATGATCTCATGCTTTTGGTCATTGTACCCAGGATATGAATTAAGAATTAGCAGAACCATATTTTAATATTTTCACAGAAATTACTTTGTAAAAGAAACATAAGTTGAGTTTTTCATTGGCTAATTATGATTTCTCAGATAATGCTCTATAACCATAAAGGCAAGGCAAGGGGAAGGAGCCACTTGGAAGAGCTTTAAGGATTAACATGCTCCTTAAGAGTTTGTCTTCCAAATTTTGCTTGTATTTTCAAGGCTCAGCAGACAATGTCAGAAACCACAGAAATAAAGTTAATCTAGTTATAACAGTTGGTGAGAAGGAGAATGCTCTGGTAGTTTCGAGTAATAAAGAGAACCAAATGAAGATACAGAAATGTACTAAACAAGTTATTAGCTAAATTGGTTTACATTCAGTTTATTAATAGATTTTCTTCTAGGCATGTACAAAAGTTGCAAAATTTAAAATGTAATCACCTTACCAGGGATGAATAAAGAATGCATCTTGTGCCAAGTACTGGGTAGAATTTCCTTGGAGAGACTACAGAAGTGTGAGCAATTTGGCTGTGTTCGATGCAAACAGGTAAGACAAATAACTGACTGACTGACTGACTGACTGACTGGATGGATAGATGAATGAATGAATGAATAGTGAGATCTGCCTTCCTGAAAATGTTTCATTTTAAATCATCCATCTAACAAGCATTTTAGAAACATAGCCACAATTTGTAGATGACTTTTTAAAAGGAGTAAAAAATAATCACAAGAAACAAAAGAGAGAGAGGGAAACAAATCTTTTTATAACAGCCAGTGTGCCGATGTAGTGAGTATCAAGACCATTTCCCTAAGACTGTGAGAGTAAACACACAGTTTTCATCAAATGTTCCTTTCCCATAACTGGTCCATCAGCATTTCCCATGACTCTGCAGTTGGGTTTCTTGGCTGGGGAGTATCTGGCCATTAGAAGGAGGGATCCAGAGATGCTGAGTCCCAGCCATGCTGAGAGACTTGGCACCTTTATATGCTACTTCCTAATACCAACCCCAGCATAAAATGTCATCAGAAGCCTGCATAAACATTGGACTTAGATTCACATAAATTATTTCTGTCCTGAAATGCTTTATGCCAGAATTTCGTAAAAACAACACTTTGAGTAAATAGAATTGGTGTATAAATATAAGAATATTAATCCAACAAAATGATCATAAAAAATTATAATCAAAAGTACACACTTGTAAATCTTGCAATGATGTGAGAGGTTTATCTTGTGCTTCTTAGTTTTTATTGAATATTTCCATAGGGTTCCTTTAAGCTGACACTGCCAAAGTGCTTTGAATTATCAGTTGCTTTGTGGAATTGGAAAGTCTTTGAGTTTCATTAAAATGCTTAGGAATTATTTTAATAATCATATGTGTGATTAGTGCCTGTTTAGTGCTTGATCTACAAATTCATTTTAAGAGTAAACATAGGGACAATGAAATATAACGCTAGATGTGATTGCTCCAGTCAGCAAAAATATTGTCTTATTTTATTAAAAATCACCAACAAAATGCCATGAACTGAAGATATGGTTTCTATTTATAGACATTTTCTACTCTACAGTATTATAATATCTGCACACCGCAAGGCTGCATCTAGCAGTTTTTTGTTTTACCTAGGGTAGAGACATAAATTGAGAGGTATGGAGCGCTTCTTTACAGATGCACACATCTTATTATGTGCTTCCCCAACGTCCTATTTGGATTTTTGGTCTAATATAACAATACTCACACTGTTGGCGCTGAGTATTTATAAGTGGATGAAGATTTCCTGAAAATGATGACAATTTAGCTATTGGAAATAATAACATTATAATATTCTCAGTGATCCATTTTGGCTTTAAGTACTTACTAAAGAATATTTATTCCTAAAATATATACTTATAAAATTAAATGAAATTGCAACTTGCAATAAAAACACATTTTTCTCTGAACTCCAATTGACTTCATTTCTCATAGACACTTCTCCTGTGTTCATCCTGCAGTTGCTGCTTTCTACTCTCACTGTATTCTCTGCTCTTCCCTCTGATGTGTTGATATGCTTTCCCCAAAGTCATTCTCTTCATCCACATTCCCTACCCACTCTTCCCCTTCTTGTTATTCTCTCATTCCCTACTGATAGGGGAATAATAGGATCCCAAGGCTGTCCTTACAGTATAATTAAAGTATGAATTTCCAGGAGTTAGAAATTGCAGACCATTTTTATTATGCTTTTATAATAAAGCCAGGTAACATTGAGAGAATTAAAATGGCTTTTTCCTAGCAGATTACTGGGTAAAGATTTTTTCCCCTTGGTTCTATTGTCTTAAGAGACTAGGAGCTGGAAATGGGAATAGGTTCACCAATCCTTTTTCTAAAAACACCTCTATCTTTTACATGATATATATCCCCCTAGATCCTGGGAATATGTTGTAAACTTGTAACAGATGGTGATGAAGCCTCCCATTTTTATACAATACATTTTTAAGATTCTGCACCTACTATATGTATCTTCCAGGAAAAATGACCTTGAATGAATGAAGTCATAGTTTGAAGGAAAAACACCCCACAGATAGAGTGGAGTAGAAATGATGATTCCATTGGGTTTTGTTTTGTTCCCTTCAGTAAGATGAAATAATTTCAGATGAAAAGCAGAATGCTGAAATAGAGGAATCAAAGGTCATCTTTCGAGGTGTGTCTTTTAATTGTTCCTGAAAAACCCGTTACCGTATTCTGTACTGAACAGAGACGTGTGGAAGGTGGGATATCACTGTCTGCGATTCGGAATGCTATTTGCTTAACTTGGGTAATGTTGGGGGCTTACCAAAAATTGCTCTGGCACAACGTCTACCAGCATGAATGTTAGGAGGGTTCTAACACTGTGAGTGCTGATATTTTATGAATGTTTTATCACTGGCTTGAAAACAAGAAGTTTGCACTTGAATCAACAGTATGTCAGACAGACAAAATATTAAAAAAAAAAAAAGAACATTAGTGAGAATTACTAATGTCCCTATTGTAAAAACAAACTGAAGTTAATAAGAAACTTGATCCTCTTAACCGATTAACACAAGTCAAGTTTTAATTGCATGGCTTCTCAGACAAATCGAGTGGCACTGCTAACTTGAGTATTGGTTGCCTAGAAGGTGCAGTAATGGGGGGAACTGCTGCACATTCAGTCACCCACCTCTTTTCTCAACAGCTTCAATGCATTGCTTTACAAACCACGGAACTGTGGAATTTTCACGTTCACACACTTTGTGCAGATGAGAGCCAAAAATTTGATCTGCAAAAGAAACAAAGATGAGCTTCATTAAAATCCAAGCTTGCGTTGTTCCTTAATTTGATTCTGTTTCCATATCCACTGCATGCTGAAATCTTCATCTTGCATGGGAATTGATTTTTTTTTTTTTTTTTTTTTTTTTGCTTTATTTCCAAAGTGTCTACGGCAGACATACGAAGACCACAACTCCTTCCTTATGGAACAGGATCTTGGCCCCAGAGTGAGAAAACTGACGCTCAGCCATCGATTAGCAGGGATGACTGAGTAAGTTATAGTCTCTCTGGGCCTTAACTTTGTTGTCTATAAAGGAATGACAAAGAATTAAGAAAATTTCTGCAAAATAATTAATCTTAGTGTTTTGGTATACTGAGTGTTTTAGAAGAAGTTTACCAGTTAACGGTTATAAAAATTACAATGTTATCATTATATTTAGGATATTCGTTCTGCAACTCAATAGTATTTGAGGAGGCAAGTTCTAGGAGACTTGCTTTGAAGTGAATTACTTAGCATTTCACCTGCCTTGAATGCCCTTCCTCTTCTCTAATCTAACTATCACCTTTCCTTTAGGGTTCAGCTCAGATCACACTTTCTCCGCTAACCCCTTCCTGTCTCAGCTTTGTGTCATCTGTGACATAGGTTCTTTGGAATACCAGATCCTCAGGCTGTTAATAGATGATTCAGGGAAAAGGGCCTGCGAACAAAATGGTTTAACGTCATTAGGTTCTGCAAAGTTAGACAGGTTTAACGTGTATTTATTTTTAGAGCCTGTGATATGCCCATGTGTGCTGTGAATCTCCATGAGGGGTGGAGGATGCATTATCTCCCAAACTTATTTGAGCAACATCCTTTGATTTTCAGAGAGCATGTTTCCAGACTAATGTTTACAAGAATACCCACTGTGAAATCCAAGCCTAGCCCTCTCGTTTGGAACATGATTGACGCTACCTTACATTGTGTATTTACATTTATAATAAATGGAATAGACTCTCTCAAAGCAGATTCTGAGTGTCTGAATCATCTATGTTTTCAACAGTGCTTAGCACAGACTCTGGCCTGCAGTATTTACAAATAGATGTTTGTTTTTTGTAACTGTGGTAAAACACACATAACATAGAATTGATCATTTCTACCATTTTAAAATGTACCATTCAGTGACATTAAGTATATTCACAATGTTGTGCAACCCTCACCACCATCAATTTCCAGGTTTTGCTATTGAGATAGTATCTGCTTATTACTGATAATGAAACAAATATTTAGTGGGTCCAAGGGCTTCCCATTTCACTCAGAATGAAATCAAAGTCCCTACTGTGACTTATAAGATATTACATTATCTGACCTCCACTAATAAATGTATTTTATTTGGGTCTTCTCTCCCCGTCTTTAAATTTGTAGTAGCCCCACATTGCTGTTTCTCGTAGCTGCCAAGCACTCTTCTGCTGCAGGGATTTTGCATTTTCTTCTTCATGGAACGCCATTGCCTTAGGTCTCTGATCAAATGGTATCTTCTTATTGTAGCCTTTCTTTCCTACCATCCTTTTAAAAAATGGCTCCACTCCATGCCATTCTCTATGCCACTTTCCCAGCCTTACTTTTCTTAGAACACATATCTCCACTTGACATATGAGACTGATATGTTTTCTGCTTAGTTGTTTCCCTTGCTTAGAATGCAAAAGCCAGGAGAGTGGGAGTCATATCTCAACCATTTATTATTGGATCCCGAGTACCTAGACAGTGTTTGGCACATACTAGAAGTTCAATAAACATTTGTAGAATGATGGACTACAAGACGTCATCTTAACCATCAGTGGAGGTAGTCAATAATTTTTTTAAAGTAAAATTAGATAGAATAACAGATAATGCAGCATAAAATAATGTTCAGTGATATGTATTATTATAAGGGGATACTCAAAATGGAGTATAGAGAGAATTCAATGAATCATAATTTTCATTTATTTCTTAGGAAAACATAATGGTTTGAATTGCTGACAACCCAGCATGGAGGGAACAATTAAAGCTAAAACACTATTAATAACATACTCCAGGCCGGGCATGGTGACTCACACCTGTAATCCCAGCACTTTGGGAGGCTGAGGTACGTGGATCACGAGGTCAAGCGATTTAGACCATCTTGGCCAACATGGTGAAACACTGTCTCTACTAACAATACAAAAATTAGTTGGGCATGGTGACACATGCCTGTAGTCCCAGATACTCAGGAGGCTGAGGTAGCAGAATTGCTTGAACCCCGGAGGGAGAGGTTGCAGTGAGCTGAGATCGCGCCACTGCACTCCAGCCTGGCAACAGAGTGAGACTCTGTCTCCAAAAAAAAAAAAAAAAAAAAAGAAAAAAGAAAAGAAAAAAAGAAAATACTCCAATGTGGAAATGTGCATTTTTATCCAAGTAATAGAAAGCAGCTCAAAAGACATGGACATAGTATAGAGAAGTGGGAAATAATAACGGGCATTTGCTTTGAATACTTTGGTCAAGTATCAATGACTTGTTCAAAACACTGTGTAACCACTCTAAGAACGAATGACATAAAATATTATGTAGCAAAAAACAACCCAGTAGATCAGATCAAATGATTTACATTGTCTGGAGATTACAGTCAGGAAGAGTGGGCCTATCCAGAAGAAGTAGTCTACACATTAGTGTACCCTGCAGGCATCAAGCTACAGCTCATACTTCCAGCAAAGATACTGAATCATGCAGAGAAGTCAAATTATGTTCAACATAGTGTCTTCTATAAGGTAAATAAGAAGAAATGCTATAAAGTAAAAAACCCATTAATCGATTTTATTACTCAAATCAATTTCACAAATATTATCTTCTATCTTCACAGCAATGAGGTAGGCATATTGAGTTGTAAAAACAGTATCAAGAAGTCCGTAATATTATGGGAACTAATGAAAGTATTCAAAGAATATACAAAAAAAGAAAATAGCAGGTGTCATAAAAGGTACTGAATGCTAAGAAATATGTCCTTTAGTACAAGGTCTTTTTGTGTCATTTAGTGTAGATGTAGTATGCAATGTGTGTATGTTTGTACAACAGAGAGTGGGAGATAGAGAGTGTTAGGAGAAATTGTTTTGTTTTTGTTTTTGACAGGTGGATATAAGAAAATACAGACAAGAGCATTCCAGGTCTCTTTTATTCATTTAGTTATTTGCAAAAGAACGTCTTGAGTGACTACACTCTGTTTAGAGCTAGGAAAGGCACTGGTAATATAGCAACAAAGACTCATTCCCTATTTTCTAAAACTTTGCCTGGTAGAAACAGTATATAAGTAAACAGGTAAGAACATTTTATGAGAAAACTGCTGTAACTGGGGAAAGGCAGAGGCAATGTGGGAGAATGTGGTGCGGCACCAGACTGGCCTTGAATGCTTCCCTTCTCTGAATAACTGAATCCTCAAAGATAAGGAAAGACAAGTAAAAGAGGGAACAAAGAGCATTTTGGGAAATGAAAGGAAATAAACAAATGCTTGAATGATGGGAAGAATGATAGGAAGACTGGGGTGTGCTAAGGAAAACATTCACTCTTAGAGAAATCTTGATGTATCAAGTTATAAAAGAGATGGAGGTTATGTTATAAAGCATCTTAAATTTTGCCAGGTAGGTTAAATTATTTGAGAGTGTGCAGATACCATTGATTTTCTACATATAAGTAATTCCTCTCCCACCTTCTTTCTTGTTTTTAGAAGCCACTCATATGACAGAACCTGAAAATCATCTTTATTGATTTTTATCTGACCTGCAGCTTTGGGTGATTAGATAACTCTATCAATGAAATGTCTAGAAAAGTGACTCAGGACCATATAGGAAAATATTTTTTCCCTTGAAGAAAAGAAAGGGATATGTAAGAAGTCTTTTTCCTTTTTTTAAAATCCATCTTTGAATATCATTTTGCAATGATGTGATACTTGGAGCTATTGCAGCAATCTTGTCACCACGAGACAATGAGTACTAAGAACAACAGCTAATGTATTAAAAATAAGCAACAAAAACCTGAGACCCTGAAGACATGTCTGAGCTTTTAAACCAACACTAAAACACCTTCTCTAGACTTATTTTTATATGAAATAACTCATTTTTAACTAGGTATTCCATTATCTGCAGCCAAAAGCATATGATATGACATTAGGAAGTGATTGTGGTTTTTGAGTAAAATGAGCATTATAATAATACTCTACTTGAGAAGGTTTACTTGGTAGTACTTTGTAAAGAAAAGGGAGGGCGGGGGGTAATATAGTGGGCAAGATGAAGCACGAGGAGATTAGTTAAACAACTAATGTGATTGCCTAGGAAAGATGTTATGAGGACCAGAATCAGGATAAGGGTGTGACAGGTGTCATCACTGTACACAATCCATCTTGTCTTCTCTGAATTAGATGTATACATTCACCTCCTTTGCCATGGAACCATCTGGCACAACCTACTAGAGTGTGCAGAGTTTATTTTCCCACATTTCTTTGATATTAGGCTTGGCCAAATGTCTTCTTTGGAATGATGTAATGTGAGTGGAAATGTGTCAGTTCCAGAATGAGGCCTTAAGACGCATTGCAGATTTCTACTCATCCTCTTGCTTCTCTGCTATTGCTAAAGAAGAGCTTCCTTGGGTAGCTGCTGCCCCTTCAGCCTGGGCTCCAGAATAAATACATATGGCATAGAACTGAGGCCAACCTTTAGTGAAGAGACAAGTCCAGTCAGACCTGCAGCTTAAAGCAGAGCAGTCCAGTCAAGACTGCACCACAGACACATGAAAAATAGATGCTCCTTTTCATATGCCACTGAGATTTTATGTTTGTTTGTCATGTAGCAAGAGCTTACTCATATAGGTGGTGATGAGTTCACGTTTTTGGTGAAATATGATCTAAGCTATGTTGTGAGAATGAAAACAAAGAGGATTGGCAGGACATGGAAACTAAAATTGAAGAGTGAACAAAATAGAAAAAAAGTTCTAAATTTGCTAAGAATGTGGAGTTATGCCTTCAGTTTAATTTCAATCCTCAGGAGGAGTCTCAAAAAAAAAAAAAACTTTCACCTTAAAATTTAAACTATTCATGCCTTACCAAATTTTATGGCACCTCTTCTGCACTCTCTCCAGATGAATCCAATTCTATCCAATTCCATTCAGTGACTCTTTAGTGAACACCTACCATGTGCTCCGTGTTGTAAAGAATGCAAAGATTGCTTTATTCATTCAGTAATGATTTCACGCAGGTTATAGGCCACACACTGTGTGCCAGCCTGAAAATGTAATGATGCACCATCTCCTACAGTTTAGGGGAACAGAATAACTCTCACAAGCAGCTACAACATAATGTGACTAATGCTGTTGCAGATATGTGTAAAAATAATAGAGAGGGTTTATTGTACACTACACTAAGCCAAGCAGAACTCAAAGTACTTCATATATTCTAACACTGAATTCTCACATGCACCCTCAACCCTTCGAGCTTTGATATTATCATCATCTTCATTTTACAGAAGAGGGAACTAAGGCCCAGAGATATCGAGTTATTTTTGAAAGGTCACAGAGCATTAGGCTCTTGGGGGAGGGAGGATGGGGACCTGAACTAAGACAATAAACCTGACATGGCAAGAAGGGTTGATTCAGTGGGATTCGGCAAGTGGGTGTAGCAGGTGAGCCGATCCACCAGGTGAAAGTGACTTCCAAGCTCCTTGCTTGAGTGGAGAAGACAGAGACACAGTTACTTGAGGGTCTTGAGAATGGAAATGGAATTTAGACATTAAGAAAAGCATTTCAAATGCAGCAGAATGGTAATGAGAGATAAAGATGAAAAGTGTTTGCTGGATTTGGGCAACTTGAGGATATTAGTGACCTTAAGAAAAATAGTTTCAGTAGAAGAGTGAAACTGAAAGGCAGATAGTTGTCATTAAAGACTTGAAGAGAAGGTGAAGAAATAGAGACAGCAAATAGACTCCTCTTTTAAGAACTTCAGAGGTGAAAAGGCTAGCATATGGGGACTAATTAGTTATAAGGGGAGATAAGACCTGGAGAAGGATTTTGAGATGTAGTGAATGGGAGAGAATTTCAACTACAGGGTATTTTTTATTGCCAGGGAGCTGGGTGAAGTACACGGCTGGTTATTTTTAGTGATTATGATGTTGGAAGTGGGGGAGGTACATTACTGCCACTTACTGGGTGGTCCGGGCAAGTGCACCCAGTCCCTCACAAAGGAAAAACTGCCATTGGTGTCTTGGTGAGTAAAGAGCCTAGACATCTTGAATTTCACTAGATAGAGGGCAAATGTTTGCTTTCCCCAGTTATCAACAAAGCCAAAACTGTTATTCTCACTTATAGCTCTTGAAACTTGCTGTATTCTCCCAAGAAGGTGGGGCTCTGGAGTACAAGAACATAGCATCCCAGGAGAACTTGGTTACATCAAAGGTCACCATGTGCCCCAAGCTTGACCAAAGCAATGCTCCTTCTACAAAATTTAGCGTTTGGATACTGAGAGACTAAGGTGATTGTTTCTAGGGATGTGAACTGTAGGCTGCCTACACTTAAACCCTGGGGGCTGGGACAGCCATTTGGGAAGATGCTTATGTGCCACAGATGAGTGGACACAAGAACTGGTTTGCAGGGAGAGGCAAATGGAACAGATCCAACTCAGCTCCTGACTTTCCAGTGCCTACTCCAGGCACTTTGTATCCTTGCCATGGTTCTTGCCATACCCATGTCATGAGCTCCATGAATATCATGAGATCCCCTCCTACCCACGTCAGTAGAACTCTTGAGTAAATTTCTGTTTATTGCAAGCAAATACACTTGGGAAAAATATGGATGTAGCATTGGCCAGACGTTTCAAGAAAGGGATTATGGTCACAATAGGACCAGGTTTGGCAAAATAGCTCAATGGGATCCACTGCTTACAGATGACACTGGCTAGAAAGAGTATGGCAAATATCAATTGGTTTTGCTGGTCCTGTGTCTATTCTCCTGTCCTCTGGCAAGAACATCCTGAGATTCCCTTGGGGATGGTCCTTTCTCATTTTGCTGCCATTTGTTTTGGGTAGTGATGAGTCCACCCCCTCCATCTCCAGTGACAAACATGCATTTTATCTTCTTGGCCACAGTAATTGATTCAGACATGAACATGTGGCCTGAGCGGATCATGTCAAGTAAATCCTGAGACTTTTTCTGATGTTACTGGGAAAGAGGAATCCTCTTTTTATGACAGATGTTAAACTATGAAGATATGAATCTGATCTTCTAGAAGTTATGCTGCCACCTCTGGAAGAATGGAAAACAGAGCTGAATGATGGAAGACAAATATTTGATAGCATATTGAACAGAATAAATCCAGTCATGTCTGAAGCTATCCCTGTCCCTTGGACTCTTCAATTAAGTAACTCAGTAAATTCCATTTTGACTTTTACAATTTGGACAAGTTTCTATCATTTACAGTAGAAAAAAATCTTGACTACAACATTAGCCGTTGACAGACAATGAATTAGATAATTGAGAAGAGATGATAATGCACATCAGATGGCTTTGCAAAGTCAACAGTGCTGTCCAAAGAAAGGAAATTGTAGAGATTTAACTACATTGTCATTGTTGAATTTAAGCGCTGTTGTAGGATTGCTCTCCATTTGTAAATCTAATACACCTAGAGTTTCATACACCAAGCAGGACAATTCAATGACAGAAATCTATTTGAACCACGGAAACTTCTATCTTAAAATAGTATTAAAAAAAGGGAGAGAGAGAGAAGGCATTCTGTTTTCCAGGCAAGCCTTAATGAACTTTATCCCCTAAATGCCCATGTCTCTTGTCCTGGAACAACATCAAGAATTATTTCTATTCTCCTCTTCATTACAAAAAAAAGGAACGCTTCCAGAACCCCGAGTTTCTGACTTCCCACCTATATTCCCATCTGTGTGCTCATTGGTAATCCTTTCTTCCTCTATTAACAACCATAAAAATATGCATGTTATTCAGAAAACAGCTCTTGCTAGGGGAGCCAACATTTTTGGAATCTTCTGCAAATGCCTGTGACTTTGGCCAGTGTGATCATTCTACCTTCATCCCACCGTTTCAGCACTTATAACCAGGGGTGGCAGGATATACATTGGTTAGAAAAAAAATTCATTTTCTGCAATTTTTCTTTGAAAGCATCCTTTGGTGAGAAAAATAAATAGACCTTCCACATGACTTCCCTTATAAATCATGTTGTTTATATAATGAATTAGTGTTTAAGTAGAGAATGGTGGTTTTTAATCTTTAAGCTCTCAAACTTTTGACCGATTTAGTTAGTTCATCAGCATAACCAGGTTAAGTCTTCCAGATTACAAATTAGTTTCATTCTTCCTCATCACTGCTATATGTTTTTTGACAAATTATGGAAAGAACACCCAGTAATGGGATCTGTGTCAGTTAGATTCCAAATGAATCAAAACTATGAGGATAACTGCTCAATAGAGGCAGTTAAATGTTCAAATAATGAGACGGTGTTATCATCATTTACGCAGGAGACAGTCTCCACAGGCTTTTCAAAAGGATGTGACTCTGCTCAGGAGAGAGGGCCATTGCAGAGATTCTAGTAAACTTTAAAAAGGAAGAGTAAAGCACCTGGAAGGACCCACGCATGAGGAATACAGAGGGAATCAGAAAACAATAATGGCAGCCCGAATGGCTCAGTCACAAAAACAAATCAGACAATTATCCAACTATCATGGTAATGATGTATATTGGTTAAGGTTTCTGGCTGTAAGCAACAGAAAAACACAACAACACTGTGGCTGTATTAAGCAAAGGAAAGTTTATTTGAATGATGTTGAGGGGTGGAAGTAGGAAGGAATTCAATGAATTTATGAGAGGCTGGGGACCAGTCTTGGAGATATTTCGAAATCAAGATGCTTAGCGGAGCCACGAAATTGAAAGAAGAGGAAAAAGCGACTGCCTTCTAACTCTGGTAGCCGGGTCAGGGTGCTCATTTCATGGCCACCACCAGCATCAGCATTGTCATAATAACTTCCAATCATCAATCGCTCTAGATTGGAAGTTTCTCTAGATGATGCTTCGTTGATCAGGATTATGTTATAAAAATAATGGATGGGGAGAGAAAATACAACCCTCGTAGTTTCTATAGTAGGTAGCATTCACTTAGAATTTTTCTCCCACAGAAATGCTACACATACGGGCAGATTATTTCCTAGTAAGTTGCTATAATGGAAAGGCAGTGAATATTGGAAGACAAAACAGTATTCAAAACATGGGTGATTTCAGCAATTTAATAATTCCATCTTTTGATTTTAAACTATAGATGACACTTGTTTTTCCTTTTGAGAACTGGTTTTCAGCCCAAAACTTTTAGCTTGCTTATCCAAGCATGCTGTTTCTGTTTCTACTTTTTTTTTTTTTAAGATAGAATCTTACTCTGTCACCAGACTGGGGTGCAGTGGCACAATCTTGGCTCACTGCAACCTCTGACTCTCTGATTCAAGTGATTCTCCTGCCTCAGCCTCCTGAGTAGCTGGGATTACAGGCATGCACCACTATACCCAGCTAAGTTTTGTATTTTTAGTAGAGACGGGGTTTCACCATATTGGCCAGGATGGTCTCGAGCTCCTGACCTCGTGATCCACCTGCCTCGGCCTCCCAAAGTGCTGGGATTATAGGCGTAAGCCACCATGCCCAGGCTCTACTCTCACCTTTTATATTTTCTCCAGTTCTGTTCCCACCATCTTTTCTTTTCCTTTAAAGTGCTCATGACATGAGCCCCATGTCATGTAACTTTCTCAAAACTTTACTGAGAATGTTTGGGTCTCATCAAACCTAACAGATTCTAAAGTCTCTAGTGATAATGACAATATCTACTATGGAGAGACTAGCCTGGGGGGAAGAGTATCTCCCTGAACAATGATAGCTGAGTTGCTGTAGTTTTCAACTGAAGCTGGATATTTGGCTGCAGGGGTAGCATCCTTTGACCAAGGCAGCCTGAAGATGAGTTTCAGGGATGGGACTGATAGAAGAGCAAAGTTGTTCCCAGCCCTTTCTATTTTTTCTCTTTATTCCTTTTTCAGGCTTCCATCAGTCTTCAGTTTTCATAGTTTCACTTCAATCCTAAACAGTACTTCTGTGAAGTACCCATTGGCCCCTTGTTTTCAGCTCCTAAACTCATCTGCAAATAGATGTCAACCCAATTTTGGTCTGACTAGTGCAACAGGTATTTTGGTGAGTACACCAGCCAGGAAGAAATTTGCATCTTAAAGTTATTAACCCACATGGGACAATGTGCATGAAATTCTTCTATATTTGTCTAATCAAGGCAAGAACTTTGTCAATACTTTGTACCTATCTCTCCTACCCTCTGCTAATCTAAAGCAACATCACATACATACACACACACACATACACACACACACACACATACGTCAGCACACAGAATCACAATGGCATAGAGAATGGTTTGACCGAGTAAATCCTTTATGCATTTTTGTATTTCTTCATTGAATCTAACCATCTGTGAGTATTTTTCAGTGCCTACTAGGGATGGAGTAGTGAAAAGAACACTCTCTGTCTTCACAGAGTCTATATGTAAGTGAGGAAAATAAACACAAAAACACATTAACATATAATATAATGTCAGATGGTGACAAGTGCTATGGAAAAAAATGAAGCAAGGCAGAGAGACAGAGAGCTATTGGTGTTGCCAGGGAAGGCATCTCAGGCAATGGCATCCGAGCAGAGACCAGTGAAGTCACCAACTGAGCCGTGTAAATACAAGGGGAACAGCAAGTGTATAAAACTGCTGGTGTAAGCTGGGTTCCTTAGAGGAGGAGCAGGAAGGCCTGGGTGGCTGGAGTGGGGTGAACAAGAGGAAGTATGGCTGAGGACAAAACGTAAAAAGTAGCCTCAGGGTCAAAACAGGTAGTAACCTATAGGTCACAATAAGGACATACATTAGATATTAAGAATGAGTTTCTTCTAAGTAACTGGAGATTATAGAGGAGGGGAGTGACATGATATGATTTACATTTATGAATGATCCTTCTCATTGCAGTGTGAAGCCTAGATTTAAGGAGGTTAAGATGAGAAGTAGGAAGACTAGTCAAGGGGGAAGTGAAATATAGGAAGAGAGGATGGTGCTTGGATAAGAATGATTCCAATGGAAGTAACTAAAAGTGGCTGAATTTAGAATATATTTTAAAGTGGGATCTGCTGATGAAGAGACAGAGTAGAAAGCGGGGGTGACCCCAGGTGGCACATGGCGGTGATATTTCCTGAGACAGAGGACACATGGGACCTGAAGAATCAAGGATTACTCTAGATAAATCTGAGATGTCTACCAAGCACCTCAAAAGACATGAAATCGATATTTGAATACGTGAGTTTGAAGTTAACTGATATTTTAAGTCTGGAAAGCATCAACCTCTAGATGGAATTTGAAGCTGCATGAATAGTATATTTCAACTCGAATGTTTAATGTCCAATAGACTGAGAATAAGAATGAAAAGAGAAAAGAAGTCCAAGGCCTTAACATAGGGGTAACCTAACATTCTGAAGCTGGGGAGAAGAGCAGGATCCACCAAAGGGGCACTCACTGACACGACAGTTTCAGTAGGAAGGAATACGAAGCTGTAAATAATAACTCTAAAACCACTGCAAGATTTCATGTCCAGCTTCATTTCCTTATTTCTTTTTAACTCCTGGAAGTACGGTGTTCAGTAAAATAGTATCTAGTCTACTAGATACAGCTCACAGTCCAGTTGGAAGATGTTAAAATAATGAAATTACGCTTTGGGATGAAGAGAAGGTAGGACTAATTGAGAATGATGAAGAAAGGGATAGCTTTGTGGCACTGGTAACAGAGTTGGAAGAGTAAAAATGAGTACAAGTTTACTAAGTAGAGGAAGCTACAAAATGATATTCAAGGTGAACAAAACTTTACATGGTAGGAAAAGATGAATGCTGTTTCTTCTACTTGTATTTATATTTATTGCATTTATTATATTACATGCCTTCTGGTTGCCTAATGAGTGCATAAATGAATGTATGAATAGATAAAAAGAGAAAATTTACAAAAGAAAATTATTTCCTTTGATATTAAAACAGCTTATTATAAAGAATGTTTTTATTTTTTAAGGCAATATACCTTAATATTTCAATATTTTTTTCTTACAGACCACAGTAGGACAAATTAGTCTAATATTTTCTCTCTGGGTTTTAGTCCCAGAAACTGATTTCTATCTAAAGATTGTAATATGAGCACTTAAGTATGAAGGAAATATATTTTCATTCAGTTTGCTCTTATGTATTTCAAATAATTAACATGACTAAATTTTGTTCAGCTGACTGTTGATGTACATTGTGGATTGGTGATATTTTCTGCTTTTCATTTGCCTATCATCATCTCATGGGAATCACAGAGGGGGACAGCAAAGGAAGGGAAGGGTAATACAATTCAAATATATCACGTTTTGCTACCTTCTCCCATATTTGTATGCTCTTTACATACTTTGAATAGAAAACTGTCCATGAAATTCACATGCTCAATTATATAACTTACTATAATTAATCTGAAGTTAAAACTTATCAATTAGGTTGTCACTTACTTGACTAAGTAGGAACTTTATAGGGGGATTAAAACTACTGTGAAATTATTAATTGCATTTGTTTGAGTGACAAGTCTAAGGAGAAAATCTGATACACAGAATTTATTCAGGTAATTAAAAATACTAAATGATTCATCTTCAAAGCACAACTTATATAGACTAAAGCTGGAAGTGTCATTCAGTGATTGAGAAGAGTTGAAAGATTGTTTTTGGGTGGGGAAAGTATAGAAATTTCACTCACTCTAGATTAAAGTAAAACCTAGGAAAGAAGACTGTACTTTTCCTAATATCAGCATAGATTTGTTAGAATCCCAGGTGGTACGACTTTAATTTATTTGCACGAATGCATAGTTCAATAAGAAAAGACTCAAATTTAGTCGGAGTAAAACTGCTTAATGATTTCAAATATTACTTTAATATATTAATATAACAGGTTTGAATATCGATAATAGAGTCTCTTTCATTTGGGTCTTAAGGGTGTTCTCAAAGCCACTAACGCTGAGTGTTAGGTACGCACTGAAGTATCTAAGAGGAAAGCACTTGAGGTTAAAAGCACTTTCTCTCTCAGCCTCGGGTTGAAAGCTATTTCAGGATTCTGTTAAAGGCATTCTTTAGTCCTCAGCTTCAGCTTAAAAGTGGCTTTGATGAAAAGTGCTTTGAGGCAGGTAAAGGATTTTTTAATAAACCATATTAAGAGCCAGGGAATCATGTGGTTCTGTGGAAGGGCTGGCTAGTTCCATGGAGGTGTGATGTAACCTCTGCTCAGGAATGTCCATTCCCCATGGGCTGTTCTGAGCATGTGGTTCGCTAGTTTTTCCTTGCAAAGAAATTGAAAAACATTTCCAGGAATGTAATTGGAGAGTAGTTATGAGCCCAAATTAGTAGGCCATGATGCATACATTTCCGAAAACATTTCGTCTCATTTGGGCTTCTAGTCAAATACAGTGTGTGTTTCCCATTTTTCAGTTTCTACTGAGGAAAGTGACATTGCAACATTTCTAAAATACCTTATCCTGTCCCAAAGTTGCCCACCAAATTGAATGAATAGGTATCATGTTGTGAGATGCTGCTTTATATATTGCTCATTTTCCAGGTTTGTTGCATGCTTGACAGTTATGTTTTCAGCTACTGGGATCCCTTACGGAGGGAGAGGACATAGAGAGGGAATGGAGTATCTCAGTTGGATCTGCCTACTGAATTGGCAGAATGATGTTCACCATCATGGATGCTTACTTGCAAGAGTTGATATTAGTTGGTAAAAGACAGGAGAAATTGTGGACTTCTGAGATATGGCAAATGGCATATGTACTGTGGCTAAGTCCCAGGGACTAGGTCTAATTTCTGTTGAGGAAAGAGCCTCAGACACAATAGAAAGAAGCTACATTCCCACCTTGTGAGATTCAATGAGTAAGAGTTGTTGTTTCAGGCCCTAAAAAATTAGGTGCACCATGCAGGCAGGGTGGGGAGAAGAACAGCCTTTTTGTTTCCTTTGTAGACAACGTGGACTAGAAATTCAGTGGGATCCAGAGGGATGGAGCACATTCTGGCACATGGAAGGTTTTGCAGGCTTAGGAGCCCTGGCGAGTACCTGGGCAGGGCAGCAGGTAACTCTCAGAAGGTGCTGGCTACACAGCCGAGGTGAGGTGCCTTCTTCAGGCAGCTTGTGGGTAGTAAGGGTATAAAAGAGAAGGAAATGAGAGAGAAGAACATGGTGGGGCAAAAGACAGTATTCATCAAATTGTGTAACACATTTCAGGAATTCCCTTGAGTAGCTGAGGAAGCAGAGAAAGGCTGTGTTGTGATTACACAGGAGGGAGCCATGACTTGGGACATTTGTGCCATAAGATCAGTGTTACCCATTCATACCCACAGCTGCAGGGGCCTTGGTCATTGCGATTACACAGGAAATAACTCAAAGTAGATAACAAGTACCAATTCCATAATATAGCCTTCTAGTGTGTCTTCTAGTGGAGCCAAGTTTTGGAGGTATGGAGCTGATTTTCTTGAGGCAGAATATTTCCTTTCAAGCAGGCTGGAATGTCTAATTTTGAAGGACGGAATCAAAACTTATACATCTTTGTAGGCCCAGTGCCCAGCCTATGGCTTGCCACATGCTAGGTCCTCAATACATGTTTGCAAAATAAAAACAAATAACAAATATTAAATGAATAACAAAATTGCCCAGAAAGTAGAACACAAACTCCTAAGCTTGGGATTGTGCAAAACACTTGTCACAGACACTTCCTCTCATTGAACTCTTTACATTTCATCTAAGGCACTGTTCCTCAGGCTTTCCTATGATTGTGTACCTCAGATGTCTCTCCCATTTTTACACAAGTCCAAGGCTCTAATTCAAGGCTCAGTTTAAAGACAATAAAATGATAAAAGCATTAATCTTTCCCACACTTTTCCATGTGTGATTTCCCCAAATGTGTGACCTAAATACCCCTTAAAGCATTTGACATCTGATGTATTACACCGTAGTTTTTGTGCATTTATCTTCCTTACTCACTTCCTGGGGACCTTGCTTTATGTAGCTTTCTATCCTCTCAGAATACAGTGGCTCAGAGAATACAAGTCAGTAGGCAATATGAATAACCATCACACCTGTAGCATAAAGAAATGCAAGCATAGCTTTTCATCCTCATCATTGGATAGTGCCTGAAAAAGTTATAATCACAGTCTAGGCACATAGAGTGTTCAAAATGCTAACTGTATTTTAATGCAATGTCATAAAAAATCCCATCATATATTATCTGTTTTGCAATTTTCAGAATGTGTTCTCTGCAGTCAGGTGAAGGACTGGTATGCAATACTAAGTACAATTGGGAGTAGAGTATAACCATTAATAGCTATTGTTTGCTATGCTACTTGCTTTTTATAAAACATTACCAGTCCTAAGAAGTATTAGCTGGAGAGTGTGAAGAAAGAAAATTTCATCATCTTGCCCAAATTCACAAAACAAGTAAGTAGCAAGCCAAATCTACTTTAAAATGTGGTAATCTTTATGGTTCTGCAATACTCTGTTTTGCTAAATAAGTAAAATACTTACAGTTCTTTTAAACAGCCCAGGAAGAGTCTTGGTTGCCCCTTTCACTACAACCTATGACTTCCCATCATATACACCCAAACACAAAAAGGAAAAGTTTTTTTCATGTATTTAATTATTTCAAGTGTGCTTTATATACTCAAACATTATATAAAACTAATACAGTTATTGTGCTGTAGTATCTCTTTCTCCCAAGAATGAACTACATGTTTTCTTAGATGTTCTTTGCATCTAGGATTGTAGGCTAGTCATAATGGGGGCAAAAGGGTGGGCCAAAAGACTAACCCTTCCCCAGCAGAGTCTTCCTAGACCACTCCTAACATACAGATAGTATGCCAAGCTGGTTAGCGCAGACTCCCTCTAGCAGATCTCTGATCGATGTCCATGGTCCTGGTCAGCAAATGAAACTGAAGCTCAACATACACATTCAAGGCAGCTTCTCAGAGAGTTGCATCTGGGAGGCAAGAAAGAATCCATACACAGGGCTGCGCACAGTGGCTCACGCCTGTAATCCCAGCACTTTGGGAGGCTGACGTGCGCAGATCACTTGAGGTCAGGAGTTCGAGACCAGCCTGGCCAACATGGTGAAACCCCATCTCTACTAAAAATACAAAAATTAGCCAGGCGTGGTGGTGGGTGCCTATAGTCCCAGCTATCCAGGAGACTGAGGCAGGAGAATTGCTTGAACATGGGAGACAGAGGTTGCAGTGAGCCGAGATCGTGCCATTGCACTCCAGCCTGGGCAACAACAATGAAACTCCATCTCAAAACAAAACAAAACAACAACAACAACAACAACAACAACAAACAATCCACATACAGAAACTTCCTCTAGGCTCTGGGTAGTATTCATGCTGTAATAACTGATTATAGGAACAGATGGCTTTGGGTTATCACAGGGAAGTGCTTTCCACTAAGACTTGATCCCAAAGTCTTTTCTTTTTCTTTCTTTTCTTTTTTTTTGAGATGGAGTTTTACTCTTATCACCTAGGCTGAAGTGCAATGGTGCGATCTTGGCTCACTGCAACCTCTGCCTCCCAGGTTCAAGTGATTCTCCTGCCTCAGCCTCCTGAGTAGCTGGGATTATAGCCACCTGCCACCACACTCAGCTAATTTTTGTATTTTTAGTGGAGATGGGGTTTCACCGTGTTGGCTAGGCTGGTCTCAAACCCCTGACCTCAGGTGATCCACTTGTCTCGGCCTCCCAAAGTGCTGGGATTACTGGCATGAGCCACCGCACCCGGCTGAACCCAAAGTCTTTTACTACCATCCCTAGAATTCCTCAAATGTCATGTCTTGTGTCCCCAAACATTCTCCAATGGACTATTTACTCTCTACCTTCTGTCCTGGATGAAGTAAGGCTGTGGTGCCAACTTTACCCACTATTCACCTCCTGCCCAGTCAATACCTTTGAGGCCACAGCTCCCTGGCAAAAGCTTCTGCTTCCCATCCTGTCCTTCATGCTGTAGTAGAGACACTTAGGCAGAGGCCTCGCCTGTGGAAAACTCCAGTCAGCTGCTACACTGTGTAGTCACATTTGGAATATTTATATTCCTATACTGCATAGCCACCTTTGGAATCATTTCTCCACATCACTGTGGCATCTCAAGTTGAACTTAACCTCACATGTAGATCTGGTTGTCTCTCTTCATGTATTTAGTAGTATATTTCTAACCAATGCTATTTTTCTTCAAGATTATTCACTCATACTACAAATATATGATCTTTCTGACTAAAGAGATATGCATGCAAGTGTGAAGATGAATATAGGAAACTGATGCTAGAGAACCGGAGGTATCTGACATCATTTGGAATTCTGTTTTTAATGACATGAGGATCTAACCTCGCTTTTCTTTCTAAAATGTTTATGATATCATCTTCAACTGGTAATTATGTGAACAGATTTATAACTAAAACAGGTTCTCACTTCCTCTTTTGATATTATTTCTTAAGGCATTGAATGAGGTCCAGTCAAATTCTTTATATAATATCAAATGGTCTCCTATGCTAATTACTTTTTTAAGATGCAAACATTGTAACATGCTCATTGTAACATTGTAAAGACCTCAATGCATTTAAAATGTGAAGTCACAAAAGATGTAAACATCGCATTTCACTGTTCAGGAAATGAATGAATGTATGAGGCGGTACAAATTATGAGGGAGTCCAAGGAAGCAATGGCTTTTCTGAAATTTAGAGTATTTGGAATCTCACCATGTTAAGATATCCTCAAGGTATCATTTTTATACCATCAGCTTATTTCTCAGCCTCTTGTTATGTGAAAGGTTCCTTCACTGTGAGGTTAACCGAGGCCAGGCCTCTTTCAGCTCCATCTTTTCTTTCCTCCTGTGAATCTGAGTTCCAAGTTCAAAGGGACATGTTAGGAGTGTTATATTCAAGTTAATGACCCTCGCATACGTTTAACTTGGATGACATCTCTTCTAAAATCTCTCTTCTGTCTCATATGGATAGATTTTTAAAAGTCATTACAAAATTGGAGCTGAACAATTGTTGAAAGAGAATGAAATTTCTCTCTTTTGCTCTACGTATCTAAAGGAATTATATCTTGTGAAAATGTCAGTCTTTGTAGCAGTTTCTTAGGTGGCTATCTGCATAAGCTGTCTATCACAACATAAGCATGATTCAATGGCTGTATGCTTCATGAAGGCAACTTGAGTTCGGCAATTTTAAGATGTGGTCCAGGTATACACATTATACTTTTGGGCAAAATTTGAGCAGTAAATATATAACACATTTTCTTGTAAACATTGACCAGGATATTTGTGGCTTGTTTTGTTTTAAACTCAGAACATCCCTCATAATTTGATTTTCTTACATCTGAACATACATATCACTATTCACTAATGTTACTGTCAAATGTACCTGAATCTTTTATTCCACAAATTGTAATTAACATAAGGTAAATATTTGCTACATATATGGGGACATACTAGCTAGGCATGATGATTCAGTTTTTTTAAAATGAATATATGAAATGAGTACATACTATGTGGTCTTATATTTTGTCAAAAATCCCACCTTAATGCCTTACTGTAGATTGATCTTTATCAAACTTTGTATAGCTTTTAATCAGTTAGCTATATAAAGTTCTTCTAATATTTCCTGATGGAATATCAAAGGTAAAATACTAAGAGACGTTTGAAAACAGAAAGGAGCTAGGTCACAATACTGCATAGTGAGGACACCTAACTCTTAGAAAGATACTAAGTTGAAGAAGAGCTGTATTATAAACAGATATTTCTTTTTTATAAACTTCTTTACATTTCCCTTAATTCTTTTCTTTACTGTGCTTTTTTCCTTAAGCTACTATTAAATGGTGAAAGTAAGTTTTCATAAAGCCTGCTTCATATAAGTATTGCTGATTTAAGGAGGGGGAGAAAAGTTTTTTTGTTTCTTTTGTATTCTTTTTCTCCATGTGACAAGAAAGTATTCAGAACATCTTTTTAAATAATGAAAATAATAATAACTGTTCCTAGGAGAGTAAGAAAGCAAAGGAGAGGATTTTTTTGACTTATCTGTGATAAGGCACTTTGGAGCTTTGGTTTTTATGAGTTGAAGAAAGAGATGTACACAACACTCTAACCCTTCTATTATGACAGTTTATATTTCCTACAGAGCTTACTTAACTTAAATGCCTAGGACATAGACACAATTATCACCTTATGGAATGCTACTTAACTTTGAATGTTCCCTGTAGAATAGAAACCCACTTCATCAAAATTTATCTCAGTTTCTCAGGAATTATTTCTCCTCTAGGCTCCTGAATATTCCTGAGCACTTTTAAAATTTAACTCAAGGTTGCTTAGAAGTAACTACAATACAAAAGGAAAGAAAAAATTCCCACACTACTGAAGGCTGTTCACAAGTGTTTCTATGAAAGAGCTGTGTCCTATACCCATGTACTCTTTAATCATTCACTCTTTCAGCTGTTATCAATTTAAAACCAATGAAACTCCCACACTGAGTCCATTTGAGCAGTCAATTTTAATATCTCGAGGCATCTGTAGTTATTCTGAATTGGCTGCAAAAGCAGAACTAACAAGTTAAGCTCTAACCATAAGTCGACATCAGGCTGGTAAACCATACATCAAACACAGACAGTTAGTCAATTCTCCAGTATGAAAAACCAACTAGCATTTTTAAGAAGAGCAATATATTCATAATATGTTTGGCAGTCTGGTTTGCATTTCTTCCATGATGGCTGTGCATTTAACTTTTTAGTCAACAGGGTGGTTCTCAAGCTGGCAAAAAAGCAAATTTGAGGGAAAACTGGTCAGTCTTCCGATCTGTGGGTAATATTTTTTAATGAGAATAAAAGGGATGGGGGAATGAGCCTTTTGTGAATAAGAATCTAGAAAGTGTCTTAAATGGCTGCGTTTTATAAGAAAACTCTTTCCACCATATGTTCTGGATCTTTGAGCACAGTGCCTACTTCAAATATTATGGCATTGTCAGGCCATGTGTCTCAATTTTGCGTTTGAAAAATCTGGTTGCTAGAAATACCTCTTTCCCTCCCAGAAATGACTCTGTGACAGGGTTGTTGCCTCCCATTGAGAGAAGAAGACAATGAAGAAGGAGTATTCAAACAAGATCAAGGCAGTCATCTCTTCAATCGAATTGTTTCCAAATTTTGGGGGGTGGGAGCTCTGGGTGAAGGGGAATGAAGGGTGTTTATGACATATAGCTGCCTATTCCCAGAACTCTTTTATGGACTTTTATTTTATCTTCAAAAAGAAAAGACATATTAAAGGGAAATATCTAAGGAGGAGCAATGCTACATAAAGTTTATGTTTTCAGATCTGTTGCCCCAGAAAATGCTTTGATGAAACACACTTACAGCAATATAGTCAATTTCAAAGAAAAACTGGGAGATATACCTCTCCCTGTTGCAATTTCACTAATACTGACAGACCGCCAATTATGACTATCCAAATTCTGATATGGCCTCTTGTCTCCCTCCCACAGAGAAGAATAGAAAATGCAGGAATAGCACTTTTACAACATGGAGTTATTTTTCCTGATGACTCACAGTTTTACAGAGGCCAAGTTAATTTTTGTTATCACTAATCAGGTGGCATAACAAGTCCAAAGGGAGATGCTTTTAATATTGGACAAAATTTGGGCCCCTGAAATCAAATAATGTAAGTTTTTTTTTGAATCTTGGAAATTTATGAAATGTTGATTTATAATAGACATGAATTTGGAGAAAAAAGAGTTGTAGGCCAAACTGTCAGTGATGCTAAAGGAAATAAAAGAGCACTCTCTTAATCTTAGGATATGTCAAAATGAATTGTGGATATTAATATTTTCTTTGCTTGTAGCAGTCTAACACATCTGCTGAATGGGGTCCCTAATGAGGGTATTCGAGTTGTGAGAGCTCTGACGTGTACTATCTTTAGAGACACCTTCAACGTACACACCATGTGAACTCTTAAATCCCATTCATATATCTTAAGTGAGGAAGAAGTGAGACCTCTTTTCTTGAATACCATGGAAAGTTCAACTTGTCTCACTATATCAGAAGCATGCATTCATGCATTTGCTCAAATAATCAGTCTCCAGGTCAGGATGAAACTCTGTTTTCTTCCCCCTCAATTATCCACCTCGCCACACAATGAAATCACCATGTAGTACTTAGTGTGAGCAGTAGAATTATACAAATGACAGAGGCAACAGCAGCATCAGGCACTGACTTTGGATACTGCTCGTAGGTCTATGGAGGCCCTGAAAAGCTAACAAGAACCAAGCTGAAGAGTCTTCCACTGCTTGTGAAGCTGGCTTTAGGAGTCAGGAGGGAACTATGCCATACGAGAACACCTGCTGGAGAACAGCAGGGTATCAATAATAAATGTTAACCTTTAAAAAGGGGATTCTTTTGAACACTGACAAGGGCCCTGCATCTTTTTCTTCTCATCAGGTGGTTTCACAGAGGAAAGATTTAGGATGTGATTAGAGGATTGAAACAGTCATGGGCCATCTCTCCAGAGGGCAGCAGACTTCTGACACAAGGAGGAAGTACCACCTTAGCCTGACTTTTGGTCGTCTTCAACTAGTTGAGGATATGCTTTCGAGAGCACATCAACTTTGGTGCAATGTTGGGGGTGGAAAGGGAGGTTTTCTATCTGTTTTACAATTTAGACACACACACAAGATTTGAGTTAGAGCACGGAGTATGCTTAAAACATGGCCTAGAGTCATAAGATGAAACAAAGCCTGCCTCCACTTGTTACTGCTTCCTTTTTGGTGTGTATGATCTATTTCTTCCTGTTTTATGGAAACTTGTCAGTCCTCAAACTGGAAGGTTCAAATACAATATTTCAAACCGGCACCAGATTCATATAACCCTATAGGGCGTGCCAGAATTCTGGGCAATCTTTTAAGGATACATAGTCCACAGAATGAATAAAACCAGCATCTGCTGCCAGGGCAAAATTTAGTATGGGTTTTAGGGGTCATTGGCTAAAAACAAAATGCCATTACGCTGGCTTTGAGTCATTTGGGTTTTATTCATTTTATACTCCCAGCATTACGCATAAATATTACTAGGCATTGGGTCAGTTTCATGGCTAAAGCCTGGTATTATCTGGCATTTTCCTTTACTTGATAAAAGGGAAACATCTCGAGGACTTGACTTAATGTGAAAGAAATGTAATTTAAAGGAAGAAAAAGGAGAATTATTATCATTGTTGTTTGCTAACACATAAAGTATAGTGAGTTACATACCAGAAATTTACTGGTAAAACCATTTTGTAGATTAAAAAAGTCAAGTGTATGTAAGTCACCATCTCAAATATTACATTCTCACTAACATCTGTATAAAAAGATCTGTCCCCATAAGAAAATAAATTCTTCAATCACAGGGAAACCAATTTATCATTCTGGCTCATTCTTTTTCCCCTTACCTAATTTGCTCCCATTTCTGGACCTCATTTTCTCTAGTTTGCTCCAAAGCTATTCTGCTTTTAATATCTCACAAGACCTGGATTGTTTCCTACGTGCATAATAGGCTTTTAAAATACATGGGTTTAACCTGCTACCCAGGTACACCCTTTTCTCAACATTTCTCCATCTCTCATGGTGACCTGCATCTTATTATTGAACAAAAGCTAACTATGTGGTACTGTATTACCAACACATTTGCTCCCAAGAGCCTTTAAATAACATAAACTGCCTGGGAACTATAAATGCAAAGGAACCAGGAAGCTTGTAGGCCAAGATAAAGAAGATTAAGGTTGGCTATTAATTTTGGCTAATATTAAATCATGACACAGCTCACATGTAAAGATCACAGTTCAATTTTGAGCCATAAAGAAGTTTTTTAAAAAAGAAGATTTACAAGATATTTTAAAGCACATTAGTGCATATTGTGGAAGTTGTGAGAGTATGTCAGGCCCAAGCAATGATAGACCCATGCCCTAGTATATAAATTCAAGTATAATTATTCTCAGACTAACACTGATAAAGTGGCAAAGTTGGAGCATGTCTTTACCCAAAGCTATATTACAGTGTTGCTCATATACATTTTGCTTAAATTAACAGTGTGACAATCATGTTACTCTGTCATATATCCGTTCTAACAAATTATTTAAAAAACACTTTTCTCTTAACTCAGTGATTTTGCTATTCATAAACATGACTGTTAAGTCCAGGGCTGATAGCTTGTATTTGCAATTTGAATGGCAAATCTTTTTTTCTCAACATAATTGACATATTTTTAAAAGAACTATAATTTTTCAAAGACGTTATTTTCTTTTATGGCAGACACCTTAAACAATCAGTTATGCCTGTGTGGGTAATTACTTAAATGCCCCAGCAGTTGCATGGCACTATATAAGTGAGTGTAGTTAGCAAAGAAAAATGAACTCATGCCCATTTATGTCTAAAGAGCATCATGATTAAAATTACCAAAAAGAGAAATATAAGCCAAGCCCAAGTTATCAGTGTACGTTTCTTGAAGTAAGTGAATTACTGCTGCCTTTCCTAGATGCTTGCCTCGAATGATTTATCAAGCTTTAAACAAATACTTAACAGAATGGTTTCCTAGGGCCATCTTGGTCATAATTTACTCTGTGCACCTTAATAAGGAAGAGGAAAAGGGAGAAAGGAAAGAAAGATAAAAATAAGAAAGGCAAGATGAAATTAAGGAAAGAAGAAAGGAAGAAACAAAAAAGGAAGGGAGAAAACAGTTGTGGGATGGCTAAGAAAAGCTGAGCACTATTTTCCTGTTTATCATTTCATTTAAACTTTCTTTTTTTTTTTTTTTTTTTTTTGAGACAGAGTCTGGCTCTGTCGCCTGGGCTGGAGTACAGTGGCCGGATCTCAGCTCACTGCAAGCTCTGCCTCCCGGGTTCACGCCATTCTCCTGCCTCAGCCTCCCGAGTAGCTGGGACTACAGGCGCCCGCCACCTCGCCTGGCTAGTTTTTTGTATTTTTAGTAGAGACGAGGTTTCACTGTGTTAGCCAGGATGGTCTTGATCTCCTGACCTCATGATCCGCCCGTCTCGGCCTCCCAAAATGCTGGGATTACAGGCTTGAGCCACCGCGCCCGGCCAAAACTTTCAATGTAAATTTTGTAAAGAAGAAAGCCAATAACCAGATATTAAATTAATAGCTGGTAAATCACAGAATCCAGCTTCAAGCCTGGCTTGGTCAAATTCCAAAGCTCCTATACTTTCAAATAATCTGAGATATTTTCTCCTCATTTTTCTTAATTGTAAAATGGAGTTGAAAAATTGACTATCAGCAATAAGATTGATTCCATTTACCAAGAGAATATAAAGCATTCTGTATCCTTTGAAAATATGTGATATTTGAGGTATGGGATAAGGGTGGGATGCACTGGCAGAACACCCTAAGGCAAAACCATGTCATTGTGCAGGTCTACCCATGAATTCAGAACTCTAGCCAGTCTCTATAGACACTCATTCTTTAATAAGAGTGGACAACATTGCCCATCAGATATTTGGGCAAAGCCACTAATTTGATATAAATAGAATGAATCAAATAAAGGAAAGAAAAGGACCATGGATGAAATTGATCATTTAAAGACCAGAAGAGAGCAATTTAAAATAAAAAAAAAAAAAAAAACTCCAAAACAAAAGCAAATTCTAATCTATGTCCTCAGAGAGCTTTTAAAAAAATATCTACTTTTCCTACTTATTTAATTATCAAATATTTATTGAGTTATATGTGCCATCCTCACTATTGTATAGGAGTAAAATGGTCAACACAGTTTTTGTTTTCATGGTATATGAGAAATGAGATGTGCAAAAAAAGAAGAATGGGAAACAAATCTAGAACACTGAAAATATTAAAATAATGTAATTATTTTATGAAATTATATAATTATGTAAATAATGTAAATTAAAATAATGTAAATATTGGGGAACAAAACTGAGAATTCTTTCAAAATTTGAGAAAAGATAACACTGAATGAAACCATCAATTCAGATGATCTAATGATCACATTAAAAATATCTCAGAATAGGAAACAGAGAAAACAGGTGGGAGGAATGTATCAATATAATAACAAAAATTAAAAAAAAAAAATCCAGCACTAAAAAAAGAACCATAATTCTTAAAATTAAGGGCCAAGCAGAGTAAAATTTAAAAATGCTGTCCACTATATACATTATATGGATTCCAGAATCTCAAAATAAAGACCAAAACCCCACAAAGATTTTGAGAGAGAGAAATTTGAAGTAACAATGATACAAGTGAAACAATTTTAAGAGGGGAATCTGCAACCCAGTGTTGAACAGACAATGGAATTTTATACCTAACTAAGCTACTGATCGAGTGTGTGGGCATACTGAAGGTATTTTTTAGACAGTTGAGGACTCCAAATGGGTTGAGGACTCCAACTTCCAAATGGGTTCACAGAAACTGTTACAGAGTAATAGAAGGGAAGGCATAGGATCCAGAAGACAGTGGATCTAACACAGAGGAGCAATGGAAGGAAATCACAGGGCAATCAGCTGGAGAGTAACCAGTACAAATTAGAGAAAGAGGCTGAAAGGACTTTAGAAGAAGATATTCAGGGAAAAAAGCAAGCAGTGGCAGACTAGAATACACAGACAGTTTGAGAGAATAAAAGCACATAATGACATAAAGGCCCAGAAAGCAAAAAGAAAAAAAAAAAAAAAAAGAAACTCTGGTAGGGGAAGAAATCTGTGCAGGAAATTCAAAATGGAAAAATGAATCAAACTAAAAGCATGATTATAAGCAAATGATAGAGCATAAGGTTTGAAAGCAAGAACAGTATAACTGGAGTGGCCCATAATTCACAGCATGCAACCCATGGATATGTTCATCCAATCTGGCATATAACTTGGCCAAAGATTTGATAGTACTTACATGACTAAAAAAAAACCTGATTATTATTTTATTTTCACCATTTAGTTCAAAATATGAAAAAAACATGGAGGTAACGTGAAACAGCATAAAACTGTTACTATATCCCTCAAATGTAAAAGATAGGAGAGTTTTTATCACAATAATTAGGGGCCTTACCCTTTGAGGGCCACAGGAGTCATGATATTATAAGTACAGGAAAGGAAGTCTATGTGGCGCTGCAGTAAACAACCTTATGTAAGCATAATAGTATGAATGTTGATTAATTGATTGATTTTTTTTTTTTTTTTTTTTTTTTTCTTGAGACGGAGTCTTGCTCTGTCACCCAGGCTGAAGTGCAGTGGCGCAATCTCGGCTCACTGCAAGCTCTGCCTCCCGGGTTCACACCATTCTCCTGCCTCAGCCTCCCGAGCAGTTGGGACTACAGGCGCCCGCCACCACGCCCAGCTAATTTTTTGTATTTTTAGTAGAGACGGGGTTTCACCGTGTTATCCAGGATGGTCTTGATCTCCTGACCTCGTGATCTGCCTGTCTCTGCCTCCCAAAGTGCTGGGATTACAGGCTTGAGTCACCGCGCCCGAACGATTGATTTTTAAGAAAGGAAGCCTCACTCTCTCACCCAGGCTGGAGTGCAGTGATGCGATCATAGCTCACTGTAGCCTTGACCTCTTGGGCTCAAGCAATCCTTCCTCCTCAGTCTCCTGTGCAGCTGGGACTGTAGACATATATCACCATACCTGGCTAACTTTTTTCCTTTTGTAAAGAGACAGGGTCTCGTTATCTTGCCCAGGCTCATCTCGAACCCTGACCTCAGGCAGTCCTCTTTTGGCCTCTTAAAATGTTTGGACTACAGGCATGAGCCGTCCATGTTCGGCCATTTTTTTTTTTTTATTTTTAGCTTTTAAAATTTCACTATGAATAAGCCATACTTGTAAAACCAAGTAAAATAAAACAAGTTTGTATGACTTAGAAGTAGAAGAGAAGAGGCAGAGGACATGAGAGGAGACGTTGGTTCTAAATTCTTCATCTTACCAATGGAGGCTTAGCATTCAATTTTCTAGGGTTAATGAAATGGAAGTAGAGATGTAGGCATCTTGCAAGTTGTGGAGAAAGCTAATGGAGATTGTAGGATGAGCTGTATTTGACCATAAGTATCTGGCCAGGAGAAGAACCAAGTAGGGCCGGGCGTGGTGGCTCATGCCTATAATCGTAGCGCTTTGGGAGGCCAAAGTGGGTGGATTGCCTGAGCTCAGGAGTTCGAGACCAGGCTGGGCAATATGGTGAAACCCTGTCTCTACTAAAATACAAAAAGTTAGCCGGGTGTGGCGTGTGCACCTGTAGTCCCAGCTACTCAGGAAGCTGAGGCAGGAGAATTGCTTGTACCTGCGAGGCAGGGGTTGCAGGGAGCTGAGACCACGCCACTGCACTCCAGCCTGGGTGACAGAGTGAGAATCCATCTCCAAAAACAAAAAACAAAAAAAGATGAGGCTTGGTGTAGTTGAGTAACATTCACACCTATTGCAGCAGAAACCTAAAGTACTATCTGAGACTGATAAAGTAAGATATTACAACACCGAATATAAGAAGGACATTGACAAAAAACAAACTAACTTTCACCCTAAATAACAAGGATGTAGGTATGGACCCAATCACCAGAACTATAAATAGAAACTGTTCAAAGTGGTACCCCTTAGGGATCAAAACTAAGATGAGGCTGGAAAGCACTTCTCCTTATCATAAATCCCTGAGGTGTGCTATTTATTCTTCAAGCAGATTTTATAATATACTGATTCAAAAATAAGTAGTATGATACTAATTTCAGTTTCTACTAATGTCATCCAGTATGGTTTTGTCCTTATTAGGATGAATGAAACTACTTTCTAAACACTAAACATTTCTAAATTCTCTCTGATGCTATTATTTTGACATAAGGGCATACTAATTGCTCCTGAAAAGCCAAACAATTGTTATCTTCTCTAAAAAGTGTATTACCTAATCTTGGATGTCAATACTGTTATTTGAAAGATTACATAAGGCAATTGGGCTAAAACTAAAGAACTGTTACTTCAGTTCCAAAAGCAGGCCAAGGAGATTTACAAACACACCTACCACCTCAAAATGGACCCTTTTGCCTATAATTTATGTATTAAATGGATTCAAGTTTTGTTCCCAATTAGATGCTCAATGTTAGTAAACTCATATATTTGAAAAGGGCTCACCATTCGTTGACAAACTTGAATGCCCTTGGAGAACTTTTCCAAAGCTACCAACGCAATGGTACAGTGTTTGCTAACCCACCTGAGCTATTAAGATTTCCTTTCATTGAGCAATCACTCAGAATTTTTTTCTGGCCCACTTTTTTTGACATCATAATATGTTCTTCTCTTTAGTCATATTAAAGAAATTAGAAAATACAGGGCCAGGTGTAGTTGCTCATGCCTATAATTCCAGCACTTTTGGAGGCCAAAGCAGGCAGATCATTTGAGGTCAGGAGTTCAAGACCAGCCTGGCCAACGTGATAAAACCCCATATCTATTAATAAATAATAAAAAAATAGTGGGGCATGGTCGTGCACACCTGCGATCCCAGCTACTCAGAAGCTGAAGCACAAGAATCACTAGAACCCAGGATGTAGAGGTTGCAGTGAGTCAAGCTCATGCCACTACACTCCAGCCTGGGCGACAGAGCGAGACTCTGTCTCAAATAATAATAATAATAATAATAATAATAAATTAGAAAATACAGCACCATCAAGTGACTGCTTCCAAGTCTAGGTTCTATCTAATGAAACCACATATTGGTCACATCTCCGTGAGTCCAAAGAACAAGTTTTGAAGAAAGGGCTTGTGACTGAATTTAGATTGTATGATATTGGGCTAATTCTCTTTTCACATTAAGTGCTTTGTGGACGTGACTCTGATGGGCATTATAGGGTCAATAAAATATTAGCCCTTTCTGCCCCCATCGTGGTGCTCAATAAAGGCTAGTTGAATTCAAAGCCCAGCCTTCTCAACCTACTGGTGAATGACATGAAAGAGTTAACACTTTGAAAATTGACATGGCCCTGCAGAATCCCTCCCAGATTTCAGGAGGCACAATTGTAAAGCCCAAACTGCCAAGCACAGCTTTCCTAAACCTTAGTAATGGAGGCCTTTTGTGCAGATTTGGAAGATTAGACAGTTTATAAGTATGATATAGATTCTGTGGCCAAATGAGCTGCGGAAGAATTCTAAAGCCATTGTTCCTCTTTCTAAATAATTCTTCCCTTTGAAAGAGTTAAGTCATTTTGCTTGGAAAAACTAACCATTTAAACATTAATCATTAATTTTATGTAATTTTTCTTAACTGATTAAAAATACTGATTTTATTGTTTTTCTAAGTCTTTGCCTTAAGTGTAAGAAAAAAATGGATTAAAGTATTAAGTGTGACCAGCCAGATATTTTAAAAAATTGGTTTAATGCCTTTTACTGAGTTGGGGGAAAAAAAAAAAACTTAGTAAAAGCCTTAGAAAAGTTCATAGCTAAAACTGAAACAAACCCAAGAAGTGACTATATTTGCATAACTTGATCTGTACTTGGAAAAAAATTCCACTGAAGACAACAATGGAAGCTTATCAAATCAGAATTTTACATAGATTTTCCATAGCCCTACTAAAGAATACTGACTCATTGGTCAGTTATGGTGAAAATTTAATGGAGCGCTAAGATAAGAAATGCATGAATCAGAGTGTGTTTAGCGGTTCCATTGCTTCAGTATGAAAACTACATTAGGCATCCAGCTTCCCTGACGCTTTCTGAGACCAATTCTAGAGCACTGTAGTAATTAATTCTTCAGCATTTCATGTGGAGCCAGATCCTGCCACTGAATTAAAACCCCTTTTATTTTGCCCCAGTCATGAAAAACTCAGACATTATGTAAAATTAGGATTATTGGCTGCTTAGCTGATTTTATATTTTTCAAGATGGCAGTTAACCTGCAACTGAATCTTTTCTAAGAAAATGATATTCTATAGGATAAATTCTAAGGCAGAACTGAAGATACTAGTAATACTACTTAGTGAAGTTGAATCTGTAGAGGGTTAATTACTGTCTACAACTCAGAAAAGTATTATACATCAGAGAGTAAAAGTCTGAGGCAAGTCTGATTTAAACCAGGGTCCTAGTTTTACTCCTAAGTCCTAAGAATTTCATATTCTATTAGTAATGTGTATGCTTTTGCTTCATGAAATTTCACCTTCTACAATTGGTTCAAAGTGCCAGCTAATTTTTCAGATATGTTCCCTGTTTCAAAACAGACTGAAACTGATAGATTGAACAGTTATAAATTATTTAAGTGCTTATCTTTTGAAGTAATGCTGAAAAAATTAGGATCTGCTTTGCCCTCTTCATGAGAAATGATTGCTTATTAAATCGCCTCTTGATTTCTATAAAGATTAGCCAGCCTTTCAGGTTTCTTCTCAGTGTTAGGAGTTTCTTTTCACCCAATTTCAAATTCTTTCTTATATTTCATTTTCAAAAAGTACACATAAGCTAGAAAATTTGATAAATACAGAGAATAACGAACTTCATGTGTATGTTTTCTTGTTTTAAAAATATCTATTTAGCCTTTATATTCTATAAGGTAATTTCCAGTTATAGAAATATACTAATCACTGGTTCTATCTATCCATCCATCCTTTCATCTGACACACTAACAGTGATAACAATAATGAATAAGAATCATATTAATAAGCAGAGGGCATTCATAAAATATTTACTTTTGTTTCAGAAACTGTTGAATGCTTTACATAGGCTATGTCATTTATTCCTCTCAATGATGTATATAAATATCCCCATTTAACAAATGAGAAAGCTGAGGTACAGAGAAGATCATAACTTGATCAATGTCAAAATGAGTGACTGGCAATCCAATTAGTTTAATGCCAGAGACCATGATTTTCTACTCTGGTGGCAATCATCTATTCTTACAGTCATCTATTCTACCCTTTACATATATTTGTAAAACTACCTAGTTATTTCAGTTTGGATTGAGTTTTTGGACTGCCAGCTCTCAATATCCATACATCTTCATGACACTAGTTTGTCTTAGACATTCTTCCTAGCACTAACTTCAGACCATGACTAGGGTGATCGGATAACCTTTTAACCAAATCAGGACATTTCTGATAGTGAAAAGGGCTGGGTTGGTAAGTGTGCTGGTTCATACTTACTAAGTCCCAGGTGTGAACTGGAACCACCCAGGCACAGGAGTACATGGAATCATTCTAACAGGCCACTAGGATATCCTTTCTCTGTTCCTAGTGCAGAACATAGATCCTCTGAGGACAAAACCAGATATATTGTTCAATGGCCTCATGATACCTCCTTTATTTTTCTCAGGATATGTTTTCTGGATAATTATTTTTCTTCTTTGTTATAGAGTAGAAAATTTAATAAGCAACCTAAGAAGAATAAAATATTCTAATATTCCTTTAGAGCTGATTAGCTATGAACACAGAGGCATATTCATTTATCACAGTTATAGTACAAGTATAAAATGACCTGTACCTTTAATAAGTCCTTTTTCTTGCAGAGTTTTCAGGGAAGGTCTTCGGGTAATAAACTTCTTTAATCTGCTTTTAACTCGATTTTTGTCGCTTGTATCGGAAGCACTATGATGCAGTCTGAACACTGAAGATTTAAAAAAAATCAGAGGCTTTCAGTAAATTTCTCCTTTATGATTATTACTTTATGCAAATCTGAATAGAAAACAGTAGTTATGAAACAACTACCTGAATTAATAACTCGGGCTCTTCTGTCTAGAACAAGCCATGTGAGTAAAATTTGCCCACATGAAAGTATTAGTCCTGTTGCAGCATGAATGTACAATGAGAATGGGATTAGTTCCATATATTCACAATTTATTTTCCCTTTCATTTCCTTATATTTAACATAACCTTTACATGGATAATTCCATGTGTTTACACACAAAATTATGGTCAGAGTAAGGGAAAAATTCATCTAAGCTACAGGAGACAACTCTTTAGCATTGCCGATTTCAATTAAGTAGGATTATATACTATCCCTAGCTTATGCAGGCATTTCTGAAGGTCCTGCTTGCTTGAATAACTTTGTCAATCTCCTTTTCTGTATTAACCTGAAGTGATTTATTTTTCTGAAGCAGATATTTCTTACTGTCCTTATTGATGTATAATTATTATCAGTTCTAGGTGAAATTCAGAAACATAATTTGCCTCAAACTTTTTCCATGTCTTCATTAGTCATGGAACAAATATTTGCTGAATGTCTACTAATCAGGCTCCATGCTAAAGGCTGTGAATTCAGGGATGAATATCATACATAAGGTCTGGGTTTTCATTAAGCACAGTCTAAACATATTAAAGATATCTTCTTCCTCCTCTTCTCCTTATTTTTAGACAGATTCTTGCTCTGTCACCCAGGCTAAAGAGTAGTGGAGTGATCACAGCTCACTGCAGCCTCAGCCTCTCAGGCTTATATGATCCTCCCACCCCAGCCTCCCAAGTAGCTGGGACTACTGGCTACACCTGACTAATTTTTTTGGTTTTTTTTTGTTTTTTTTCCTGGTAGAAATGGGATCTCACTTTGTTGCTCAGGCTGGTCTCAAACTCCTGGGCTCAAGTGAGCTGCTCACTTCAGCCTCCCAAAATGCCAGGATTACAGGTGTGAGCCACTGCGCCTGGCCCAAGGTGTCTTATTATTAGTTACAGATAGTAATTTGTTGTGCCTGTAGATAAGATACATATCTTAACTGAACGGTACACTGCCTTCATTCAATTGTTGACATAATGTGAGGGTTTGGGATACTTCATTAAGTATTCTTTTTTTTTTTTTTTTTTTTTTTTTTGAGACGGAGTCTTGCTCTGCCACCCAGGCTGGAGTGCAGTGACCGGATCTCAGCTCACTGTAAGCTCCGCCTCCCGGGTTTACGCCATTCTCCTGCCTCAGCCTCCCGAGTAGCTGGGACTACAGGCGCCTGCCACCTCGCCCGGCTAGTTTTTTGTATTTTTTAGTAGAGACGGGGTTTCACCGTGTTAGCCAGGATGGTCTCGATCTCCTGACCTCGTGATCCACCCGTCTCGGCCTCCCAAAGTGCTGGGATTACAGGCTTGAGCCACCGCGCCCGGCCATAAGTATTCTTTTTAATAAACATAGACATGCTTTTGAAAATCTATCTGGTCCAGGGAGAGAGAAACCTCCCTATAACTGGCAAAGTAAGGCAATTTTTGCATCCTCCTTTCCCTGCCTTTGACTACAAAGCAGGCTCAAACTTGAGTTAGCAAAATGGGGAATTAAGGTGAAGTTCAAGACTGAGAGTGACAGAAAAAGAAAAATATCCTGCTCATCTCCTAGCTGGGAGAAGGGTGGAATTTTATTTTTCAATCAAAGTCTGGATCATCACATGAGACTAGGTGCTGTAAATTACTAAACTGAGACAATTCTTGCCACTTGAAAATCTGTAATACTTTATATTACTTTAAAGTATTGCTTCCCAAATTGTGTACTATTGACATATTAGGGTAGACAATTCTTTGTTGTAGAGGCCTGTCCTTTGTGTAGGATACGGAACAGCATCTATGGTGTCTACCCAAAATATGCCAGCAGCACGCCCTCCTTAATTATGACAATAAAAAAATGTCTCATTGCCATAGGTCCATGAGGGAGGAAGTTGGGGTACAGAATTACTTCCTGTTGACGATCATTGCCTTAAACTGATTGGAAAAGTTATAGGGTTGTCTGAAGTTCTCATTTATCAGTGGAAGGTCTATCCATACATTGAGAAAATATAAAAGAACTCTGAAAAAAAATCTATATATCTATAGCATGTGTGTGTGTGTATATATATATACAATCTCATACATATCTACCATCTATGTATTTGTCATGAGCTATCTATTTTTTAAATGAATTGGTAATAAAAGTACAATGACTATCATGTGAGAAAGGTAGACAGCTTCCCAGCTATTGGGCTCTTAAGAATGGACACAGGAGGTGGAACACCACACACCAGGGCCTTTCTGGGGTTGGGGGGGAAGGGGACGGAGAGCATTAGGACAAATACCTAATGCATATGGGACTTAAAACCTACATGACGGGTTGATAGTTGCAGCAAACCACCATGGCACATGTATACCTATGTAACAAACATGTACACTCTGCACATGTATCCTGGAACTTAAAATTTTTTTTAAAAAATTAAAGTAAATTTTAAAAAATGGGTTCTATAGGTGTGAGAGTTAACAGATGCCCTCAGCTCTCAGGGTAATTTAGGGAGGACCAAAACAGCCCGAGTCCTTGGGGCAGTTGTACTGTATATTCTTTGGCTATAAGCAGTTTCCACCGGTGTGTTATACAAGTATGATTGTCTTTGTGTAGCTCAATAGTTTGAAAAGTACTGCTTTAGATTTGTGCTATCTAACGTATTAGCCACTAGTCAGTTGGGGCTATTGAACACGTGACATGCAGCTTGAGCCGTTGGTTGAAATAATTTTTACATGTTTTCAGCTAAATAAAATATCTTGCTATTATTTAAATAGTTTCCTTTTACTTCTTAAAATGTGGCTACTAGAAGATTTTACATTACACACGTTTCGTGTTGGACAGTGCTGGAAGATAAATAATAAACACAAATTGACCAACTTCTGTATACATGGCAGTGCTGGGTTTAACTGTTGTGGATAAAATGTATATGGCCTGTGTAATTATTTATTTTTTACTTATTTTAATTTTACTTATTTATTTATTTATTTATTTTGAGATGGAGTCTCTCTCTGTCACCCAGGCTGGAGTGCAGTGGCCGGATCTCAGCTCACTGCAAGCTCCGCCTCCCGGGTTCACGCCATTCTCCTGCCTCAGCCTCCCGAGTAGCTGGGACTACAGGCGCCCGCCACCTCGCCTGGCTAGTTTTTCGTACTTTTTAGTAGAGACGGGGTTTCATCGTGTTAGCCAGGATGGTCTCGATCTCCTGACCTCGTGATCAGCCCGTCTTGGCCTTCCAAAGTGCTGGGATTACAGGCTTGAGCCACTGCGCCCGGCCTTATTTTTATTTTTATTATTTATTTACTTTTGAGACAATCGTTTCCCTCTGTCGCCTAGGCTGGATTGCAATGGCACGATCTCAGCTCACTGCAACCTCCGCTTCCCAGATCGAAGTGATTCTCATGCTTCAGTCTCCCGAGTAGCTGGGATTACAGGCATGAGCCACTATGCCTGGCTACTTTTTAGTTTTTTGTTTTGTTTTGTTTTTGTTTTTTGAGACAGAGTCTCGCCCTGTTGTCCAGACTGGAGTGCAGTGGTGTGATCTCAGCTCACTGCAAACTTCGCCTCCCAGGTTTAAGCAATTCTCATGCCTTAGCCTCCTGAGTAGCTGGGACTACAGGTGAACACCACCATGCCCAGCTAATTTTTGTATTTTTAGTAGAAATGGGGTTTCACTATGTTGGCCAGGCTGATCTCGAACTCCTGACTTCAAGTGATCCACCCCACTCCCAGCCTCCCGAAGTGCTGGGATTACAGGTGTGAGCTACCGCGCCTTGCCTAAGTTTTGTATTTTTAATAGATGTGGGGTTTCACCATGTTGGCCAGGGTGGTCTTAAACTCCTGGTCTCAAGTGATCCTCCTGCCTCATCCTCCCAAAGTGCTAGAATTACAGGTGTGAGCCACCATGGCCACCTGACTGGCCTGTGTAATTATAATGCAGCACAGTAAGGAGTCAAATGGAAATGTACATGTACGAGACTAGAGGATCTAAGAAGAGGGATCGACCTCAGGTCATTTTGGAGAAATAACAAGTGTCCTGATAACCCAAATAAACAAAAATTGCTTTTACAAGACCATGAATATCAGCCATTAACGAATTCAAAATCGTATAGTTGGAAGAATCATTATGAGCATCTTAACAAAGTGTGTTTATGTGCTATCCTATCAACTTTCCTTCTAGGTCTAGTCATTGCAGTGACCACAAGTCATGTATGATCTGCTTCAACTGACAGCTGTAGTCAAAGTCCCACAGGTCTGGGTTCTAGTGTTGGAGGCTGAAGAAACACTTAACATCTTTCAGAATGACTCTGCCTCTGGGCAATTTAGGTTTCAAGTCCATCTTTGGAATGACACAGAATAATCAATCTAAGTTTTCACAGGTTACGAAAGTAGTATTTTCTATTTCTGGTCTCACCTCAAAAACCTTGCCATTTCCCATGACAGAATGCCAAGAAATGCAGGGCCAAGCAAGTTTTTTTTTTTTTTTTTTTTTTTCATTTGGAACTAGTAAAAATGATGCCATTAGAAAGTACTTTACAAATTAAAATATACACACACGATGTATAAAAGCTAGATTATGAAAATAATTATGGTATGAGTTATATCTTTTTGAAACTCCCCTAGGTATTCTGGTGATAGTATTCTTAATTAGAGAGATATAGATGGATATTATATTGTCTTCAATACCACCATCTGGCTCCAAATGTGAGAAAGTGTGTGTAAGGTGCATTGGTTTTTCAAAGAAAATGGAGATATGTTTTTAACTGCTTTATCTTGTTTCCTTCTCATACATACTGAGAAACTAGCAGAGTCTTGGATATGATTAGACAGTTTTTAACGTAGCCAGACTCTCCAAAGTTGCCTCTAATGATTACTTTCCTTGAGACAGACTAGAGCGTCAACTTCCATTTCCTGATGCCATAAATAATTGTCCTCAGATGACAAGTCAAATGACAAGGCCTGTGCCATCATTCATTCCACTCATTTTGTTCTAAGAAGAGTTATGCAGAAGTTGAAGTCAATAGATGACTATAATATATAGCATACTTTTTATTAACCAAATAACTTGAAAGCACTATAAATACAAAATAAAAATGTTAAGAAGTACATGGATATAAAGCAAGGTCCATCACTGGGACCCTGTAAACAGCAGTAAAAGTCTTTGAATATTGTGGTTTACAAATCTGATTTTAACAGCCAAACTTATAAAACAGTTTACGCTTTTCTGTTGTCAAGGGAGAAAAACTTGCCAAATTGTTCATTTTAAGTAAATACAACATAACCAATTAAGGAAAGCAAAATTTAAACACATGCCTATGATAATCAGGACATAGTTTGCTTCTGATTTCACTACTGATTTTAACAGAACAGTGTTCCTTCCATTTTCCCACAGCACCCAAGTGACCCCACACATACTTTTAGAAACTTGTAATCACACAGTGCAAATAAAAGGACACTTTACTGGAAAATACACAGTGTGGTACAATAATCCATCATTTATGAAAAATAGAATTCAGCCTTTTCTTTTCCCTCAGAGATTCAACTACTTTTTGAGGGTGAAGCTTCCTGTAGTTTAAAGATTTATGTTAAGTTAACGAGTAGTTTTTTTCCATTCCCACTTTAAGTTTTTATTCAAAAATAAAAAGAGCCAAAAGAGATACGAGTTTAAACTCTAAAACATTTAATCTGATTTGCATCAGAGACTAGAGCAATCACTCTTAATCGCAGGTATTTTTACCTCCATAAACATTAACCTTAATCCAAAATGTACTAGCTTTCTAGGTATTCTAGAATTTACTTCTATTTCCTATATGTTTTCCTCTGCTTTTTCCATTGGTGATCTTTTCTTTCAAGCCTGAACAAATAGAATGTTTTTCAAAGACTGAGAATTTTCAGTAACAATAGGCAATTTAAATCTCAACACACAGTCAAAGGCATTAGCTTTAAATACCGTTCTTAAGCAGTTGAGAGACTTAATTGGTACTAAAACTGCTCTGACCAGAGGGGAGTTAGAATTCTGGACTTTCTAAGATGTTAGGATAGTGGGCTTTCTAAGATCATATTCAGTTAACAGTATTACATATGAGAATAGGCATTAACCCAACACAAGTTTTATACCTGACACAGCTATTATGATATTAAAAAGCACCTCTAGAGCTACAAATGCTTGTTGTAGTGGATGCCCTTAGTATATTTATTTTCTCACTCTAGTAACAGGAAGGGGAAACAACGCCCTTTGGATGGACGATGAACATCTACTCCCATTTAGGGCATGGGAACCACAAAAGAAAACCCCCGAATCTTCCAGAATTCAATGGTTTGGATAATATGATCCAAAATTGTGCATCTGCCAGAACATCTCTTTCTGGGGACCTTATTTTGAAATACCTTATTTTCCTGCCAAACGGCTGTTCTCATGGTATTCCCATGTTACAATTACATGTTGTTATTATTATTATTTTTTGAAATTTGGAAATGCTGGGACAGCCAACATTTCAGAAATATTGCTAAAGGAAAGCGTAATCATTATCCTTCAGAAAAGCTATCACAAACAGCTTTCTGGGCTACTTGTTCTCACTGTATTGGTGAAGTTTGACATTGGGATCAACATCGGTGTAGGTAGATAGTTTTGTTAGCAGCTAAGAGCTCTAAACATTTCAATTCAATTCCAAAAGGACCTCAAGGGCAAAGCTGGCAACAGTAGCTTTAGTGCCATCGTCTTACCACACTGCAGTATTCAGAGCAGGAAATCAAAGAAAAAAATGACAAAATAAGGTTATGTCAGGCTATTAATCCCTAGAGTTTCCAAAACTCTTCTCACACCATCACAGGGATTACGTAACAAAGTACTGAATTATCTCCACTCACATTTTCCAACACAAACTTCTTGTATTGGAATTACCCTGCTTAACTACTTTCCAAATTACATAAATAAGAGCACCTTATCCCAAATTGATTGAAAAAAGAAATGAAGTTTATTACATTTCTTTCCAGCCTCCTGTTGATTCCTTTCCAGGGCATTCACACTTGTGCTAATTCATGGGGCTGTAATAAATACTGCTTTGCCTTCTCCAGTCTGTGGTTTTAGAGCTCCCAGAACTTTGCACATAACTCCCTGTGTCAGAGTGGGCAGAAAGGGTAAGTTTGGGCTTAATGTACTGTTGGTCATTTAATATCTCTTTTTTTCACTTGCTCAGTGTAAATAGAAGTCATAATTTCAAACCCCAACTTGCAGCCTGAGAAACTAAGTTATCGAAACTTTAAGTGACTTGCTGAAAACACAAATCATGATTAAATCTGGAAATAACTGAAAGAGGGAATGCTGGGCATTTTAACTGCAGTGCTTGGTTTTAACCACTTACTTCCCACTTAGACATTGTGGAAATACAAAATAGACAATTAGATCCATAACAGAAGGGTGTGTATACATCATCTATTCAGTGATTAATATTCATGCTATCTACCCATTTAAGGAGAAGTGAAAATTCATACAATGAAAATGTTTACTTTTAGACTGCATCATCAACTTTAAATAGTTAAATCTAACCACATTTTTATATTTTTGATATCAGTCAATAGCTGGCAATCTACTGTCATTCAGTCATAGGAAAATTTCATGGCTACTTTTCTCAGGAATATATGTATCCATGTCTTCTACTTCTAATGCATTTGTCTATGATGTAAATTCTTGTCTTTTCATGTATAGACTTAATATTTTTATTTTGCTCATAACACATCTTAGGTGTATCTACATTGATAATGTATTTCTATAGTGGAAGGCAGGGTGTTTTGTTTAAACTCTTTTCGTTATAGCACTTAGCATAGCTTTGGGTTTCATAGTGAGTATTTTTAATGGTAGTAATGATGATTGATGATAACTTCAATCCCATACTGCAAATATTAAATACACCATCACAATGTTTAATTTCCCTTCCACTACAGATTTATCTGGTTTCTTTTTATAAGCCAGAGTTTAATGACTTTTGTGTGTGTGTGTGTGTCACAGGTTATGAAAATACTACATTTTCAGAAAAACAATAAGAAAGAGAAAATATACCTAAACAGCAAAACCTATCTTGTGTGTAGAGAAACACAATGACATTTTTTTTCCCTGAAACAGAATGAGATACAGTGTAAAATGTAAAGATTCAGATCATTTAGACATTCTTCTATTGACTATATATTTTAACTTGGCTTCTTATGACTTGATATAGTGTCAGTAAAACTTTGTCACTTGAGAGCTGTTCAAAACTTTGATAAATTTGCTAATAAAGTAAGTGGTTATTGAGCTAAGGCAGTAGCTGATTTTGAAAGCTGAATTACTACAAAAAAAAAAAAGAAGAAGAAAATAACATAGGGCATCAATCCACACAAAGGGCACTGTGAAGCAGAAATATGTTTTCCATGAGGAAAGATTGTATATTAAATACAGGAATGGGTTCTCTTCTAGTGATGGAAAACAGGCCACAGCCAAATCAAATGAGAAGAGCCTTAAATATAAATGTGAACATCAGTCCATAAAAGGGAAAAAAACCCAAAAATCAGAAGAGTTGTAGGCTTGGTAATTTCACCAGAGAGGTAATAGCCTCTGCCTTCTAGGAAATTAACACTTAGATTTCTGCAAAAATGTAAGTCAAGTTGGAGAATAAAATACATGCATATATAAGAGTATTGGATATTTTAGTACTGATATACGGACTCAGATTCTGAACCATCATTAGCAGTATTTCAGTTGGGTGACATTTAAATATTCTCTCCATGTATACATACATAGTAAGAGCTACCACTGTATATCATATGTGTGTATGTTTGCACATTTGTGAAAATGCCTGTAAAGATACATTCTCAGCAGTTATAGAGGGGAGTAACATATAGTAACTTTGAGGCTTCTTTTTTAAATCTCTAAATTCCTGGCCTTGTGTGTGTTACAATGTATCCTTAGTAAGTAATATGCTATAATGTATACTTAATTTTCCAAACAAAATTTTCAGCCAGGACAGAAAAACATATATGACAAGTGCAAGTAGTTTGAGAAATGTCTGAAAACCAAATTATCAATAGTTAAGAAGTGGGAAAATGTTTCTTAGATTATAAGTTATATATAATTCTTCTAAAATAGTCTTAATTTCCATTTTTGCTAGACAATTGGATTATTCTAATGTCATATTTATTAATGACTACTATTTTGAAGTTATTTACTATATAATAAGGAATTTACTAAGCACATTAGATTTCATTTAATCTTTATCAATATGGTAGGTTCCATTATTATCCATTTTACCAATTAGAAATCTGAGGTTCAGAGAAGTTAAGCCCTGTAGCAAATCAGTGGCAGAGCCAGAACTTAGGTGGTATCTGATTCCTGCCCTAAGGCCCTACCTGTCCATCTGTGTGGCAATACTGTCAGTGTGTGTAAGGACATAGAGAGATGGTAATGTCCCCCACCCCCTTGCCTTACCATACGCAAGTACTTGCAAACTAAGGTCTTAAATCATCTTCTTTACATGAACTGATTACTGAAACTATCCATGGGGTATGTATCATCATAGGGCTGAGAGGGAAAAAGAATAATCTTAGGTGAGATGAGTGAATCATGGGACAACAGTGGAGCTGGTGGCTGAATACTCTCTGGATTGCCAATGAGAACAGTTGAAGAATATATCTGCGTAGGACAGAACTGTAACCACCATGGACATGAATTGAGTTCTGCCACAAGGATGCATACTGGGCAGAAGGCAAATCACTCACTATGCTCCAGATTGCTCTATGCAGCAAGACAACCATGAACACAGGAGAGATGTAGGTGGGAACTGGGGGTTCCTTTCAGGCAAAAATAGCTAGCAACCTAGCTGTGTCTTTCCATTTTACCCCTGCCCTCAGACAATCTTTTTCAGACACACACTTAGCCTACAACAGTGTAAGTGAACATATTCACTTCTGCAAACTCCTTAGTTCTTCTCTCACACAAACCGGGAAATCCCATTCTTCTCTATGCCTATCCCCAGAGCTCAGAGGCTTGTTTTGTTCCTGGTTGCTTCACAGGAACTGAGTGTAAGAATTCAGGATCAGGACTTGAGGAAAAGCAGATAAGAACCATTGATACGCTTCCTTCCAATTGCTAGTGCCTTGCCTTTCCCTTCCCTTTTTCCTTTTTCCTTCTTTCCTTCTTTCTTTCTTTCGTGTTCCTTTCTCTCCTACCCATTCTTTCTCTTTTGAATAATATAGGCTTTGGATTTTGAATTCCAACTCTGTCACTTAACATTGTATCTTATTCAAGCTACGTTAGTTTTTTGTGCCTCTATATCATCTGTTAGATGGGGATAATAATGTCTATGGCAAGGATTTTTGTGTATGTTAAATGCTCTGATATAGGAAAAACATCCAGCTCCATGTCTAAGGTATAATACAGATGTGGTTAACAGAAGCAATTATTATTAATCTTAATAGATTAATATTAATGATTAAAATAGGATTAATAATTAAAATATGATAGGCATCCTGCATCATCATCAACTCTGTAATAATCAGTAAGTTTACACAACAGGTGTATAAAAAGGACCCTTCTCAGCCTCCACCCCACTGTCTCCCACTTTTTCAACATTTACTGAGCATTCACTATGCCTCTGTTATTATTAGATTAGACCCTTAGCTGCTGTATGTGTGTGTGTGTGTATGAGAGTGTGTGTGTGGGTGCGAGCGTGTGTGTGTGTGTAAATGATTTGACTCTCATTAAAAAAAATGCTTGTATACTTTCCCAAGAGTTACCTGTGATTAATTTCTGCCAGGTAGAGTGTATTTCAAGACTTTGAACATGTGTTAAAATCATTGGGTTTTGAAGAACTATCCATTAACGACTTTCTGAACTGTGACAATGGATATTGACAGGGCTTGTCAGACTAAACCACTATTGATTGGTTCACATCATGTGTATAGCAAAACCAATTTCTTTCAAGTGCTTCTTCCTAACTGAAATACATTATTGCAGCCTTCCTCTCTGTTTATTATAACACCCAAGCTCATCGCATGTAACACATCCAGCAAAAAGGTTTCACAATGAAGCAGCAAACAGCAACACAGAAAGAAGTGAAAGTACTTAGCAATCCAAATACTCTTGTACTGTAAGTTGCTATTTGTTTGCAAAATATTGATTCCTTGCAGAATCTTTGTTTTTATTTTATAATCCTCTTGAATAAGGAAAGATCATGGACTAACAGAGCTTTGCTATTGTTTAATGAACCTGTGACTCTCATGGTTTTTACTCCTGAAAGAAACTATTTGAAGTATTGTGTGTATGTTTAAGTTGTGGGAAAGAAAGTGTTTATGTTGGGTCAGTGCTCTCCTACCCATAAACACATACAGCTCCACACACACAAATACATAGGGTTGAGTCTTTTCCCAAACCTTAGAATGTTTCCTTCATTGTGCAACTTAAGCCAACTTTGGGCATATGCTACATATTGTACAGTCTTGTTATTAATTTGAATTTGCATTGTGCCTTTCTTCCCAAGGGGACACATTTCTTACCGAAACAGTACTCTTACATAACAAAGACCATTCTCACAATACCCTCATGAGTAGGAAGAATTCCAGATTGATTTTGTTTTACTTGAGAATATTATTATTAAACCCGTTTCAAAAAAGTCCTTTCCACAAGTACTAGGGGATCATACCTCAGGCTGGGAGTGTTTCAGAAGGACCCCAGAGCCCAAAGAACCTTCAGCAATGTTTTTATCCTTTAAGAAGCCCCAAGTTTGCTGTATACAAGTGCCTGGAAAAAGCAGAGTATTCCTAAATTCTGAGGGTAATTCTCAGGGTATTCCTGAAATTGGTACCCCTCTAAAAATGATTTTTTTCTAGCTCACATGAGTCACTTTTGATAAAAACAGGGGAGACTCTTGGTTAACTCCACCAATGCTTTAATTAAATCTGGTGTGCTGCTGCCAGTTTCTCTCCCATTCTGAGCATGCCTTGCAATTTAAAGAAAAATAAATTGCTTAGGGGGCTGGCAAATGCAAGTCGAGAAAAATGTAACATCCTTCAAAGCCCCTCTGAAACTGCAGAGTTCCAAGTTTACTTGAATGTTCTAGATAATAATTTCTTCTGAAATAAGGATTGAGTCATCTCTGGCTCCAACCTATGGCCCAGGAGGATGGCTGCTCTGGGCACCCTGGGCTACACCCTTCCTCTGGCTTCACCCCTTTGCATGGCCTTCTTACCCCCACATTCCCCAGCTGTAAGACAAGTTCCTGGCCTGGGGCCCATGCTCTTGGCACCCTCTGTAGGGCCCACTGTGTCTTGAGGAACAGTTGGTTGTCAGAGTGGTAGCCTCCCTTGCCTTTTTCGGGACATCGAATATTAGGAAATGTCAGGCCAGAGTCAGTGAGTCTCTCACAGAATAGTTTTGTTGGGACAGAACCCGCTATTAAAAGCATCATTTTGACTTAAGATTCAAGCTATTTGCTCCAAAATGTGCGTGCAAAGCACTGACGCCCTCCCCCACAGGAAGTGTATTGAAAATGCAAGGGGTGCTCTGAGCAGATTTGAGGACACAGTATGTCGTCTACGGCTAAGTGATCAAGGATAGTGGGGCGGTTTGTCCTCACAAATGCTGACAGACAGCTGCAGTTTGCAGCTGGCAGGGAGCTTATGCTCACTAAACAAAGATCTAGCTGGAGCCCGGTGAATACTTGGCTCTATTGCAATAATCATAATTCATAACATACATTTCTAAAGAAGGAGAGAAAACTAGGAAAAGCCCCACAAGGATCCACATCATTCTGACACTTGATGTGGTCTGGATATAGGTTGTTTTATGTGTTGTCCATTTTGAAATCTCTCTGGGGTTCTGCATGGTGACTGGCCACCATGTGTGAGACAAATGGAACTACTTTCTGCTTCCAGCCACCCTTTCGGATTAACTCTTCCTTTCATTAAAAAATGGTGATAGGAGATTTACTTACTGCCAAACTCCAGTGTTATCCCAAATATTTTACTTCTTTCCTAAATGAGTTAATTGCAATCAAATTGCCAAGCTTTTTCTGTTGTTGACCGTCAGATAACCCCATTCTTGGGCACAGTTCATGTTGGAGTCTCAGAAACATGAAATATTAAGTCTGGAGGGAACTTGAGAGAGCATAGAGTGAATGTGCCTAGCTTTTCAGATGAAGAAAAAGATGCCCAAATTGTTTAAGTCATTTGGTTAAGGCCACATAGTAAGAAATAGAGTAAAGGTTCAATCCAAATTTCTTAATCACCATTTCTGGTTTTCTGTCAGCACCTCTCTATGCCTCTCTAATCTCACATTTAATTTTAGAGAAACACTGTTCCTAAATTCAGAAGAATGTTCCAGAGGAGACAGTTCTATTGCTTGAGGTGCCCACTACTGGCCCAGTTCTTCCAGTAACCAGGAATTTCAGATTTGAATCTAAATGCAGTAATTGCCATCAATTAATTTTGTTTTATCCTACATTTTTTAGATTGGGCAGTTTTGAATATAATATGGAAATATATTTAAATTCATATGCATAATTATGAATAACCTGTAAAATATATGCCCCAAGAGTCGGGGGTGATTACAGTAGCCTTCCTTTTGACATGTAGCAATGCTAAGTGTTTTGCTTTTATCCATTTCTCTAACTTTTGGTAACCTGAAATCTGTAATAGATTATTATTTGGGGTTTTGAGTCTTCCTTTTCCCTAGGGGAAGAGGATTTTGTTGCTGAATGCCAGGACACCCCTACAGATGCAGATGTCACTGAGAAGAGTGCCTTCTGGATATACTTTCCATGTGTTTCAGCCTAAGCTAGGAGGGAATATAGAGGATTGAGCTACGGATGAGAAAATGCATTCCGCCAAATTCCAACCCCTCTGAAACCTGAACTTTTGGGCTATTGAACAGGCTGAGATTTTGGTCTTCTTCAGACTTGTTTACTCTTGACAAAATGGAACTTCTGGTATTGGAAAAGAAATGTCTTTGGGTTTTAAAGGCCTCCAAAAGCTTCTTGAGACATTAAGTACCTCTTACATAAAATAACACAGTGATGATTTAAGACCGGAGGAATTGGAAATGCACAGATTAAATGACCTTTAAAATACACATAGGTTTAAAATCGAAAGGAAAATGCACTTAGCAAAAAAGCATTTGGGATTTATTTCTAAAATATGGCTGGAAACATTAAGCAAACTCAAAATGAGGCAGTGCGTACACATCCTCATTTTGACTTAAAGATCTACTTTAAATAACACAACAGATGTAGTCATCAGCATTTATTCCAACAGGGACACTGTGAATGGTGAGAAAGACATGGTAAGACATGGGTAATAACCAGAACTACTGTCATTGTTGTCCCTTAATCCTCCAAACTGTCAAAGCAGAACCAAGAGTAAAAGAGAAATATTCTGGCAGGATCTGACTCCCTCCCCATTTTTGTCAAGTGGTTCAGTTAGGAAATATCCACCAGGAAATATTTCCTTCACTTAGTCATCAGAAAGAAAGTTTAGCCGTTTGCACTCTGGTACAACAGAAAAAAGAAAAGACCACCTGTGAACCTTAGTGTGAAAACATGAACAGGTGCTGGGGAATGCAATGGCTAAGGAAAGCAGAGGGGGACAGAAACATGGAGCATGGGTGGGCCCTTGCAAAGGAAATGGAAATTTATTGCTCCATTGCTAGTGAATGGCCAACTGAGAATTTCTCCTGGTCATGTGATGGTTTGGCAAAAATATTTTCTTTCTCATTTCATGGCCACAAGAAATAAACTACTGTTGGAATGCAAACTGGAGGTGAGGCTGAAGGTAGGATGAGGTGGGTCTTCATGTTCTAGTTCGGAGTTTAATGGTGGTTCCTACACTGTCATCAAGCTTAGTATGTAGTGGTGACCAATAAAATGTTTAATATTTGAATAGTATTATCAGAGCAACATGTGTGGTGGGAAGCACACAGGCTTGTGCATTAAGCAATCTAATTTTGAGTTCTGGGCCTACCACTTAGCAAGTGTGTGACTTAACTTCCCCAGACCCCAGTCTCCTCATCTGTATAATAAGGATAAAAAGACATTGGTGCCATGTGGAAAGGATTAAATACTATGATGTATAATATCACAGTGCTTTATAAATACTCAAGTAGATTACAATCCTCTCCTCCCTTTCTCCTCCTCTTAATCATCCCCTCCATCATCATAATTTACAGCTTTCACTTGATTAGCTGAAAAGTGAGTTAAATAGAGATAGTCCTTAGGCTTTGGGAGCTAACAATTAAACCTCACAATACTGATGTGTCTAAACAGAAAGAGGATATGAATAATTTAAGAAACCTGGAATAAGTATATAAAAATTAAATTAAGCTTATATTAATATTAGTTCTCATTAAAGAGCCATGTTCATATTGAATAGGAAGACCCTAGGAATCGCCTGTTGAGACAGTACATTTTCTCACACTTTTAATGCGTTGCATACCCAATTCTCCAACTGCATGAATGTTTATTAATTGCAACTTGATAGCAATAAATGTACTGGCAGTATAAATCTCCCTGGTGAATGCACAGTGTGGGTTACTACTACCACTTCTGCAAATAATAATAATTTTAAAATATATATATAGAAATCTTTTCTTTTACACAGCTTAATTCAAAATTTATGTCCTGTGTCTGCCCAAACAGAAATGCAGGAGGCCTGATTTGATAAATGTGGAACAATGTTACCATATATAGTGATAATAATGATCAGAATTGCAACATATGTATATCCCATGCCATGCAGCCTTAGGACACACAATTGTGTGCTTTGATAATCACAGCTAAAACATGTTTTGCATATTAAAAAAATGTTAACACTTAACATTTGATTAATTGCAGATGGAATGTCAGTTCTGGGGAGAATCTAAAGATCTAAGGAAGTATGGTGGGGGGGGTAACGGAGAAGGTTAGTGGCAGGAGACCCTTTGCTTTGCTTCTGCAGGCCATAGGGTCATTTGCATCACTTTTCAGATAGATTAGCTCTGAGCAGCAGAGTAAAAGATGGGTCCTCAAAATGAGTGTCTCCTGGGTAAGCATCCAAACCTGTAGATGGAGGTGATTGGTTACACTTCTTGTCAGTCATTCATCCTACTTCAAACAGGTTGGCCTTCCTGCTCTTTCTTGAGCATATCCTGCCTCAGGTCCTTTGCACATGCTTCTTCCTCTGACCTGAACATTCTTTTCTTAGACATCCACATGGTAACATTCCTCACTTCCTTCAGGCCTGTCCCCAAACATTCCCTCTCCTAGGTTCTTTTTCTACTTAAAATTGTAAGTTTTCCCCACTTAGGAGTCCTCTATCCCCTTTCTTTTCTGTGTATTCATTTTGTTTATGTTTTTACTTTGCTAAGCATCACTATCTGACTAATATGTGTTTTGTTTCTTTTTATAATATCTCTTTTTTTTCCTGCCATTAGAGAGGCTTTCCCAGGGCAGGATTTTTGCCAATTTTTAAATTACTTTGTTTAGTAGAGACTCTAGTCTCAGTACTAGAGACTCTGGTCCCAGATAACCTTTAAGCAAAAAAGTGCTCAGTATGTGTGTGTGTGTGTACACACATAAAAATAAGTGCATGCTCTCTATGTGTATATATGTGTACATATAGACACACACATATATATGTGTACATATATACACACATGTAGTGTATATATATGTGTATGTGTGTGTGTATGTATGTGTGTATACATATATATATATATATGCGTCAACCTGTTTGGAGTAGGATGAATGACTGACAAGAAGTGTAATCAATCACCTCTATCTACAGGTTTGGATGCTTACCCAGGAGACACATATATATGTCTGTGTGTATATATACACACACACACAAGCTACTTTTATGCCATTTCCCAGTATATATATACACACACAATATGTTATATATATATATTTATATATATAACAAAAGAATATTATGAATTCCTTTTTTAGTAAAATGAAAACTCTTAATCTCTTGTTTCCAATATTTTAAACAATTATGGAAAAGCCCTATGCTCTAAGAAAATAAACCACCTAATGTTTTATGAAGAAGGAAATTGATGATTGGTAATTATCACTAAATGACAGTTTGAATTTATATACACAACAGGTCTTAGAGGAGATCCAGGCTCTCAGTTCCTTTTTTTTTTTTCCCAAAACCTTGAACATCTAGAAAGAGTTGTAGTATTTTTCTCCTTATTGACCTATTCACAGATACTAGTGCCAAATCATGTAGGGCTCTTTCTTAAAGAAAAATAGAATTCATATATTAAAATTAAAAAAATTAAATATTTTTAAGGATACTTACACATCCGTGGATATACTGAAATCATTCTAAGTCATCTTTATCATTGGCAAGGTGAATGGAAGACAAAGGAAAACGTTGTAAAGATAAGAGTCCTGCATGACTAATGACAATAAATATGATGAGCATGATAAAGAGAATTCTCTCTGTATCTGAGAATTACAGAGAGAGAGAGAAAAAGAGAGAGAATGAGACAGATTGAGGTTCTTGGAGAGAGTAGGCCAGCATGTGACTGAGGTCACAGACCCCTAGACCAGCACTTTCCATATAGAAATATAATGTGGGCCACATATGTAACTTTAAATTTTCTAGTAGTCACATTAAAAAGAAATAGTGAGTATTAATTTAGAAAATATATTTCACTCCATCTATCCAAAGAATTATTTCCCCGTGGAAGCAATACAAAATTTGTCAATGAGATATTTTATATCCTTTTCATTGTACTAAGTCTCTGCAATCTTGTGTGTATGTCATACCTAAAGTGGATCTCAATTCAGTCTAGCGACATTTCAAATGCTCAGTGTTCGCATGAGGCTAGTAACGTTGTTATTGGATGGTGCAGGTCTAGAGCAAGCCTCTGGGTGTCATGTCTGAACTTGCGCATGTGTCAATGCAAAGAACTGGCCCACTGGAGCTCACGTGTGGGGCATGGCTACAGTCGGCACAGTGGCCTGACTCCACGATGGACTCACTATGCCAGTGGGCAGGGGTGTGTAAGAAGAAAAAGTTTTAAAACGTATTTGTATCTCACATTGGTAGAGCAGGTCATACAAGTTGCATTTCATTCTTTTATTTGCAATCATTAGGTTTCTGAATTTTAGTATGCCTATTTTCAAGCACTGCTTTGTTGTAGCATGCTACCTGTGAAATTTCACTCATGCTAGTCATCTCCCCATAATTATACTTATACCCAGACTTTAAAATATATCTGCCATGAGAAAATGGGTCGACTACAGGTTCTCAGGGGTCCTGGGTATTTGAAGTTGATACTCTGTGTGTGAGACAGTTATAAAGGTTCTAAAGTGGCAGTGCTTATCTGATCCTCTCTCTTATTACACAATATTTTATTCTTGAAAACTCATGGCAAAGTAAAAAAAATATAAATTCTCATAAAGGATCAGTTTCAGATGATCTATTCTTTAAAATAGGAAAGGCTGGACAGGCATTGCCTGGTTAGTACATTCTCCAAATCATGATTTTGGTCTAGGCAGAGAAGTTAGAGAGACACACAGTCAGACATAGTGTCTACTTGACTACAGAATAGATTGGTTTTCTTCAATTTGAGGTTTGATTTTACTCTTCATGGCCATATATTTAGCTGACTTGACTGCACAATGATTTGAATAGACTACTGATTTTACTTGTATGCCATTTCCCAGTATGAAATCAATTCACATAGTCTCAGCCACAACTTGTTCAAACTCAGATGTGCACCTCTTAACTTTTACCATACACACACACACACTCACTCACAAAGAAACCCATAGCAACCTATGGGCTAGGTGAGTTATATTGTGCTGTAATCTCTAGGATTTAATTATAGGGCAAAGAATCCTTTATGGCATCAAATACAAGCAAAGCAGATTCTGAGAAAGCAGTTTTATTAGTTGAATAGTAATAATCAATATCCATTTCTAAAAGGTTTATGAAACCCTGGAACCAGTTCTGAAAACCACAGCCATATTCACCTTATGTTCACAAATGATTTGCAGCTGAAGCTTTCAGTTTCAGCTTTATTTTTTTCCACAAATGATTTTGTTCTTATTGAAAATAGTCATCAGAGATCACTTATACATGTTCATTTTTAAAAGTCCCTAAAGGAAAAAATGTTGACTACAAGTGGAATTCCATTTTAATTTTAAGAATAAGAGCATGTCTTAAATATGATGAGTAAGATGGAAATGTCGCTAGAAAAAAAAAAAAAAAAAAAACAGAAAAAACTTGTTCCTATTCCCCTTGAAATTTTTAGTGTGTATACAAGTACTTAAAATATAAACTGTGTAGTAATTGATGCTGTGAAGAAATACACAATCAAACAAGGCACCCTGTGGCAGATTGTAAACTTCATGGTTTCCAGCTTTAAGGAAGCAAAGGTCTAATAAACATGAACTTAAACTACAATGAACATATTCAAATCATTGTTAAAAAATAGGTATTTACAACAATAAAGTAGTACGCTATGGCAAAGATAGATGAACTAAGCTTAGATCTGTGCAATATAAAAAAGGAAACAATGATTATATAGTACAAATAATTTTGCTGTAATATGACAGACTAATGACTTAAGTGCCCAATATCGTCATTATGGTTCTGAACTCCATGTGCATTAGCAATAAAGACTCAGTAAAACTACTGTATAATTCATATTTTTGCATGAAAATCTTGTTCTTCTTTTAAAATAGTTGTCTATAAGATCTATAAGCCTAAATGGAAAAGTTAATAACTTGAATTATGTATTATATCTGTGTTGTGATCTAAAGATATTCTTCAGGAAATTTCTAGTCAATCCTTAGGATGGAAGGAGACAATAGTTTTGGGTGCCTAGGTACTGGTTATATTGATGCATTAATTTATAGCACATATAATTTCCTGAAGATTATACAACCCCAAACCAAGTAGTTACATTTGTGATCAATGCATTTTAATTTTCTGGAAAAACCCAAATAATTGAAAGTCTAGCAAGTACTTAAAATGTTCATCTTTACTCAATATTTGCCACATATGTAACTATTAATTTAACTTTTTCTCAGACAAGGTAAATGAATGGAACACTCATTTCAGAGACTGTAGAGATCAGTAAACAAACAAAAGACTCCAAAAAAAAAAAAAAAAAAAAAGGCCACGGGGTAATTGAATAGCATGACTAAGCATTATTTCAAGTTTTCATTTTCTCCTTCTCAGATCCCCAGTCTATATATTAGAAATCTTCCCTCTATCATACTATAAGATGAGGGAAAACTATGCTTAAGAGTATAGCAAGAGTAGGTATTTTCAGGCTGTTGAGCCATGTATCACTAAGCTATTTTTCGAAGAGATGCTGAAAAACATGAGAAATTAAAGATGTGTTTCCTTTATTTTTTCTTTTTAATGCTTGTAAGGGAGCAGCTGTGCCCAATTCTTAGAGTAAAAGGAAAACCATATCAATTTTACTCATTTTTGTGTTTGGAATGAACGTGTGATGAGAAGTACATTTTGCCATCACTGAATCAGGAGATGTGACAATAATTGTAATGGGTGTTGTTTCATCTACCTGCTAAACTGGTCCTCTTTACTCAAAATATGGTCTTGTAGGGTGGCATCAGCCATCTGGCATCACAGAAAAAGAGTTTTACAAAGAAACTTCTTGGATGTCTAAAAATGATGTGAGGATAGACAAGCCCCTCAAGGGTGTCTGCACAGATGAAAACCACTTACATTTGCAAATGTGTGCACAAAAGAGAGGATGGAATTACCCAGAGAATAGCTCCTCTCAATTACCTGCTTTGTGCCTGAATATGCTTGATTTATGAGTATTGGACTAGGAGTCGGGAACTTGAAGAACTAAACCAGAAGACAAAGCCCATCATGTAAAATACTCTTTTCCACTAATATTCTAAACACAATGTATGAACGCTTGGACAAATATATATGCTGATTTATACAACCAACTCTTTTTCCCCATAAGCAGAAACTGAAAAAAAATTCAACCCAAGCTGTCTTTTCCATGAATCTTGGGAAATTGCATAGTTCTGAAAAAAAATTGGCTTGATTTTCACAATTTTTTAAAGAAAATGGATATGGAAAGAATAAGATTGTGCCCATAAAAGCCAATTGTTTCCAAACCACATTGTATTGTTTGGCCCAAATAATTTGTCCTCCTATATAGAAGTAGGGAACCATGGCAGATTGAAAATACAATAGCCAATCAAAATAAAACTTCTCTTCTGGACTAATTTTGCCATCCTGGGGATATTTGCTGGGACCCAAGCTCACCCTCCTTGCCAATCTGACAAAGGGAAACTACAAAGAACGTGGAAAAAAAAAAAACATTTTGGAATGCAGGGAAATAAAGAAAGAAATCAGTCTCCATTCTAAACCATCACTGTTCAAGGCATCCGTTTGTTGACTGGTGGTGCTGGGGTATCTGTTAAATGAATCTCTGAACAGAGACATAGAGTATCCAACCCATGCAAGGGACTTTTTGTCTTTTTGGAAGAGAGGAACTAGAGAGGTGATGTGAATTTGGGATTGCAAAAAGTGTCATACCTAAGCACAAATGGAGAAAGTGAAGCAAATTAGAAAGTCACTGATGCTAATATAACAGAAGGTAAACTTTAGTTGATTTTTATTGGCTGAGATGTAAAAAAGTAGTGATGAAAAGAAAAAAATACTTACATTTTTTCTTGCTTGATTAGCATCTAAAAGGTAATTATGTTGTCAAATAGTTTATGCTTTTTTGCATGTAACATATGCATGTATATATTAGCATTTGGATTCCTAAACTGGAAACAAATACAAAGCATTACCTTTATGCTAAAATAAATATGACAGATATTTAAAAATACTGCCAGTTACACCCTGAAAATGCAGACATCAACAGAGTAAAGGCCTTCAGTGACTAGATTTGCTATATTTTCAATAGCCCGTGTCTGTAATATTTAAATGTAAAGATTACAGTAATAATCCCTGATTCAAGGACGGTCAAATTCTTAATAGCAAGACTCTTACTTTGCTATGATTTAGTGACCTTAGTAAGTGCTGTAGCATTCAGGTCCAGCTGTAAAAGTGAGAGCTAGCCACAGAAATCAGTTTAAAACTGAGAGCAGCGCCCATTATTCCTCTTTTCCTTCTTGTCCTTCCCTCTCTTGGTTCTTTTCTCCAGGCTTTTGTTCATCTTAGAGCCTCTGGCTAAAGCTCATTAAAATGTATTTTAAAATGTTAATGGAAAACCAGAGAAAATAAAAAACAGGAGGAGGTTAAGGGGGGAGACCTAAGGAAGAAGGAAAGAAAACAGCATTGAGTTAAAAGGGAGGGATAGTAGAAACATTTTGCGAGTCTGATGGGAGAAAGGCTTTCAGTCTCAACACTTAAAGAGTGAAACAATTTTATTCATATGAGGAACTATTTTAAAAGAAGGGTGTTTTTTTGAGTTTAAAAAATAAAACTTGTTATAATAAATATTTGATTGTGAAAATGACATAATTGCCTTATATAAGATGAAAATGATTTTTACGTAAGATAAAGCTAAATTTTCCAATAAAAAGCTTTAAGGGGATGTAGGAATCCAACAAATAGTGATAGAATTTGAGTATCATGATTACCTACGATAAAGACAAAATTAGAACAAAAAAAATTATGAGGGTACAACCTATAATAGAAATCTCTGGAAATGTCATTATCCTCCAACTCAAACTTCTTGAGATGTTTTGACTATCAGCAAGCAAAGAGGCAAAACTAGGCTTGATTACATCATTTTCACAGCAACAGAAGTTTGTCTTGTCTAGAAATTGTCATAGAAATTTCTGTCATTTATATTTAGTAATATAAATAACTTGTCTGGCAAGACTAAGCATAGTTTTCCAAATTTACATGAATATACAGAGGGTTTATTTATTTATTTATGCTTTTTAAGGCAATGTTTGCCATGTTAATAAGAATTCTTTTTAGGATATGTTGTCGTATATCTTAAATTGCTAATGTAATTTGTTCTGTTTATCCGAGGCTAGACACCTATTTTCCGTAAAGTTATTAAATTTTCAGTCTATTCTTTATTTCTATCAAATTATATCTACCTTACTAGGTCACTATTAAAATAAATAAAATAGAATAAAGAATTATTGATCTTGATTCTCTTACCATTAATAAATAGGTTATCTTATTTCTTACAGAAAAATACCCTATTGTTACCAAGGGCCCCCAAACTGGCTTTGTCATCAGCCTTAGCAAATCAAGGCTAAATGAGTGGTTTTGACTAAAATATAATTAAATTTATAGACATTCCAACAATCACAGTCACTTTATAATCTTGTTCTTTGGAAAGAGGGTAAGAGGTGGTTGAAAGCAACATTTTACTGTTGAATGGAGATGTCTTCGAGAACAGGAGAATTTAGGGTGTGAATGTTGGATAGGTGTGCCCATCACAGAAGGAACTGGGGAGGAGGCAAGTTCGTTTCAGTTCTAGTCACTCGACAGCTGTGTGACACTAGGCAAGTGAATGTGCCTGCAATGGCTTTTTAATATGTCAACCTAGCTAGGCTGAACTATATAGCCTGGTCATTCAACCACACACCAGTTTAGGTGGTACTGTGAAGAAATTTTTAGAGGAAATTAAAGTCTCTAATAATCAGACTTTAAGTTAATCCTAAGGTATATTATTTTACCAAAGACAAAATTTAGACCAAAAAGGCACTGTACAATCATCCTGGGTTCAACAGAGAAGCAGTACCACTATCGGTAAGATGTAGGATAACTGGATGGATGGTTAGATAGATAAAAACGTTGCAATTGGACTATTCTGATTTATTATAGACACCCTTATCTATAACACATTTTTTTTTTTTTTTTAAGATGGAGTTTTGCTCTTGATTTCCAGGCTGGAGTGCAATGGCATGATCTTGGCTCACTACAACTTCTGCCTCCAGGGTTATAAAGTGATTCTCCTGCCTCAGCCTCCTGAGTAGCTGGGATTACAGGTGCCCGCCACTACGCCTGGCTAATTTATGTATTTTTAGTAGAGACAGGGTTTCCCCATGTTGGCCAGGCTAGTCCCAAACTTCTGACCTCAGGTGATCCACCCTCCTCGGCCTCCCAAAGTGCTGGGATTACAGGTGTGAACCACCGCACCCAGCCTATATATATATATATATATATACACACATATATATGTATATATATATTATATATGTGTGTGTGTATATATTATATATGTGTATATATGTGTGTGTATATATATTATATGTGTATGTGTGTATATATTATACATGTGTCTATATATACATATATACATATATGTGTGTATATATATGTATAAATATATAGGATAGATCAGACTAGGCCAGGTGAGCTATCTAGAAGTGGGCTTATCAGAGTTTTCCAGTATTTTGGTTTCCCAGGCCACACTGGAAGAAGAATAATTGTCTTGGGCCACACATAAAATACACTAACAATAGTTGAGCTAAAAATGAAAAATCACAAACATATAATATTTTAAGAAAATTTACAAATTGGTGTTGGACTGCATTCAAAGCCATCCTGGGCCACATGAGGACTGGGGGCTGCAGGTTGGACAAGCAAGCCTGGTTTAGATATTCCCTAAGCTCAGAGACCCCAAATAGCCTATGCCTTGGGAGTTCCAGCCTACTTTGTGTCTTCCCTTTCTAACTGTTTCGTTATGAACTTCAGACTCGCATAGCAAGCTCCTGCAATTGGAAAAACCTTTTTATCTATCTGTTTGTCCATCCGTCCGTCCGTCAGTCAGCCCATCCGTCCATCCATCCATCCATCATCTTACTATATCTTACTAGTAGTACTGCTTCTCTGTTGAACCCAGGGTGATTCTACAATGCCTTTTTGGTCTAAATTTTGTCTTTTGTAAAAGTAGGTTGGTTAGGTACAGTCTTAGTTACCTTTCAGCACTCAGTACAAACGGCTTTGATTTTAAGGTGAGCATTCTCTCATATGTGAGACATTTTTGGAGAAGGAAGCTCATCTATTTTATTATTATATCTCCAGTGCATAGGACAGTGTCTAACTTATTGAATGAATAGATGTATAAGATTCTATAAGTATCTACTGGGAATGTGAGGTGTAGCTAACCTTCAGTAAAATTTTGTGTCTTTTTTTTTTTTTTTTTTTTTGCTATCATGGCATTGCAGAAGACTTAATGGTCAGGAATCATTTCTTCTTTGTAGTCTTTTAGTTTTCCTTTTATTTTTTTCCCCAATAGTTAAAAGCTGTAAGCTGTCATTTTTGTAAAGGCAAACTCTCAGCACAAAAGTAAAATTTTAGAAACAAGTGAACATAACAATTCCCAGCAGAATGGAGATGGCCTGTCAATTCTAGTTTACATTATTTACTTTACACAACCAACTTTACATATCATGTGCACCTGGTAATAAGTCTATTTTATTGAGACAAGTTCTGGCTCTATTGCCCAGGCTGGAGTGCACAGGCATGACCGTGGCTCACTGTAACCTCCGTCTCCCAGGCTCAAGTCATCCTTCCACCTCAGCCTTGTGAGTAGCTGGGACTACTCCTATGCACCACCATTCCTGGCTAACTTTTGTATTTTTTGTAGAGATGGGGTTTTGCCATGTTGCCCAGGCTGCTCAAGCAATCAGCCTTACTCTACCTCCCAAAGTGCTGGGATTATAGGCATGAGCCACAACACCCAACCGATAAGTCTATTTTTAGTGGTGAACCTCCAATCCTATTGGAACTAGTGTTAAGACCTATTTGTTTAATGCACCACACAGAAAAGGGGAATTATATGTACAGACAACTTCAGAAACAGGATTAACCAGCACCTATGGTTTGGCAAAGAATTGAATTTTTCTTGACAGTCAAGGATATCCTTGGTCATGCTGAAGAAAATGGACACTGAAAAATGGTTAATTTTTTTGTCTGTTTAAACATTTTCCTGATAAATTTGCTGTTGTTCTTATACTTATAGATAGATTCCTTTACTTTAGATTGTTTCCTTTTAATGGTGGGAATAAAACCAATTTTCTCGAATGGTGGCAAAGCTAAAATCCTCTAGTGTTTATATTGTTCTTATAACATTTAGCCCAAATGAAGAAATGATACATATCTGTGCTCCCTAAAGTTACCACTAAGTTCAAGGAAATGAAGATTCTACATCACAACTTCACTATCCCACAGTCATGTTCAAAGTGTAAGAGTAGTCTAATAGGATACATCACATCTAAAGAAATTGCTTAAGGATTTTAATTTAAAGGTGGGCTTGAGTCCTTTTTTCCCTCTTTTTGTTTTTTGTTTTTTGAGAGAGAGAGTCTCATTCTGTAGCCCAGGCTGGAATGCAGTGGTGTGATCTCGGCTCACTGCAACCTCTGTCTCCTGGATTCAAGTGATTCTCCTGCCTCAGCCTCCTGAGTAGCTGGGATTACAGGAGCGTGCCACCGTGCCCGGCTAATTTCTGTATTTTTAGTAGAGACAGGGTTTCACCATGTTGGCCAGGCTGGTCTCGAACTCCTGACCTGAGATGATTCACCCGCCTTGGCCTCTGAAAGTGCTGGGATTACAGCTGTGAGCCACTGTGTCCGGCCGAGTCTTCTAGATGCTCTAAGCAATTTAAAGCCTGAGGAAGGGGCAAACATTTTACTTCAAATTAAAGGAAGGCAGAGGTGGCCTCTATCCTCAGAACCGATACTGGGTATGTTATTTACATTCCATGTGTCTGTTCCCTTCTGAGAAGAATGGTGAAACTACCCCTGGAAGTTGCCCGCTCTTCTACTCCAGCATAAAGTTTCTTTCTCTGAATTCAGACGTAACAGAGAGAATCAACTGAGGCCACCTATGCTCTGGATTCCTTTCCTAAGATTCTCCTAAAATGGTAATGTTTCAGCTTTCTCTTCATTTTCCCATTTTCTTCTTATCGAAGGGAGGAGGAGTCCCATATACGTGTTTAAAAGCATCAAAGTTTAGGTAAAGTCTTCCTAGCACATTATATCACTTCTTGGACAAAATCCAACTGAGGGAAAAAATGATATTAAAGAGAATGATAACCCTGATGCAATTACATATCAAGCAGTAAACCACAATTTGTGCTTCATATTTGAGGTCTGGTTAGTATAAAATAAAGATTCTAATTTAACATTATTCAGATACTTTGTCTTCTAAATCTTTACATTCCAGCTCTTTGATAAGAATTATGCTTCCAGGGTCTACATATATATTTTTTCCAGATATCTGTCATTCATGCCTTCAAGAATGCAGAGGTTGAAATGAATAAAACTAGTAGTAAAAAATACATATTGTAGTCATATGTCAAGGGCTGGTGAAGTGTGGGGGAAAAAATTTGTGTGAGCAAACCTGAGAGTTTTGAGTTTCAGCGGAGAGGAACTAAATATTCATTGGCAAAACATAGTACACACTTTGTGAGATAAATTTCCACTAATAATCATGCTCATCATCCATTACAATTGTGCCATATTTTATAGTATTTCTGAGGTTGGAAACAAACATTTGTTATGGAAAATTTAGAAGACACAGGAAGACTAGAGAAGAAAACTATTAATAAAGTAAACCCATCATGATTGCATTACTTAGAGTTGCTGTTGCTATTTTTCTTTTACGTCCTGTATTCTTTCACTTATTTAACAGATATTTAATGAGCCCTTACTTTATGCAGGGATGCATCTCTGGCCAAGCAGACCAGTCCTGTTTTAATACTTCATGTCAAACAAATTTTGTATCCCTCTCCCACTTCTTCACATTGTGTACGTTCATTCTAAGTATGCTTCATTCCACAATTTTCTTTGAAAACTTACATTTTCTTTTTTTTTTTTTTTTTTTTTTTTTTTTTTTTTTATTTTTATTTTTTTTTTTATTATAATTTAAGTTCTAGGGTACATGTGCATGACGTTTATATCATGTATAACTCCCCAGTGCAATCCCTCCCTCCTCCCCCCTCCCCATGATAGGCCCCAGTGTGTGATGTTCCCCTTCCCGAGTCCAAGTGATCTCATTGTTCAGTTCCCACCTATGAGTGAGAACATGCGGTGTTTGGTTTTCTCTTCTTGTGATAGTTTGCTAAGAATGATGGATTCCAGCTGCATCCATGTCCCTACAAAGGACGCAAACTCATCCTTTTTGATGGCTGCATAGTATTCCATGGTGTATATGTGCCACATTTTCTTAATCCAGTCTGTCACAGATGGACATTTGGGTTGATTCCAAGTCTTTGCTATTGTGAATAGTGCCGCAATAAACATACGTGTGCATGTGTCTTTGTAGTAGAGTAATTTATAATCCTTTGGGTATATACCCAGTAGTGGGATGGCTGGGTCATATGGTACATCTAGTTCTAGATCCTTGAGGAATCGCCATACTGTTTTCCATAATAGTTGAACTAGTTTACAATCCCACCAACAGTGTAAAAGTGTTCCTATTTCTCCACATCCTCTCCAACACCTGTTGTTTCCTGACTTCTTAATGATTGCCATTCTAACTGGTGTGAGATGGTATCTCATTGTGGTTTTGATTTGCATTTCTCTGATGGCGAGTGATGATGAGCATTTTTTCATGTGTCTGTTGGCTGTATGGATGTCTTCTTTTGAGAAATGTCTGTTCATATCCTTTGCCCACTTTTTGATGGGGTTGTTTGTTTTTTTCTTGTATATTTGTTTGAGTTCTTTGTAGATTCTGGATATTAGCCCTTTGTCAGATGAGTAGGTTGCAAAAATTTTCTCCCATTCTGTAGGTTGCCTGTTCACTCTGATGGTAGTTTCTTTTGCTGTACAAAAGCTCTTTAGTTTAATTAGATCCCATGTGTCAATTTTTGCTTTTGCTGCCGTTGCTTTTGGTGTTTTAGACATGAAGTCCTTGCCCATGCCTATGTCCTGAATGGTACTACCTAGATTTTCTTCTAGGGTTTTTATGGTATTAGGTCTAACATTTAAGTCTCTGATCCATCTTGAATTAATTTTCGTATAAGGGGTAAGGAAAGGATCCAGTTTCAGCTTTCTACTTATGGCTAGCCAATTTTCCCAGCACCATTTATTAAATAGGGACTCCTTTCCCCATTTCTTGTTTTTGTCAGGTTTGTCAAAGATCAGATGGCTGTAGATGTGTGGTATTATTTCTGAGGACTCTGTTCTGTTCCATTGGTCTATATCTCTGTTGTGGTACCAGTACCATGCTGTTTTGGTTACTGTAGCCTTGTAGTATAGTTTGAAGTCAGGTAGCGTGACGCCTCCAGCTTTGTCCTTTTGACTTAGGATTGTCTTGGCAATGCGGGCTCTTTTTTGGTTCCATATGAACTTTAAAGCCGTTTTTTCCAATTCTGTGAAGAAACTCATTGGTAGCTTGATGGGGATGGCATTGAATCTATAAATAACCTTGGGCAGTATGGCCATTTTCACGATATTGATTCTTCCTATCCATGAGCATGGTATGTTCTTCCATTTGTTTGTGTCCTCTTTGATTTCACTGAGCAATGGTTTGTAGTTCTCCTTGAAGAGGTCCTTTACATCCCTTGTAAGCTGGATTCCTAGGTATTTTATTCTCTTTGAAGCAATTGTGAATGGAAGTTCATTCCTGACTTGGCTCTCTGCTTGTCTGTTACTGGTGTATAAGAATGCTTGTGATTTTTGCACATTAATTTTGTATCCTGAGACTTTGCTGAAGTTGCTTATCAGCTTAAGGAGATTTTGGGCTGAGACAATGGGGTTTTCTAAATATACAATCATGTCATCTGCAAACAGGGACAATTTGACTTCTTCTTTTCCTAACTGGATACCCTTGATTTCTTTCTCTTGCCTGATTGCCCTAGCCAGAACTTCCAACACTATGTTGAATAGGAGTGGTGAGAGAGGGCATCCCTGTCTTGTGCCAGTTTTCAAAGGGAATTTTTCCAGTTTTTGCCCATTCAGTATGATATTAGCTGTGGGTTTGTCATAAATAGCTCTTATTATTTTGAGGTACGTTCCATCAATACCGAATTTATTGAGCGTTTTTAGCATAAAGGGCTGTTGAATTTTGTCAAAAGCCTTTTCTGCATCTATTGAGATAATCATGTGGTTCTTGTCTTTGGTTCTGTTTATATGCTGGATTACGTTGATTGATTTGCGAATGTTGAACCAGCCTTGCATCCCAGGGATGAAGCCCACTTGATCATGGTGGATAAGCTTTTTGATGTGCTGCTGAATCCGTTTGCCAGTATTTTATTGAGAATTTTTGCATCGATGTTCATCAGGGATATTGGTCTAAAATTCTCTTTTTTTGTTGTGTCTCTGCCAGGCTTTGGTATCAGGATGATGTTGGCCTCATAAAAAGAGTTGGGGAGGATTCCCTCTTTTTCTATTGATTGAAATAGTTTCAGAAGGAATGGTACCAGCTCCTCCTTGTACCTCTGGTAGAATTCAGCTGTGAATCCATCTGGTCCTGGACTTTTTTTGGTGGGTAGGCTATTAATTGTTGCCTCAATTTCAGAGCCTGCTATTGGTCTATTCAGGGACTCAACTTCTTCCTGGTTTAGTCTTGGGAGAGTGTAAGTGTCCAGGAAATTATCCATTTCTTCTAGATTTTCTAGTTGATTTGCGTAGAGGCATTTATAGTATTCTCTGATGGTTGTTTGTATTTCTGTGGGGTCGGTGGTGATATCCCCTTTATCATTTTTTATTGCGACTATTTGATTCCTCTCTCTTTTCTTCTTTATTAGTCTTGCTAGTGGTCTGTCAATTTTGTTGATCTTTTCAAAAAACCAACTCCTGGATTCATTGATTTTTTGGAGGGTTTTTTGTGTCTCTATCTCCTTCAGTTCTGCTCTGATCTTAGTTATTTCTTGCCTTCTGCTAGCTTTTGAATGTGTTTGCTCTTGCCTCTCTAGTTCTTTTAATTGTGATGTTAGAGTGTCCATTTTAGATCTCTCCTGCTTTCTCTTGTGGGCATTTAGTGCTATAAATTTCCCTCTACACACTGCTTTAAATGTGTCCCAGAGATTCTGGTATGTTGTATCTTTGTTCTCATTGGTTTCGAAGAACATCTTTATTTCTGCTTTCATTTCGTTATGTACCCAGTAGTCATTCAGGAGCAGGTTGTTCAGTTTCCATGTAGTTGAGCGGTTTTGATTGAGTTTCTTAGTCCTGAGTTCTAGTTTGATTGCACTGTGGTCTGAGAGACAGTTTGTTATAATTTCTGTTCTTGTACATTTGCTGAGGAGTGCTTTACTTCCAATTATGTGGTCAATTTTGGAATAAGTGCGATGTGGTGCTGAGAAGAATGTATATTCTGTTGATTTGGGGTGGAGAGTTCTATAGATGTCTATTAGGTCCGCTTGGTGCAGAGATGAGTTCAATTCCTGGATATCCTTGTTAACTTTCTGTCTCGTTGATCTGTCTAATATTGACAGTGGAGTGTTGAAGTCTCCCATTATTATTGTATGGGAGTCTAAGTCTCTTTGTAGGTCTCTAAGGACTTGCTTTATGAATCTGGGTGCTCCTGTATTGGGTGCATAGATATTTAGGAGAGTTAGCTCTTCCTGTTGAATTGATCCCTTTACCATTATGTAATGGCCTTCTTTGTCTCTTTGGATCTTTGATGGTTTAAAGTCTGTTTTATCAGAGACTAGGATTGCAACCCCTGCTTTTCTTTGTTCTCCATTTGCTTGGTAGATCTTCCTCCATCCCTTTATTTTGAGCCTATGTATGTCTCTGCATGTGAGATGGGTCTCCTGAATACAGCAGACTGATGGGTCTTGACTCTTGATCCAGTTTGCCAGTCTGTGTCTTTTAATTGGAGCATTTAGTCCATTGACATTTAAGGTTAATATTGTTATGTGTGAACTTGATCCTGTCATTATGATATTAACTGGTTATTTTGCTCGTTAGTTGATGCAATTTCTTCCTAGCCTCGATGTTCTTTACATTTTGGCATGTTTTTGCAATGGCTGGTACCGGTTGTTCCTTTCCATGTTTAGGGCTTCCTTCAGGGTCTCTTGTAAGGCAGGCCTGGTCGTGACAAAATCTCTAAGCATTTGCTTATCTGTAAAGGATTTTATTTCTCCTTCACTGATGAAGCTTAGTTTGGCTGGATATGAAATTCTGGGTTGAAAATTCTTTTCTTTAAGAACGTTGAATATTGGCCCCCACTCTCTTCTGGCTTGTAGAGTTTCTGCCGAGAGGTCTGCTGTTATTCTGATGGGCTTCCCTTTGTGGGTAACCCGACCTTTCTCTCTGGCTGCCCTTAAGATTTTTTCCTTCATTTCAACTTGGTGAATCTGGCAATTATGTGTCTTGGAGTTGCTCTTCTGGAGGAGTATCTTTGTGGAGTTCTCTGTATTTCCTGAATTTGGATGTCGGCCTGCCCTACTAGGTTGGGGAAGTTCTCCTGGATGATATCCTGAAGAGTGTTTTCCAACTTGGTTCCATTTTCCCTCTCATTTTCAGGCACCCCAATCAGACGTAGATTTGGTCTTTTTACATAATCCCATACTTCTTGCAGGCTTTGTTCATTTCTTTTTCTTCTTTTTTCTTTTGGTTTCTCTTCTCGCTTCATTTCATTCATTTGATCCTCAATCGCTGATACTCTTTCTTCCAGTTGATCGAGTCGGTTACTGAAGCTTGTGCATTTGTCACGTATTTCTCGTGTCATGGTTTTCATCTCTGTCATTTCGTTTATGATCTTCTCTGCATTAATTAGTCTAGCTGTCAATTCTTCCACTTTTTTTCAAGATTTTTAGTTTCTTTGCGCTGGGTACGTAATTCCTCCTTTAGCTCTGAGAGGTTTGATGGACTGAAGCCTTCTTCTCTCATCTCGTCAAAGTCATTCTCTGACCAGCTTTGATCCGTTGCTGGCGATGAGCTGCGCTCCTTTGCAGGAGGAGATGCGCTCTTATTTTTTGAATTTCCAGCTTTTCTGCCCTGCTTCTTCCCCATCTTTGTGGTTTTATCTGTCTCTGGTCTTTGATGATGGTGACGTACTGATGGGGTTTTGGTATAGGTGTCCTTCCTGTTTGATAGTTTTCCTTCTGACAGTCAGAAGGACTGTCTGTTGGTCTGTTGGAGATTGCTTGAGGTCCACTCCAGACCCTGTTTGCCTGGGTGTCAGCAGCAGAGGTTGCCGAAGATAGAATATTGCTGAACAGCGAGTGTACCTGTCTGATTCTTTCTTTGGATGTTTCCTCTCAGGGGTGACTCCACCCTGTGAGGTGTGGGGTGTCAGACTGCCCCTAGTGGGGGATGTCTCCCAGCTAGGCTACTCAGGGGTCAGGGACCCACCTGAGCAGGCAGTCTGTCCGTTCTCAGATCTCAACCTCCGCGTTAGGAGATCCACGGCTCTCCCCAAAGCTGTCAGACAAGAGTCGTTCGCGTCTGCCACGGCCCCGCTCTTTCCCCTAATGGACTGCAGCTGTGCGCTGTCCGCAGAGGTAGAGTCTACAGAAACAGGCAGGCTTCCTTGAGCTGCTGTGAGCTCCACCCAGTTCGAGCTTCCCAGCGTCTTTGTTTACCTACCTAAGCCTCAGCAATGGCGGGCGCCCCTCCCCCAGCCTCGCTGCTGCCTTGCGGATAGATCTCCGCAGACGGCTGTGTTAGCAGTGAGGGAGGCTCCGTGGGCGTGGGACCCTCCCGGCCAGGTATGGGATATATTCTCCTGGTGTGCCTGTTTCCTTAAAGCGCAGTATTGGGGTGGGAGTTACCCGATTTTCCAGGTGTTGTGTGTCTCAGTTCCCCTCGCTAGGAAAAGGGATTTCCTTCCCCCTTGCGCTTCCAGGTGAGGCGATGCCTCGCCCTGCTTCAGCTCACGCTGGTCAGGCTGCAGCAGCTGACCAGCACCGATTGTCCGGCACTCCCTAGAGAGATGACCCCAGTACCTCAGTTGAAAATGCAGAAATCACCGGTCTTCTGTGACGCTGGCGCTGGGAGTTGAAGACTGGAGCTGTTCCTATTCGGCCATCTTGCTCCGCCCCCCTCATTTTCTTGATTACCTATATACCATCACATCGATGCACCATGATTTTTTAAGCAAAGGCCCACTGTTGGGCAGGTAGATTATTTCAAATTTTTCACTATGATCAAAAACCACTTCAATTCAGACTTTTAGTTTTTTTTCTTTGAATGGATTTTAAGAACTGAAATCGTTTGAAGAGTACAAATATTTTTTTAAAAATTTAAGAGTACACATATTTCTAAGGCTTTCAGTGTATATTTCCAAATACCATATACAGGAAGTATATGTATGCAATACAGATAAAATACTTATATATACCCCTACATGTGCACACACACACACACTTTTATATCTGCATGATTATGATACAATGAAATATAGGAGTTGGTAAGATTTATGAAAACTATTAATAATGTTACTTTCTTACTTTAGCTTTATTTTTAAATGATAGAGCTAATCATCTTTATGATTAGAAATCTTACTGAGCAGGATGGGAAACAAGGCAAAAAAAGCATTCTCCCCCTCCACCCCCCATTTAACCAGATGCACTATTTTGGCATTTTAATCAGACAGTAGTACCTTGATCCTACAACTTGGATTGCATGCTGGCAAAACCAAATCTTGGCAACTCTTTTTCATTAGTTACTCAAATCATCCTATTTCCTATACCCCACTGCAACTTTCTTAAATTCACTGTGACTTGCTTAAAGTTTTCAAGTCTTAATCTGACATCCCTTAAGTCTATTAAATGTGGTCTTTAATTGAAGCCACTAGCAATCTTAACAACTCTTAAGGTGCTGTATAAAAATATACAACTATGCCTCCAAGCATTGAGACCACGTGCCAATATGCCTTTTCACAGCATGAGCTCACTGAGACTAAAGAAGTTCTAGTCAGTTGCTTAAATTAAGAAGAAAAAAAATTAGTATCATGTAGGAAACAGTTACATTTAAGAGGTCAGGTGACCCTAAGCCTTATGACAAGTTTACCATTTTTTACATATGTTACCTCAAGCTGATCATAATCCAAGTATTGCAAATATTTTCTTCTAAAAAAAATCGCTCTATTTTGGCATATTTTGTTACTATGAAAATGTCAAAACTTAGTTCTGAGTCATAACTTCAAAGCAAAATGTAATGGTTCAATAGCAAAGGAGAGGAAAACATTATAAAGAAGGGAATAAATTTTCTCCTCACTAAACTATTCATCCAGCTGATGTCTATCTTAATCACCTTAATTGACAAAAGCCACAGTTCTCAAGTTCCCGATTTGAAGAATCCCATTTTCAAATGTTAAGGACATGAAGAGCTTTCAGATTTTTCTTTCCTCTGGCCCATGATCACTGGCCCTTCAACAGGAATCTCCTTCCCTTTAAACGATCTCTGAATACATTACAGGTAGTGCACAGTCAGTGCGCAGGTCTCAGTAACTGTCTCCCTGGAGGAATTTCCTGGAAAACCAGGGTGGAAGCTCTGGTCCTACTTGGGTTTCAAGTGCCTTCAGACCATCCTGATGCTCTTCACTATAGCTGCAGACACAGCGGTGTTGGCATGTTTCTGTTGCTTTATTTTTCAGTTCCTTGATCATTACTTGAGAATTTGAAGATTTGTCTCACTGATTATTTGTGTGCTTTCAAATGATACGAAAATTACCTGTTTGTTAGAAGATTAGCGTCATTCATGAGTAAATCTTTAGACCTGGGACCTTTTTGAGGCAGATTTTGAAGATGTGTGTTCAGATATTCTAGTTTTTCTTAGTTACTTTGGTTAATTTTTTTTTAAAAATCATCTATTTCATTGGTTTCCCAATCTATTCAAATAAAATGTACATAATATTGCCTTGAAATTTAATCTCTTCTGTATCTGCTTCATATTTTAAATTTTAGTTGTTGTTTATGTTCTTTAAAATTAGATTTTCAGAGTTATCTTTATTTCATTCCGAAGAGGCTACTTTCCAAACAACTTTTAGTGCAATAATAATTTTTTTGTTTTATACGTGATTGATTTTTCTTAATTTTATCATTTCTAACTTCAGACTTCTTTAGTTATATTTAGTTAACCTCAGACTTCTTTAGTTATACTTAGTTAACCTAAATATAACTTTAGTTATACTTAGTTAACCTAAAATAGAGAAATCTAAAATTTCTTAATTATGTAATTGTTTTACTTTTTTAATATTAAAAACATTTAATACTATGCATTTGCCTCTAAATATTATTTTGGTTGCATACTATTAAATTTGATATTGGATTCTTCCTCAAGACAAAAGCAATTGCCAGAAAAAAATTTAAATTAATAAGTGACTTGGGGTATTTTGCTAATTTCTGGTTATCAGTTTTTTATTATATCTTATACAGATTTTTTTTTTTTTTTTGAGACGGAGTCTCATTCTGTCGCCCAGGCTGGAGTGCAGCGGTGGGATATCAGTTCACTGCAAGCTCTGCCTCCTGGGTTCACGCCATTCTCCTGCCTCAGCCCCTCGAGTAGCTGGGACTGCAGGCTCGCGCCACCTCGCCCCGCTAGTTTTTTGTAATTTTTACTAGAGACGGGGTTTCACCGTGTTAGCCAGGATGGTCTCGATCTCCTGACCTTGTGATCCGCCCGTCTCGGCCTCCCAAAGTGCTGGGATTACAGGCTTGAGCCACTGCGCCTGGCCCAGATCGTATATTTAAATAATTTTTGCATGTAGGATTTTGTGGCTTTAGTATATAGTTAATGATAAATACTGTGTGGGTTATTTAAGAACAATGTCTAGTATTTGCATTTATAGTATAAATTATAATATATATTTATTAATCAACAATATAAATATGTAAAATATATTTTTACATCATATATATAAATATGTAATTTTTTTTTAAAACACAGGTTTTCACTCTGTTGCCCAAGGTGGAGTGCAGTGGCACAATCACTGTAACTTCCAACTCCTGGGCTCAACTAAGCTTCCTCAGCCTCCTGAGACTACAGGTGCATGCTACCAGGTCCAGCTAATTTTTTTATACTTTATTTTTTGTGGAGACAGGGTCTTACTATGTTGCCTAGGCTAGTCTTTAACTTTTGGCCTCAAGTGATCCTCCGGTCTCTATCTCCTAAAGGGCAGGGGATATAGGCATGAGCTAGCATGCCTCATCTACACACACTATAATTTTTTGGATGTTGGTCTATGATTAAATTTTATATTCTGGTGCTTATTTGTACATATGCAGCTTTCTGAACAGAATCTGTTAAATGAAAGAAGTAAATTATTTGGTGGAAACTTTGAGGTGGGAGCTTTTTTCTTTTAAATAGAACAAGAAAATAGCAAACTTTTGAATAAGTTTGTGAAATAATCACACTAATTGTAAAAATCAAGTTACAATTTGAGATCGTTTTTACTTTTTAATTCACCATCTGTTAAATTAATACATACTAGAGTTTAATTTTTGTTATTATATATTAATTTCTAAGTCAACTTTCTTTGACATTTATGCTTTTTCCATCTGTCAATATGCCCCTTAAAATTTATTTTTATATACTATAGACATACATGTATTATTTCTACATAAATATCTCTTTATCTTTCAAAACACATGTACACAATTAATAACATAATTACTTATATATAATAACAAATAAAACTTAAAGAAAGGCAAGAAAGGAAAATTATACAAAGCCTATAAAATGTATAATAGAATGTGTTCTGATTCAGACTGCTGAAGTTATAATCTAGACTCCAAAACTAAATATCTGTGTTCCCTCCTCTGTAAATGAATATGAAATTATTAACATATAACATGTCTTGAAGACGAGAAAATACATGCTACATGCTTAGAACAGTTCATAGTGAATACAAAATTTTATTTTTTAAATTCATACTGACATTAATGTATAAAGATAGATCACATTTTTTATCTTTTTGGAAGGGAAATGTTTTCAGTTTATGAAAATAAGTTTAGCCATTTCACTTTACATCTTTACATTGTTTCCTAATGTTAATTTTATTATATGAGACAATAGAAAATTCAAAATTATTTTATTTTTAATGATTCTAAATATTTCTCCCCAACCTTTAATTCAGTTGCCACTCTGTCATTTATACATTTACCATTTTGTTTTTGATACTCTGCAAGTTGTACAGACTGTTAGATATATTTGGTCTAATAGAAGTCTCAATGTTAATAGTCAACCTTTAATGAGAACTTACTATACTCCAGACACTATTCTGAGAACTTTCAGGGGCTAAGTTATTTAGCCGTCAGTGCCAGTCTTTGGGGAAATGTTGCCTAAGCCAAACATAGGTACTGGCAGGGCCAGGACTTAAGCTGAGGCTTCTGGCTCTAGCACCCAGATTCGTCATTACTACAGTGCAGCTGGATACCCAGGTGAGCTGCCCTCCTCTGGACTTAAATAATGGGTTGTATTTGCTTCCTAATGGCTGGGCTCCATGTCATTTAACACTGTGTCTATTACTAACAAGTGACAGATCCTTCTTCCTAGGGCCAGCCAGGAAATAATGTCAGTCTTCAGACCATTTGGGATAAAAAAAGATACCAGGACTCAAGCTTGTAGCATTTTGATTTATTAAACTGTTTTCTTTTTAAACACTTGGTGGGTTATGGTCCACGGTGCTACTTAATACTCCATAGATGAGAGTTTGGCCCTAAGGTAAATGCAAAATTCTAAAAAATTCAATATGAGCTAGACATGTAAATTGGATGAAAATAGTACACTCATTTTGTTAATAAGATCAAGCAGGTATATTTTAACAGTATTTCATCATGTGTATATTCATCTTTAAATTAAATCAACTTGGTAGAGAATGGGAAATAGCTACTTAATATTTGACCATAAATGTCAGAGGTGTTTGAACCAGAGCAACTCCATCTTGAATAGGGGCTGGGTAAAATAAGGATAAAACCTCTGGGGCTGCATTCCCAAGAGTTTAAGATATTCTTAGTCACCCGATGAGATAGCAGGTCAGCATAAGGTATAGGTCACAAAGACCTTGCTGATAAAATGACATGATAAAGAAGCCAGCCAAATCTCACCAAATCCAAGATGGCAATGAAAGTGACCTTTGGTCATCCTCACTGCTCCTTACACACTAACTGTAATGCATCAGCATGCTAAATGTCTTTTAGCATGGTCTAAAAAGGGGAGGAACCCTCAGTTCCAGGAATTGCTCACTTCTTTCCTTGAAAACTAATGAATAAGCCACTCCTTGTTTAGTATATAATCAAGAAATAACCATAAAAATAGCCAACCAGCAGCCCTCGGAACTGCTCTGTCTATGGAGTAGCTATTCTTTGATTCCCTTACTTTCTTAATAATATTGCTTTCACTTTACTCAATGGACTCACTCTGGATTCTTTCTTGCGCGAGGTCCAAGAACTCTCTCTTGGGGTCTGGATTGGGACTCCTTTCTAATAACATAAACTCTCTTTGTTAATGTGGAATTGAGAACATTTGGAGTCTCTTTTAACTACAGTGCTTAAAACAGTACATGCACAAAGCAACTCCCCAACAAATGCCTGTGATGTGAATGTGTGAACTGAGTGCTTGTTCTCAGTACTCCATCTTTTTAGAGTTTACATCATCTTTGTTTGTTCCCTAAATATGCATTCTAATTTTTTTTTTTTTTTTGGAGACGGAGTCTTGCTCTGTCCCCCAGGCTGGAGTGCAGTGGCCCGATCTTGGCTCACTGCGAGCTCCGCCTGCCAGGTTCATGCGGTTCTTCTGCTTCAGCCTCCTGAGTAGCTGGGACTACAGGTGCCCACCACCACCCCCGCCCGGCTAATTTTTTGTATTTTCAGTAGAGACGAGGTTTCACCGGGTTAGTAAGGATGGTCTCGATCTTCTGATCTCGTGATCCGCCTGCCTTGGCTTCCCAAAGTGCTGGGATTACAGATGTGAGCCACCACGCCCAGCCACATTCTAATTTTTAGAGCCTATTTTGTCTTTCCTTATTCACCAGATATAGATCATTTTAATGAGTTAATCTACTTGTATTATAAATATATTATAACAGAAAAATTATTAATCCACCCATATTATGAACATAACAAAAATATTAGGAGGAGTATTGCTTTGTGCAGCTTGCATCTTTGTTGGTTTTCAGAGTAGATTGGCTGATCTTTCTGGCCAATATCTTGTTGCCTCATATCTTTATTATCATTCTGTTTAAGGCCTTTCCTTTCTGTCTGTTTAGTGGAAGAACAGCAGAGCTCAAGAGTAGATGAGGAGCTTTATTCCACGGGTAGGACTTTCAAATAAGCAACCAAACGGATAAATATACAGTGATTGCTCATCAGACTGTATTCCCAGCCAAAGAAAACGCATTGCTTGGTGTTTAAAATATCAGATTCTCTTTTTATCCCAATGGTTTTCCTAACATATTGAAAGAATAAAGGTATCTGTACGATTTATCCTAACTTACAATGAACTTGTCTCAATAAAGACTAGTGAAAGATGGAATAGAAAAAAGGAATTCCAACTGATTCCTAACTTTCTTGACAAGCCCTTAAATACCAGTTGTCTTACTACTTGAGCCTGAGGACTATGTATCAATTACTAGCAAATATGAGTCCTCAGGGCCTCTCAATGACAGTGATTAATAAGGAAGGCTTCTATAACATTCTTTCCACCCAACTTCCAAATGACCGATTTGTTTCTTTCATTTGTTTATTCGTTATCAAAATGCTGATAAGTAATTTATTTTCAGTTAAATTCCTGCAACTTCATTGAACTTTCTACTTCCATATTCTATTGCCAAATTTTAACCCTCTCAATATGACAATTCGAGTTACACAATTATACCAGTTAGCCGAGTTTTCTGCTCCCTTCTGAAACTAGGCACATGCACTGAAGCGTGTGTTCTATCAGATTTGCTATGAAAAGCCTGTTTCTGGAAACAAAGAAATTGACCCCTGTCTTTAACATCTTTTTTTTTTTTTTTCTGATTGGATAAATTTGTTTTCACTCAGTAAGCTAATATGATATATTTATGTTATGTATTATGTCAATAGTGAATTAAGACTTTTATAAATGGAAAATGAATGAAAACAGACTCATAGTCCAGGAAGTTTATAGCCTTCTGTAAGGCACTCGATATACTATTTTTCCCCTATAAATCCAAAGACAGTTTGGAAAATACATTAATCTCTAGGAATTTCAATCATATATCTTTAAGATAACCTTTTCTTAACCAAATTAGGAGAACTTTTCAAAGTACTATGAAAGAAAAGAAAATACTTGTGCTAACGTTATGATTAACATTTATTGAGTACTTACATTCTCCCAAACAATGCTATAAACGTCATACTACTTAATCTAATTTATGCTTCCAAGCAACTCTGTGCGGTAGGTACTATTATTATTGACATTTTTAAGATTATAAAACAGTAGCTTAGTGAGGTTAAGTGGCTGGCTCAAAGTTTGTAGAGCTAGTAAATTGCAGAAACCATCAACCTCACTCCAGAAGCCGGAAGCTACACGGCGGTTTGTCGTTCCAGGCTGTGAAGTTAGACTGCTTGGTTTCAAATTCTAACTCAGCTACTTCTTAATTATGTAACTTTGGGTATATTGATTAACCTTTCAGTGCCTCAGTCACTTAATAGATAAAATGGGCATGACAATAATGTCACTGAGCTGTACAGGGTTGACAGGATTCAATGAGAGGACATTAAAGTGCTTAGAATACTGCCGACGGCCTGGTAAGCTCTCTAAAGTATTTACCATATCTATACCATGCTTCCATGATACAGGAGACATAACAGCTTTGTTCTTACAATACTGTTCATAAATTTGACATAGTAATTGTCCTTGGGTAAAAATTAAATAATTTCCTTTATGCCAAATATTTTTAGAATGGGAAAGCTTATGCTTATTTTGAAATCTACTATATCATCCCAATATTTTCTAGTAATAATCACTATTTATTAGGATAAATTATAGGGAGAAATGATAAAATAATTAAACACAAACAGAACTTCTGTGAGAACTCTAACTGCATCTTTTGTTGGCTTTCCCTCCTACCCTCCTATGATCAAATGAGCCCTCTCATTTTAGATTGCTACAGCATTGAGACAAAACAAAATCCAAAGGGGCCACAGTTGAGGACTTTTGCTACAAGGGTGTACCTCAGCACACAAAAAGTTACACATGCATCTTTTACATACTTATCCTTAAACTGTTTATCTGGCACATCGACAGGCAGCTGGTGGAACAAATAGGAAATCCTGGGAAGCACATTCATTTTTAAAGTGTTAATGCACCCAATCCAAGAGACAGTAATGTGCTTCCATCCGTTAAGATCCCCTTTAATGTTTCGGATTGGAGGGCCATAATTTAAATGAAAAGCATTATCCAACCTGGAAGATATTCCACATCCTAAATATTTAATTGATTTCTCCATCAGGGGAAGATGAGCCTACACAATAAGCAGATCCTATCTATATCTAAGTGTTCGATTAATAGTGTCTCTAATTTAGGGTAATTTAGGAGTTTACAACTTATAAAATGGCTATTTCTTCCACATTTCTCCCAAAGTACCAAGAGGATTGTGTCTGGATTAATTGCAAACAGCAGACGATCCTCTGTGTATAATGAAAACCTAGAGTCAGCATCATCCAGCCATGCACCTATAATTTGAGATCTCATCTGAATATTTTTCACCAGGGGCTTCACATCCAGTGTAAATTGAAGTGGCAAAGGAGGAAAGTTGTAATTGTTGCATCTCCCTATTAAAAAAGTTTAACCAGTCAAGTTCATTCCTGCTGATTTTTACTTAGTTGGGTCTTAGCTAACTGAGTGAGGAAGATAAATCAAGCTACTTGCAGATTTTCCTAATGGTGCAAAGTTTGGCACCCTGAGGACTGTGGAAATGTCTATTACGACACTTGTAAAGAAGAGAAGTGGAATAAGACTGTGGGTGGCTGGATCCATATGAGTGATTTATTACTCCTGAATCCACTTAGTCATTTCCGGATAAGCACTTAAGCGCCAAAAGTTTATGGTCATTTTCAGTTTAAGAAAAACACAGGGCACATCTTAACATATGAAACAAGTATATTATCTAGAGAAATTGGTATTTTTTTTCTGAGTTGACTAGTAAATTTTAAAATTTGAGCTTATAAATGCAAAGGAACATTTAACTTTACCTAAATATGTCTACTTTTGATTTTCTGAGGTCCTTTCAATTCTAATTTTTTCACAGAAAAAAATACGGATATTCTTGAAACTATTTTAGGATTTGGGGTCTGATGACAAATAAATTAAAAATTTAGTGGCTTATCAGATATATAATTTTTAATGTTAAATTTACCTTTTCAGTGGCAGCTTTCCTCTGTCTTCTTGAAGTGCTACTTTCTAGATAGCTTAATTTTTGTTCAAACACAAATTAGAATCAATTTTCTGGGGAAAAATAATCAGTATAGCTTCTGTTCTCCACAACAAAGAAAATACATTTGTAGACATATCCTGGAAATTTAAATCCCTGAATGCTCTTTTGAGCAAGTCCAAGGAGATTTGAAGACTGACATTTTGTACTTTGCTATCCCCGAGAGGAGAATGTATGATGATCTTTACTGAGGTTTGTTTCCGTCCCTGCTGAATTAATATGCATTTTCGTTAACTAATCTTGAAACAACAGGAATAAAGTTTATCCAGGTCTTTTATACCTCAGAGAACAAAACAAATACTACAAATCTTTAGAGAGAGAGGATATACAAAAGGGCTTGAGGTGAATATTTCAAAGCAAATACTCTTTAAATGATGTGCAAATTATTTCAGCTCTTGAGCAAGATTTATGAAAGGGGATTAGCCCACTGAAATAAGAACCAAGTTTAAACTGTTGGGTTTCAAAGTCAAAGATGAGAAGTGGTTACAAGAAAAGAATGGAGACAGGCAACAGCAATTTAGAGAATGGATTTGTCTGAGTTTTTCCCTAAACTGACTCACTTTAAATTGTCACCAACTATTATTTTAAACTGTAGTAAAAAACAAAAAACAAACAAAAAAATCGCATTTCTTCTCTAATTTCCTTCTTTTTTTCCCTAATCTTTAGAACATGTGAAGTTCCTCTAATTTTCTATAAAGTTGAGAGTGCAATGATTAAGAAATGATACTGGAATTTATATTTCAGCAACAAGGTCTCTACTTGCCAGGTAAAAAGTATATACTCCCAAACTGTGTTGAACAATTAAAACTATTCAAGCTAAAAGGGGTAATTTCTACGAGTTTTGAGTCAGAGAACTTTTTTTTTTTCAATTCACAAGTCACATCTATAATAACACAACACAGATGTTCTAATATTCCAACATGCTCTTCAAGTAATAGTTAAAAGCTTCTTGTAAGACTTAAGAAAATGATCAGTTTTATGTAATTGTAAAGATTAAGTGAGCTCACTGCTTCTTATGATTCCATAATGACCTGCAGTTCTGGAAGGTAAAGGAAATTTTAATGACCCACTCATGTGATTAATATCTAATGCTTCTTGACTAAAATTCTGGATTTTGTTCAATAAAAATGAGTTAAGCAAAAATTCTATGGGTCTTCAGCCAAACCCTTCTGTGGAAATCAGTCATGGTTATGCCTGATTTTAAAGAAAAAAAAAAAAACAAGGCATGAAACCTCAAATGCAGGTACCCACTAGGAAAAAAAAAAAAAAAAAAAAAAAGATTAATTATGAAACCTCAGTAACAAACCCAGGTACTCACTAGGAAAAAAAAAAAAAAGATTAATTATTCTTATGTTAAGCTGTCTTTAAGAAAGCTAAATAAGTGAAGTGAATCCAGGTAGTACTAAAAATTTAAGGCAACTCTTTCAGATCTGTCTCATTACTATCCAACACATTTTTAAAAGCCTGGACATTTAGGGTCACATTTATGAGAAAGATTCTTACTGAGAAAAGAATGATCACTTGCCCATTTTGGTTTCCATTTCCTGTAATTACAAAAAGGTAGACGTGAAAAAAATGAGGTTTTATTTCAGATACTCTATCAGTTCTTCCTGGTAGGTTAAATCTCACCCTACTAAGAGGATTAATCAGATTTTGTTTTGAATCTTTCCTCTATTTTTTGATAACTAAATTGTGGGCCTACTTTTGTTTTCTTTGCAATTTTTCAAAACAGTTGACTGAAGTACAGCCTGGTGGGCCTTGATTGTTTTGGCAGGTGCAGCAAATAAACTTAGTCTATGAGTAAAACAGCTACGTTGTGGCTCATCCAGAATTTTAACATCTAACCTGAAAGGCCAATGGGAAATGAATTCAAGTACTCAAGAACAACATAAAAATAAAGAAATTTAAGCAATAAAATACTATTATTCTTGCCTTTGGAGAAGGGAAATAACAAAAAAAGGCTACATGTGAGATTATATGTTCCCAAAAGAAGAGTCAAATGGAAGACAAAGGATAAGTAGAATTTCAAATGGATTTTGCACATTGAGCTATCCAGGGAATTAGTGGATAATTTCCAGGGAATTGCTTGGAGCTTTGGTTTCTCATCTATTTGTTTTGGTGAGGGTAGTTTAGGCTCAGAATCATTTTTTGATATTGTTGCTGTTGTTCTTTGACTGCGACTGTTGACTTTTTGATATGGGAGTTCAAAGTTTTTGACTTACGTGCAGCACAGGCAAAAGTTAGCAGGCAGTGTAAGTCTTGGTTCTTTCTCATTTAGTCCATAATCATGGGTTGAAAGGGATTGATGAGATTAAAGAGCCACCATTCAAAATCATGCATTGTCATGGCATGGGCAATATAATAACCGTATGCAGGGTTATTTTACACAAAGGCCGACAAGATAGCTCTTTTATATGAGTAGGTCTTTTGTCAAAGTCTCAAAGGCCACTCTCTGGCTCTGGAGTTTCACAAACCTGTTTAGAGAAGTTATTTATGTCACATGGTAATGTGTTTTTCAAACTGTAATGTGCATAGGAATCACCTGTTAAAATGCAGATTCAGTTCAGTAGGTTTGGGGTTGGGCTTGAGAGGCCATATTTCCTAAAAAGCTCCCAGTTGATACTGTCATTGTTGGTCCATGGATCATACATAGAGTAACAAGAATCTAGTAGGCTCCTGAAAGAATGAGATTCTGCTTAGCTCTTTGGCACCCTGATTGTTTTCCAAACCACAGAGGCAATGGGTATTTGGGAGCTGACAAGACTTACAATATATGTCAAGAAAACCTATCAATATCACCTCAGAAATCTCTGGAATCTTTCTTCTTCACCTATTCCTACTGCCTAGTTTGGGCCTGCAGCATATGGTACTAGGTCTACTCTAATAGTCTCTGAATTCATCTCCTTACCTCTGATTTCTCACTCTGTGCTACATATCTCTGCCATTTTCCACATTTTCCCCAAAATTCTTACTCTAAAAATCAAATCTGTTCATGTCTCCTGCCTACATCGAAGTCTTTCACTAGGCTCCCATTATTTGTAGTGTAAAGTCCTAATTTTTTTTTTTAGCATTCCATGTGAGGCCCTTTGCCAATGGTTCACTGTTCGTTTCCAACCTGATCTCCAGTTGTTGCCCCAATGTTTTGCACATTCCAACTTCACCAATCTATTGAGCTCTTCAAACATTTTATGCGCTATGGCTCTTTCTTTCCTGTACTAAAATCTATCTATTCTCTTCTCTGTCATCCCTTGCTTCTCCATCTGAAAAACTGCTAGAGTTCTAAAGCAGCATTCAACTCCACCAGCCTTTTATTCTCTTGTATAGGTATGTTCTCTTCCCTGGCTCTCTTCTGCCAGCCCCTACCTATGTGTGTCCAGGGATCACTTCCAAATATATTACCTGAACCCAAATCTTTGTCTCAGGGACTGCTTCTGGAAGAACCCAAACCAAAACATGCATCAACAGGACAGTGCCTCACAGTTCAGCCTGTCCCTTCATTCCTCATGCATAAATTTTTTTTTTTGAGGCGGAGTTTCGCTCTGTCGCCCGGACTGGAGTGCAGTGGCCGGATCTCAGCTCACTGCAAGCTCTGCCTCCCGGATTTACGCCATTCTCCTGCCTCAGCCTCCCGAGTAGCTGGGACTACAGGCGCCCGCCACCTCGCCCGGCTAGTTTTTGTATTTTTAGTAGAGACGGGGTTTCACCGTGTTAGCCAGGATGGTCTCGATCTCCTGACCTCGTGATCCGCCCGTCTCGGCCTCCCAAAGTGCTAGGATTACAGGCTTGAGCCACCGCGCCTGGCTCATGCATAAAATTTGTAAGGATTTCTTCAGGGTTCCCCTCTCATGCTCTCAGTCACTTGTTTCCTCACTCACTCAGACATTTATTAGTCGGTGCAAAAGTAAACGAAGTTTTTTTAAAGATGGCAAAACTGCAATTACTTTTGTGCCAAGTTAATAATTCTGACCACCACTAGGTTTCGGACTCTGTTCTGGGTGATGGGGACAGGGAGGGGTAATTAGCAGAAGGTTGTGGCTGATACCTCCAGGCACTTGCAGTCTAATGGAATAGAGTGGTCCTGGTTTAAGCTAATAACTGAAGCTTGGTCAGCTAGGACTACTCCCCAGAGCTCAGATATCACAATTCTTTTGATAGAGTGAACATGGTGGGTATCCCTTGCCAGCTTATCAATATACTATACTTTGGTGAGACCAGACTTTCAGTGGCTTTCAGTTTACTCCTTATAAGTGGTTCAATATCCATGTGATTTGTATAATATGTTTACTTTAGTCAACAAAAGCCATCTTTTTATCACAAGATGCTTTATGACACTGGCTTGATTCTAATATATATTATCTAAAACATTAAAATTAAATAAAATCTTTCCTTGTTTTTAAGTGAAATTACATAACTCTCTGTCAAAATTCTACCCTTCTATTATTTTACTATTTTCTGTAAGAATGGAAATGGCAACAGACACTTGACAAACTTTAATCTCTAGAGATTGCCATCATATCAGGCTCACACTCAAGAATGGCAAAACCGACAAAACCGAGCATTTATTCCCCATGACACTGAGGATCCCTTAAGAAAACAAAAGGTAAAAGAATATATGTTAACTGGAGTCAATAAAATAATGAAGATATTAAGAAATTAAGCCTTCAAAAAAGTATGTATTTGTATATTCTGCACTTTGGCAACTGTTTAAATAGTTGCAAAAGTAAATTCTTGCTATATTTCTATATTGGTAGATTTATAGTAAACAAACAAAAGTCATGATTATTTTACTCAGAATTTACCCAGATGGAAATCACTTTATATCATAATATATAATCTACAAAGTTATTTTATCTATTTTAGATCCACTATATACATTTTCCCTATATCAAATACATATATTATCTTTTTAGGTAATTGACATTTATATTTATAGTATCTTATAATTATATAAAAATATATATTTATCTGGAAACTATATTTCAGGAAATTTAAGAAACTTATCAAAGTCATATTGCTGTATATCTTGGAGTTAAGAACTGTACTCAAATTTTCTGACTCTCAGACTCAAATTTCTTACACAGTCTCATACAACTTTTTGAACAGGGTTCTGAGAGTTAACACTTTTATAACTTTTGTGTTAAACTGGACTTTTACAAATAAGCCGACACTAGAGAAAAGTATTTTCAGTCTTCTAAAAATAATCAAAATTACTGTAATTATTTGTTATATATTACAGAGTTTCTTTTTCTTTTATTGCCTCCAATAGAACCTTGAAAATTCCAAGTCAGAGCCCACAGAAGAGCCTCAAGAATAACTATGAATCACAGTAACTCTTTCAAATAAAATAGGTGTTAGAATGGATGATGGGAACATTGGGAAGTATGATCTGGGCTGAGTCCTAAAGGATGTTAGCTTTGTAAAGAGATAACCCTGATTTCAAGGTAAAAGTCAGCATGTAGCAGTGTGCATCAGGTATTATAGACACTATTTACCTGGAACATAAATTATGGGTCATAGAGTGATGAAAAAACCTGGAGAAGGGGCACAGATCATAATGAGCTTTCTATACAGAAACTTGGACTCTAATTCCAACCGCAATAATTCCAATGCAGTCGTTAGAGATTGTTCTTAATCTGGCCGGACATGCTAGCTCACGCCTGTAATCCCAGAACTTTGGAAGGCCGAGGCGGGTGGATCATGAGGTCAGGAGTTCGATACCAGCCCAGCCAACATAGTGAAATCCTGTCTTTACAAAAAATACAAAAATTAGCCAGGCGTGGTGTGAGACGCGCCTGTAGTCCCAGCTACTCGGCAGGCTGAGGCAGGAGAATCGCTTGAACTTGGGAGGCAGAGGTTGTAGTGAGCCAAGACCACGCCATTGCACTCCAGTCTGTGTGACAGCGTGAGACTCCTTCTCAAAAAAAAAAAAAAAAAAAAAAAAGTAATTGTTCTCAATCTTTGACTTCAATTACGGAGAAGATCTGATGGCAAAATCCCAGTCCTATATATTCTACTTGGTTATGGCATTTCCTATGTTGTCCACTACCTTTTTAGGCCAATTAATTTTGTATCCAAATAGGGTATATTTATTTACATTAGGAAAATTGGGTAGCAGTAACAATTGATTTCAGGTACTACTTAAATAACCAAACAAAGATGAACTGGCAGATTGCTTTAGGTTTCTCATGTCTTCCATGAGCCATTTCTTGAAGAAAGCTAAGAATCCTAATGTTATAGATCTCACTTTATTAAAGTTTGATGAAAACATCTGGTATTTTTGGGTTCATCTAATACTTTTGGGTGAAAGCAATACCCGATATTGCTTACATTAATGAGGGCCATACTGTCAGTATTAAGAAACTTATTTTACAAGAAAACTCAAAGATTCTATGTGTTAACAATGGAGTCCCCCCCGCCCCCTAGCATGTTATTAGGCCTATTTGGGACATCCAAATAAATCCATCAAAAATCAAATTACTTTATTTTAGAATTTTGAAGGAAAGTGGCATAAGTTACTATACTTCAGAAACATAAAGGAATTCACCAAATAAATCCTGTATATGGAAAAAGATGATCATTTGCATTCAAAATAATGTTTTGTTCTGCACAGGGATTCACTGTACAAAGGCCCTGAATGCTTAAATGTCATCTTTAGCAAAGATTCTTTAAATCTGATGTGACAACAATGAATGATGATTACATGCCTAACTTTATAAGAAAACATTAATATATACTCATTTTAAAGTCATGGAATAAACAAAAGGACACTTTCTGAGGATATCAAAGACCTTTTTTTTCCCCTTTTGTTTACAATCACAGCAGTGTATTAATGTCAAGAAAATATTGCTTGAGAGTTAAAGCAAAGAGCCCTCTGGATTTGGCCTATTATTGAAAGCAAGATGCCATTTGACCTAATGAAATCAGAAATTGATTAAATGCAGTTCATCTAAGGGGAAATATGGTCATGGTGTTATTGCCAGGGTCAGAAGGAAGATAGGGTGATCTAGTGCTTGAGCACTGAGAGGGTTAGATGGACTTTCAGAGTAGCTGATGCTACGAGATACATGACAATGGACGTCCACAGGTCAGAGGGCAAGATCAGCCCCTTAGATGGGAAAGAAGAGATTAATCAGGACATTCTTTGCTCAGCTCATAACGAAGTCCTCTTATCAAATGATTCATTGAAAAGTGAATGTTTTGAAGAAAGTGCAATCTGTGGGTCCTAGAAAAACTAGGTACTACTACTTGGGAACATATGTCAGAACAACGGCTAGAGTCACACAGGGCCATGGTGAAGCCCTGGGGCCCTTCATGCATAGTACTATTCTGATAAATTAATGCGGATGCTTGACTATCAAGTGTGTCTAATTTTTACTGTTTTCCTCTCATGATGTTTACATCTTACAGCTGTAACAAATTTTCATTTATAATTTTTCAATTTTTTTCTTTACCAACTGAAATATTTTGAAATAAAGAACTCTCTTAACCTGTGAAAAACAACTGAAAAGACAACTGGCACTCAACTATTCTTTAGATACGGTCTTATAATTATAGTAACAAGAAATGATTTGTTTTCACATTTTAGCTCAATAGTTTATTTTTCTCAAGAGGGTTTTGAATAAAACTGGTACCAGAGTGGCACTAGCTATTTTGAAAATAAAAAAAAAACAAGGTGAGTGACCCTCTCACCCAAATCAGAAAATTTTGTCCTCTTGATAATATAATAATCCATGATATTCTACACTAATATTATGACTTGTTGGTTGTTTCCAGGAAAGAGCTCTTCCATTTCTTCAGAACCAGATATGGTTTATCTGTGCAATTTTAATATTGTTTTCATTTTCTTGGCAGATGGCTTGTTCATCTTATTATTTTCATACATTGGCAGGATTAGACTGTTTCATACAAAATTTTTAATAAGAAAAAATTTTAAAATATTTATATGAGCCTCCAGAACAGGCTTCACAGTATGTGTTTTCACAATTGATAATTACATATTTATGCAAGAAACTAGTGTGACTTTTTAATTTTGGATAATAATAAGTATCTTACAAGTTTTCTTAATTACATAGTTTGCAGGATGGTCTCAGTGGTCACAAGAAAAAAAATATTGGTTTTGAAGGAAAAATAGGAAAACAATGAGTTATCAATGTTTCATATAAAGAGGTGTTAATGTAACTTATATTCAGAAAATTTTTGATCTTTTCTTTGAAAGAATTTTGATCTTTCTTTGAAAGGTTTCAAGTCATAATTAGAAAACATGTATATTCTTTTATTGAATTAGGCACATGGACATACCTAATTTTGTGTGGGTATGTGTGCTTACTTCAGGTTTTAATCGGGTAACTTTTTCTTTTTTTTTTTTTTTGAGACGGAGTCTTGCTCTGCCGCCCAGGCTGGAGTGCAGTGGCCGGCTCTCAGCTCACTGCAAGCTCCGCCTCCCGGGTTCACGCCATTCTCCTGTCTCAGCCTCCCGAGTAGCTGGGACTACAGGCGCCCGCCTCATCGCCCGGCTAGTTTTTGTATTTTTGTATTTTTTTTTTTTTTTTTTGAGGCGGAGTCTCGCTCTGTCGCCCTGACTGGAGTGCAGTGGCCGGATCTCAGCTCACTGCAAGCTCCGTCTCCCAGGTTTACGCCATTCTCCTGCCTCAGCCTCCCGAGTAGCTGGGACTACAGGCGCCCGCCACCTCGCCCGGCTAGTTTTTGTATTTTTAGTAGAGACGGGGTTTCACCGTATTAGCCAGGATGGTCTCGATCTCCTGACCTCGTGATCCGCCCGTCTCAGCCTCCCAAAGTGCTGGGATTACAGGCTTGAGCCACCGCGCCCGGCCTACTTTTTCAAATATACAAAAAAAGATGAAACAATAGGATCATGATCACTTGCATATGTACCACCTAGACTCATCAAATGTTTATATTTGGGACAATTCCAGACTTAATCTGTCACTGCACATACTTTTTTACCAAGAATATCTGTCTTGGTAAGGACTCACTTCCCATCAATGCTACAAAAACTGCCTATCCAGTCCTCAATTCTCTCCTTTTTCTATGATTTCTTCTTGGTTAGGGGCTCTGAATTCCCTCCCTGCCACTACTGGGGACTTTCAGGGTTCACCAGAATCCTAGCCAAAAACATTCTGAGTCTCCTAATTACTTTAGTGGAGATGGTGCAGAAGTGGGGATCTAGAATGGAAACTAGATTGAAAGCAATGCTACTGGGAAGTCTTAGCTCTCAGGGCCAGAGGTGCAGCAAATTCAGAATGAGTTGTTCCCTAGAAACAACATTCTAGGTGACTGCAGAAGGTTCAAGTGTGCTTTTGTGGCTTGGTACATGGTTTCCTTGTGAAAATATATCAAGGTCTAAGCAACCAATTTACAAATGGATTTTGAGAACATAGCCTACTTATAGTTGTAGAAGACCAGTATTAAAATTATTTAGATTAGTCCAAAAAATTACCGTCTTCGCTATCAAACTTGTTTTCACTTGGCATAGTCATGATATTTCACAGGCAAATTTTTTAAACAAAGACAAGTTAAAAGTCCGTAGCATTTTAATTTTTATTGTGTAACTATCTCAATTCAAGTTTTTTTTTCTTTCTTTCTTTCTGTTGCCTTATTGCACACATCATTAAGGGGATATGGAATTGGGAAACACACATTTAAATACAAATACCTTTATTATTAGAAACATATTACATATACCCTTATTGTACACATCGTTAAGAGAATATAGATTTTTTTGAGAAATCCACATCCAATTGCACTTAAGATTTCACCCAGCACACATTTGTTTTTTATGATAACTTGATCAAGAGACAGCTAAAGGAAAATCCATTTCCTTTTAGCTCTCCTACCTTTGATTTTAGTCTTCTAACTCATGTTCATTTTAGGGTGCTTATTTATAATACTAAAGTGTCAGTTTTATATTCAAGTTATCCAAGATCTCCACACTCATGGATTTTACAGTTTAGCAATTGATAAATATGAGATATACTACTACTAAAGCATAACCTACATACAAAAGTTACATTTTAAAAATTGAAAGCACAAATGAGTGAAATCAATAATTTTAGTCGTATACCTTTAGTTGTATTCCTTCATAAAAAAGAATGAATGTGTGTATGAATGAATAAACTAGAGTTTTGTGTAAAGGAGTAGTGAGATAGCTAATGCTGAATCTTTCGCATCAACTTGAACTTCTGAATGACATGCTATTCTGGGTTTCGGGGAATCAAGAGTGTTTCTTGGCTGCTTTCTACTGTTTCCTGGTGTGCTGCCCCAAGAATGCCCTACCTGCCCCTTTCACATGGGGAGTTACCAGGGGAAAGACCAGCTGCTCGTACTTAGATTTTTTGCAGCTAGGACTCCCATATCCAATTCTCGCACCCTTTTCCTACCTTTTGTACACTCAGGGAGTAGGATGGCAAGCATATACACCCTGCTCCAGTCTTTCATCAAACACCACCAGGTTCAAGACCTGTCTCAGTGCCATCTGCTTGGGGACATGGAGGATAATAAGAGTTCCTACTTAGTGAGTGCCTGCTGTGAGCTAAGTATTTACACGTCTAATTTCAAATTCTCCCATGATCCTTTAAGGACAGTATTAGATCCATTTTTATAGATGTGGAAAGTAAAACTCAGAAAAGTTAAGAAACCTCGCCAAGGTTATCTGATGCAAGATTTATTATATTTGGGCCTTCTCCCTCTTTGCTGTCAGTGGAAGACAGTTCTCTTTCCTCAGAGAAATATATTCACATCTTCTTTGATTGACTCTCCACTTTCCATAACAGCCCTCCCTGGAGAGCTGCTCTCCTACTCTCATCCCAGGCTGGTGTCCTGAGTTTCCCACAGTGATTTGGCCCTTGCATTAAATTTTCTGGCTTCTTGTCTATTAGACTCAACTGATATCTTAAAATATCTGATTAGTTCTTAATAGTGTTGGCAGGTTAGAATCATATTTTTTAAAAGCAAAGTATATGTAAACATAACTTTCTGAATTCACTCATTGAGAGAACATATTTTTCCCATGTTATATAGACAAACTGGACAATGAAATGACCACCTGTTAGCTGCTAATGATGTTCACATGCCTTTTAAAAAAGTAATTCTGGCTTTATCTGTCTACAATCTTGGCAGCAAAACTTATGGGAACATCAAGGGCACAGGAAGCCAAAGGCAGAAAACTGACAAAAAGTTTGTGCTTAGACTAGTAATAAGGAAGAGGATACTGTGAGTCTCTGATTCTATGTAATTATTTAATCTCCAGAGGGTGACATGAAACTAAATGCATGTTTTAACAAACCTAAGTTTGGGTGTTCAAATCTAGGACTGAGATCAGAGGGGTTTCACACAGGGTATTTCCTACTTGAAAAAAATATTTTACAAAGCATCAAATATAAAATATGTCAATCACTATTTCAAATGCATGGTCTAATTTGATATTGTGTGAGTGGGTCAATCATTACGCCTTCCAAATGAAAATGAATACATACATATTGAATGAACTTAATTCAAAGTAATAGATGGATATTAACTATCCTACATTGCAAAAAACATACTGGCCCAAAAAAAAGGCTTACAACTATACGTATTCACCAAGATTCAGAAAAGAAGCATTTTCTAAAATTAGAGCTTGGTTAAAGATTAAATTCTTATTTTAATAGTAAAATCAAAATTGAAAGAAAACACGCAGTTTTAATTATTTTTGCCAATAACTTTTTGGGTACTGATTCATGTTTACTGATTTCTATGAATCTTATTTGTAACATATTATTTCTATCCAAGTCTAAGGTTGATATAAACTAAGCTTACCTTTTACTTGTTCACTTTATTATAGTGTAATGGTTAAAAGTACAGGCTCTAAAATAAGACTGCTTGGGTTTGAAACATGTCTCCATAACTTGTCTTCGTACAAATTACCTTAGTTCTTCATGCCTCAGTTTTCTCATCTATAAAATAGGGTTACTAATAATATCTACCTCATAGGGTTGGTGAGAGGATTAAATGTATCACTGTAAGACAAGCACTTGGAACAGCGTCCAGTATACAGTAAATGTTTTATATTTTCTAGTTTTTTTTTTTTTTTTTTTTTACGTCAAAGTAAAAGGTGAGTATGAAGTCATTGTACAACTAGTTACATTTTGAAATGAATAAATCATGTATCTCTTCCTTTGAGACAGAGTCTCCCTCTATGGCCCAGGCCAGAGTGCAGCGGTACAATCTCAGCTCACTGTAACCTCTGCCTCCTGGGTTCAAGCATTTCTGGTGCCTTAGCCTCCTAAGTAGCTGGGATTACAGGCGCCTGCCACTATGCCCTGCTAATTTTTGTATTTTTAGTAGAGACAGGGTTTCACTATGTTGACCAGGCTGGTCTCGAACTCCTGACCTCAGGCAATCCGCCCGCCTTGGCGTCCCAAAGTGCTGGGATTACAGGCATGAGCCACTACTCCTGGCCTCCCTTGTTTTTAAGCAGGATTGAGTTTAAGCTCAAAGTAGAAAAATAAATTGTCTTTTCCAATTAAAAATAAATTCTAAAGAGAAGTAGTTAGTGTTCTATCTGTAAGATTTTTTTTCAGCAGTATCTTAAAACTTTTAAAGTGACTGTTACTCAACAGAGAATTTATTATCCTCAATGTTTCTCAAATACATTTTTGCAAACCTTTATTTTCTCCATATATATCTTTCTTCATGTTTTAGAAACATCTTAAGGTCTCCTCCGAACCAGAAATTGTATCTAAGATTCCAGATCTGCTAATCACTGCATCACGTATTCTTTTATATGTACTACAAAATGCTTATATGATTAACACTAAATATATACTCCCAACTGAATCCCAATTCTGAAATCTTACCTTATGTCTCAAACCATGTGAAGCAAAAGAAGACAATGATCAGGAATGAAAGGAAAATATTATTTAAATGAAATAACTCTAAACTGTACCATTATATGGAAAAGTCTTTTGAAATGGCATTAACTCTCCACAAATACACCATGCATTTTCTAGACATTAACATTGATAATCTTAAACTCCAACTTAGCATAACTGGCTAAGTAAATGTATCTAGCAGTTGTTGAAAATTATGGCATGGGTTTTTGCATAAAGACCTAATTTCAAAAGGGTGCTTCTACTCTTAAGTTCTCATGCAATTTCTAGGTTTGTAGACTTTAGTAACTCAACTCTGGAAAACATGTTGTCACATATAAATAGCTTCTCTCTTCCCTATCATATGTGTATGAGTGTGTACATGTATGTGTATAACTATACATATATATCTTTCTTAGTGCACACGTATGCATATGTATATATGTACATATATGTATATATATATATTCCATTAGCAGCTCTTCTCAACTTACTGCGTTCTCCTTAAATTCAAAAGTTTAGGATGTCAGTATATTGATCTTTGGTCAGAGGGAAATAGCAGGAAAAAAATGGTGATTCACATGATTCGGGTCAGTCTGGTAGAAGATCCCCCCCAAAATACTATAATTTTTAAGACTTTGGGAAATAGGTTTTCTCTGGTTCCAAAGATGTCTACCTTTTCTGAGACCGAGTCTTGTTGTGTCATCAGTCAGGCTGGAGTGCTGTGGTGTGATTTCAGCTCACAGCAACCTCTGACTCCCTGGTTCAAATAATTCTCCTGCCTCAACCTCCTGAGTAGCTAGGATTACAAGCACATGCCACCACGCCCAGCTAATTCTTGTAGTTTTAGTAGAGATGGGGTTTCACCATGTTGACCAGGATGGTCTCAAGCTCCTGACCTCATGATCCACCCACCTCGGCCTCCCAAAGTGCTGGGATTACGGGCGTGGGCTACCTTACCCAGCCAGATATCTACCTTTTCTTTCAGGAGGTTGAGACTCAAATCAACTCTGTGAGATATGTGTAACATATTTTAATAACCCTTTTCATTGAGGAAGAAGCAGTTTGGGGAATAGTTAAGAAAAATAGCCAAGATCACTATGTAAGTAGTGAGACCATTGTTTTTACTCTAAATTCAATTCTTTCAGAATATTAGAACTAGGTGTGACCTTGGAGAACATCTAATTCACATCTCACATTTTCTATCAGCCTCTCTGCAAGCATGTTTCTAAATGTTTCTGGTGGTCTGAAGGTGTGTTAAGTGGTATAGTCTGTTGACTTAAGTTAGACCAGGCTGGTGGTCACTCATACCTTTTCATGTATGCAAATAAAATAGTCAGGATACCAGGGTTGGAGACGCTTGACATTTCCCACTCTCAATATCAATCACCAATCTGAACACCATGGCTATTACTCAGAGATTCAGAGGTTTGCTGTAAGCAGAGACCATGACCTTGGAACAATTATTTTCTCAAAAGGCATTATCAACAATGATGTGAGCAAAGTGCCCAGACTGCCCTCCAGTGCATGAATCCTTGGCCAGGAAATGGCTACGAATCTTCCATGAGTGTGATGAGTTTGGCTTAAATCTCATTTCAATGCATTTATATTTCATAAGCACTGCATTTAGACAAACTTAAAATGAGCAAGTCAAAGAAAATACTCACTTAAAGATTTTCTGTGCTCTGGTTTCTGTTCTTTTATATCACTGTCGTAGTGACTTAGCAATTCAGTGCTGGAGGATCTTTGGATTTTGAATAATTCCAGGTTTCTTGATGGACAACTTGAATCCTTTGGCTGGAAAGAGAAAATAATTAGACTGAATAATTTTACTAGAAAGAAAGGATTCTCCATATAGTTTTGTGTTCTATTTTGGTGTTTATGAGGAAATTTGAAGTAAGGTAATTATTTGGGGATAGGTCTTCTTTGCTAAGCTCGATACTCTAATGATAGTTTGTATATGTGTATGGTACTTACTAAATGATACGCACTATACATGCATTAGTCCAATCAATCATTACAACAATTCTATAGAGTAGGTGGTATTATTATTATCCTTATTTTCCTCATTAAGAAAATGAAGCCAAAATACATAAGTAATTTGCCTAAGGTCACACAGGTAGCAAATGATAGAAGTAGAATTCAAACTCTAGCAGTCTGGTCCCAGAGTCCATCCTCAGTGACAACAAACTCTGTGTGTATGAGTGTGTATGCATGCATGTGCACTCACACACATTTACATGCACACCCCTTTAAGGGGAATATACTGATAATAGGAAAAAGTACATTTGTTATTTTACTTTCTAAAATGTTAGTCCTAAAATGATTTAATGAAAGTCTGCAATTAAGTATCAAGAAAATCACACAGAAAATCTTTTACTGTCATGTTGTATTCCATATTAAGAATATTTCTTTCTCAAAATTTTGCAAATATTAGTGTCATAAAGTTAAATGTAGTTCTAGACACTCAGCACGAAATGAGTGGTTTTAAATAAGTTCATTCTTAGAAAACATACTCTAAATGTACGTTTTAGGATAATGTCTTGAAGTTCTAGATATGTAATTTTCATGAGAAGAACAATCTAGCTTAGCTGGAAGAATAAAAATCAGTACAAAGGGTTATTATTTATTGGTATTACAACAGTGAGTCTTAAATACGTTGATATTTATTTTCAGGAATATGTACTACAGACTGCATAAACTGAAAATAAAAAAAAAAATCAGTAGTTATTAAGTGCTTGTGTGCTTTTTACAGCCTCCAGTAAATGAATGTCCACATTATATCAGAAAAAAAGAAAGAATGCATTATATTTTTGAAAGAGAGAAATTAAATGACATTTAGTTTTACAAATCCTATCTGCTGAAAAGGTTTTTAGTGGATTCTATTTAAACTAAAAGAACTTAATATCTCTCAGTCTATAGGATCTATTTAAATGAGTGTGTGTGTTATATGCCTGAGCAGTAAGATTTAAATGACTACATTTTAATTAATAAAGGTAACAGCCAAAACAAATACATACCAATCTGTCAATTGCATTTTTGATAGCGTGGAACCAATCCAATATGATGAAGTCAATATCTGACTGTAGAAGGAACTCATTTCCTGATACTGTTGTGATCTGAAAAAAAAAAAAAAAAAGAAAAAGAAATAGGTAAAGAAACTATGTAAGATAGATCTCTTACATGTAAAAATCCTTTTTTAAAAAACACAGTTTAATAAACTGAAATATTTTCTTGTATTCCAGTAATTGTCTTTCTGGGAACTGGGAGCATTTTGAACTGCTCTCTATAAACTGTTTTTCATGTCATAACAAATACATTATTGTTTTAATAATAGAACGATTAAGCCAGAGTAGGGCTAGAGCTGAATTACTCCAACTTAAGGAGAAATAAGCCAGGAAGTTCAGAGAACTGCAGACAGTACACACTTAAGTCAGAACCCGCAGAAAAATGCACCCGGGTGTGTCAGAATTCATTCTGCACGTTTGCTTCTTTCCTGTCTGTCTTTTTCAAATCTAATAGTATCTCTATATTTCATTTCCTTTTATGGAGAGCTCTAAAACAGATTATTTACCAAAAAGACTAATTGCAGACTTCCAAAAGGTCATTCAGATGAATAACATTTGACTATTTCTACTTTCTTATCAGAGATCTATAGGAAAGTAATGAAAAAACCAATTTCTCCACAAAAGGAGTATATTAAAATAAAAGTTCATTTACATATTTGAACCTCTCTGGGAGAGTATTTATCAAATGAACATCCAAGTTCCTGACTCTCAGCACTGCTAAGTAGTTGGCAATGTTTAGTGTGTAACTGTCCATTTTTCATTACAGTAAATCTTTTTCTCCCCAGACTTGTGAGAAAAGGATATGACCCTATAGAAACAGGGCAATACTCTTAGTTTCACACGTAACGGGCTATTTAGAGAAAAAATTGATTAGAGTAGGTGTGGACACGCTTTTTGTATTTGGCCATCCATCTGAACTGTGAAGATTTTCCCTTTGTATTATTGACTTTTTCTTGCAACAGGAAGATGAACATTTCCCAACTACCGTCACACAGAGTTCAGAGGTTTAGAGGACTGACATTTCAAAATACTCAATCAGGAGCCAGTCACCTCTTCTCAGCCTTCCTTGCTCTAAACAGGAGGTGAACGCTGAAATGTGGCACAGGTTCAGAAAATCACAAATCATGCTTTAGGCTATCTCTATAATTCTATCATTAAAGTGACAATTATTACCCCAAATGGCTCATTCTGAAGGTTTCAAGGAGTCTCATGGCTACATTTGATGACAATGATTTTGGGGTTTTGAAAGAAATCTATTACATATGTGCATATATATTCATTTGTCATTTGTTTTTAGGAAAACTCTATAGAGATTCAACATTAATCAGTACTACAAAGTAACCATTCTTGATTGAGATGGGTTCCAATATCAAATGTTGTCTCTTTAACCATAAGGAGAAGAACTGTCTAAAGTGTATGCAATTATAAGAAGTGAAAGATTGAAAATAATAGGATTTAATTGCCCACACTAGAATTTGACAGATTACTGGGACCAATCATTTTCTCTCTTTTTAAAATGAAACTGCATATAAGAATAAGGGTGGCTCAAAACAGTTTCCTGTTTTATGCATCCAGTAAAAGACAGCTAAGGTGATGTTTTCCTAATTATCTGAACACCATTGCAATGTTCTCTACTCAGATAAAGTTCCAAATATTTACTTTATAGAGTGTTGCCTAAGAAATAGTAATCTAAAAATATAAGGTCATTTCTAAGACAAGAAAACTAGTAATGTCCTAGACCTCTACCTTCATCCTAATCTGTAGTTAAATATTTTGATTATGAATGTATTTCTAACATCACAATTTGTTAACACACACAAAGACAAATGAATTAGCCAAAGCACAATGTATAATATTTCTCTGCCAGTATAAATAAACCATTATTAAAATTATAAAAAGAAACAACTTTAAAAAGTACGAGAAACAAACATAATTAGATTTACTATGTTATGAGGGTTTACGAAAGAGCCAACATAGTTCAGCTTTCAGTCTAGTAAATTCAAACAGTGATAAAATATAAGTACTTTAGCAGTGCATTTGCATTTTTGGTGCATGCTATGCAATGCAAAGGGGATCTTATATTGCTAACACAACCAAAAGCAAAATGTATTTTAAAAGTTCCTTTGTCCAAATATATTACTGCATTAATCATACATAATCAGTGATTTATGAATTCATTTTGAGAAGTTAGATCAGAGAGCTATATGAATGCAATTCATTCAAAACATACTATCAGAGAGATACAGTTCACATCCTTTCCTCTGTCTTCCCACTAATCTTTCGAGTTACCAGGCAGTCTGGAGAAGTCTGCTACTGCTCTCTACAGTTTAAATGCATCCACTTCTTAATTACAGTCAGTAATTGACTTTGTTCTGCTCTATTCCAGTCACTCACAGGAAAGTAGTTTCAAAATCTTTGACTGGTAAAGCCCATTTAATTCAGGTTCCTCAACCCACTTTTTTACTTTACCTCTTTAGGATTTCTGATAAATGGTTTGCTGAATCATATTTGCACTTTGAGCAATCGAATTTCCAACACTCTTGGGGAAAAAAGACATCAGTAAAGAATGTTAGCTTTGACTAAACCTTTTGATTGAACAACTTATGACAATCTAAAATGATGTGTAACAGACATAAAGGCTTTGATATTAAGCCATGCTAATGTACTCTTTCTATATGTTTTGCCTCCATGACAGATGCTGGGGTGAGGGGATGAAGGAAGAACTTACGGAAAACATAACAGGTTTAGATAAGAGCTGCTGGTCTCCACCTTGCTTAGAAACCTACTTTAGGTAAATGTTTCTTGGAATCCCCTCATCACCACCATGTTGTATTTTGAAGGAATATATCAGGGCACCAAAGTAACCTTAATGAAGTGTACCAGTGTCAACAATAAATATCTTTAAGTATCCATCTGGGGAAATTTGTCTTGAACTTTTTCATAATAAATAAGGGTCCATCTGAATTCTTGCTGGTAAGAAATATATGCCCAGGAAATTATTGAAGCATGTCCACTGAGCAACATGCAGAGTGGGCACATTCCTTAAGGTTTTTGGGGATTAATTCAACAATGGTTTTCACGTGGGCTTAGAATAGTCTGTGTCCTTGTTACGGTTCCTCTGAATATGGAGGCAGGTAGATACAAGTCCAGACTTCACTGATGAAGAGCGAAGAAATTTATGTTTTAGATTTTAATTAAATGGAGTTTTGTTATGCTGATTTAAAACATCTTAAAAGAGTTTTAAGTAGCATTTATGTTGATTTAAATATTGTTCTTTTAAATATTGTCAATTAAGTAACACTCTCATCAATATTCATTCTGGCAGTAAGATTTTATGCTATTAGATTTTAATTTAAATGAGAAATTAATGTGTAGAATGGCATTTATACAAATTTCTATACTTTTGTTTACTGGAATATAAACAAAACCTTTTATAGAACTTCTTTTTTCTGATTATAAGAATAATACTTTATTGTGTAGAATTTGGGAAAAATAAACATAACAAAGAATCAAAATTATGCATAGCTACACAAAGTAAACATTGTAGGTATTTTAATTTAGTTATTGCCAATCTTTTATAAGTAATAACCAAACAGAAATAATGATCAATGTTATAGATACATCTCATCAGCAAAACATATCTGATGGTAAAATATTATCAGCTTCTTTTCCAAATGACTTCAGATGCACATGTGGAGATTACCATAGATGTAAGAGATAATGAGTGACATGGTACTTCCCTCTGTTTGAGAGCTCCACCCTTCCGATTGCAGAATAAATCCCACAAATAATTTCATGTACAGAAGTATAGAGAGGACGCGTTCATGACAGAACATCCTATTAATCATTAACAATGACTGATTAGGCATCCATTAAGTACAAGACACATTGCTAGAAGCTAGGGAGACACAGCCCCCACCCTCAAGGACTCAATCTGTTTGGATAAAGAAGTCATATGAATATACAGATAAATAACAATAGAAAATGGCTCCTTCTGAGTACCGATGTGAGTGGCACACACAATGCTCATGTCAAGATTTCAGAGGAGTGAGTAGTTACTGCAGGCACATTTACATCATGAAAGTATGCATAAAGTGGTGGTCATGATATGTTATTCTTTAAACGTTGATTGTATCAGAACTTCAGTATATTAAGGATATGAATACCACCACTTGGTATGCAAAGTGATATCAGCTTTAATGATCTCAAAGCACGTAATAAACATTCTCCAAATGCAGCTTTCCTCCACTATCATAAAGTAATTTTGCAAATGAAGAAAATGAAGCAAATGAGGAAAATGAGAATGCCATTCTATCAAATTGGCATCATTTTAAATGATAGAATTAAGAGATTACAAAGATCTTGATTTCTAGTTCACTAGTTCTCAGCAAACAGTTGTATACAGTCAAGAACTGTGTGTTTGAACAGGAAAAGGGCCGTGATAATTTGGTTTCAGTTATGAAATTTGGAATAGCAACTTTAGACAAAGTTGCTTCTTTCCTTGCAGTTAGGCTAAAGATAGCCCGATTTTAAAAGATCATGCAAAATTCTAACTCTGATTTTTCTTTCCAAAAACAAGCACTCTCTTGCTATGAAAAAATATATCTAAGACTGAATTGGGTTATCTAAAACTCCTTCAAATCCTAGAAAAGACTAAAGCAATCCTACACTTGAACCTTTCACATTTTGATTAGAATCTAAGGAGGGATTATTCCATCTTAATGAAACTGAAATGGTATGTAGGAAATGTATAATAAAATATGCCCAATATCCAAAGAGCCCTAAAACATGTTAAATAATATGGTTACAGTGGTTCTAGAAATACATAAATAAGAGGAATGGAATTTAATTTCTATTATGTTTAGAGATACTTTGGACTTCATGATATAATTTTTATATTTGAATTAAATTAAGTAAAAATAAAAAGTTATATCAACATACACTGAGTTTATTTGAAGTGCATATGAATTATTTTTGTGATAATTTTGTCCATGTCTGTATTCAATACTCCTAGCAGGAAATATACATGATAGGGAGATACCGAGACCTAAAATCGAAGTAATAAAGCTTTAAAAACCCACACAGATTCACATTTTTTTCATTTTGCATCACTCAACATATAGCTGATCAAATGAAGGTTGTCATGGTTATACTAATAGCTAATTACTTGGTCTCAAAGGTGTTTATGACCACCAAAGAAATTACACTATCAGACTGAATGTCTGTCTCAAATTACAGTCTAGTTTGAGTAATTCCTAACATTTTTCTTAACATGTTGAGCAAAGTTAAAATAAAACGAAGGGTAAAATATCAGTTAGATGTAAAAGGTCTTCAATTTGCCTTTCCAAAAATGTTACTTGTTAAAGCATTTTGTGAGAAAGTATCTGCCTTGTGTTCCCAATGTTGCTAGATGTTAAGTAAATATATGCTGATTACAAAAAAAAAAAAGTTGCTTTGGCAACTCTCTTATTAAAATGCATTTGTAATCCCCATCTGTCATGAAAGTTTTGAAAAGTTTGTTTACTTTGGATAGCAGCCTTATCCAGGGTTACCCTAGCAAACAATGATAGCAGTCTTCAAAAGTTGTATGAGGAACAAGCCACTAGGGATCCATTTTTGTTTTAATTGGCAAACACAAACACTTTTCTGGTCTGTCAAGAAGATCAAGCTAATATGCATGGAGGGTGTTATATTCTCAGCTTTGGGGAGCAGTAAAGCTCCCTTTATTTAAGTAATTTAAATGATAGACTGCAAAAACTTTGCAAGTCAGAAAAATGTTTTATACTTTCTTAGGGAATATTTGTTTTAAGCAACGGAAAATGTTCTACATATCTAAAGATGTTGAACCTTATGTTATAATTACTCTGTTCCTTCTAACTCCGTGAAATGTTCCTAAATCCACATGCTACTAAATAAGCCAGGCCACCAATGGATCCAGCATTTCCACAACTCCCCCTATGTTAACAAATGTGCGTTCATTAGTTTCCAGATGTTTATTGGATATGTTTTCAATATGTTTGGGGTTGATTGATTTGCATGTACATTTATTGGAACCCTCAGTGGTGTCATCATATCAAAATAACCTGCCCATGTAAGCAATTTCTTATTTAATGGAAAGTAAACAAATGTCGGGTTACATATGCAACAGACCTACAGTGCACTCCAAAATCTAAGGTTTAAGGCCAACCTTTCAAGAAACAATGCTTTTTAAGTGAAATTGAGCTGTATTCTGGCACCCAAATAATTTGGTCCATGCATTCGTACAACAGAGATTTGTTCTGCATAATAAAATTGGCCCTGTAGTGCACATTCACACCCCATATTACTTGCCTATTCTACCTTTCTGAACAAATATCTAAACCCAAAATTTCATTTCAAACAAACATGCAAAAAAAAAACCCTCATGTTCAGTCTTTTATTTGTGTTAAAATATTTTAAGTACTGAGAAACAGTCTTCTCAATATTCATGAAAGAAAACTATCTAAGTAATTAGTAGATAGTTTAGCAGTTTCCACAGTTTTGCAGCAGCTATACCAAAACTTTTGCCTGTGGTGCTCATATGAAAAACGACTCAAAAAGAGACTAATCGAAGCTGTTTGTGTGTAAAGATATCAACTTAGACTTTTATTGCTCTTAATTTTTAAACTCGGGGGTTGTACTTGTCTGTAGGTAAATGAATCATCCTGGGACTTGTCACCACCAGTCACTCCCTGCCAACCACAGAGCATCTTCTTGCCTGAGCTATATACACTGTGTTCAATTACTCACTTAGTCACAGTCACATGACACCTGGGAATCTGCTGTCCCCATCGTTTTCAAATTGGAATTTTTATTATTACTCTCCTTATGTAGGCAATGCTCAATTTTAAAAGCTTTAATAAATTCAAAGGTGTAACATAAACACATAATCTCCCTTTCTTCAAGATATACTGAATTCTTGTCTCCATGTACATACCTTTTTGACCCATGAGAAAACATTATGTATGTTTACAGTTTAATGAAAATATCATGTATACTATTATGAAAATTTTTTATGTATTTTACTATTTACACTACCATCATCTCTTATGAGAATTTAGTTATAATATCCTTTGCTTTCCTGTCTCATCCATGGTTTTCCTTCAAATCCGTACTATATACTGCAGCCAAAGTGATCCCGCTGAAACTTGGATATGATCATCCCATTCTTCTGCTTGATATCATTCTGAGGCTCCCCACAGCTGTTGCAGTGCAGTGCAAACTCTTTAATTTGGCCTGCCAGCCCCTGTGTGCTCTGGGACTGACCCACTCTGCAGTTCCTCTGCTCTACATTTTCCTCCGCATTTCTACAATCCAGCCATACTGATTTTTTTGGGGTTCCCCAGCTGTCCCATACTAATTCTCATTTCTTCCCTTAGAGCAGGTTGTTCTTGCTGCCTAGACACCTTTGACATCCTCCGTCATACCATTCAAATCATTTGAGATGTCACCTTTTCAGTAAAGGCTTCTTTGAAATAGGTATTCCCCCAAGTGCGCTCATAACATCCTGCTTCTCCTTTATCTTAGCACAAATTGGTCTGTGTTGCAATGCCTTGTTGGTCTTTCTGTTCCCCCAACTATGCTATAATAATCCTGAGGCCAATGACAATTGTCTACATGCATAGCTGAACAACAGACACGTAAGGAACACTAAGAAAATAACAGACAAATCTTATCTACTGTATTCATTTTGGTGAATGCATTATATTACATTGTTTGATATGCCATAATATATTTAACTCATTCTCTATTGTCATAAAAATTTGAAGGTTACAATACAATTGCATTTTTTCAGGTAATATAAGTAATGTAATACTGACGTCTACTGAAAACACCACATGAGAGTAGAGTAAGCAAACTATTTTGAAGATTGATAATGGCAGTCTGAAGGCTATATTTTCCCAGCAGTCAGCAAGTCCTAGACATCAGACAATAGGATTAAACTTGGAAGGGCTGGGAAGCACAAGAGTCATATTTCAATGCATATTCCTAAAACAGAATGTTCTTGATTATATTCCAAAGCCACCCAAGTATTTTACAGGGATCATCTATACTAGATCATCCAAGACTCTCACCCTAAATATAGGCTTTTGTAATCGGGAGTTGATAGTATGGGAACTGGAACATAAGTTCAAAATATTAAAGAGCTAGTACTTAGGTAAATGGGTCAAGTCTTTAGAGCACCTCAGTGATACAAAGATGCTCACTGCTGTCCATCAGCATTGTAGCCATTAATTTTACAAGAACATTGTTAATATTAATAAATAAGCAAACTGTGGGAGGAGGTAGCAGTAGTTATGTTGTTAATAATTTTATTTAGAAGTATTACCTAACTTTATGATACAGTGACTTAAGCAGAAGTAGGTATTGTTGCCACTAGTCTCTTATTAGTAAGTACTGAGAGTGCACAACAAGAATAAAAGATGTTATAGTATGTATCTTTATGCTATTGTAATGTATTTGGCCGTGATTATGAGTGTTTATAAAACATTTAAGAATTGTTCCATGTCTACTTACATTAATGAGAACACCTGTTAGCTTTAGTGCTGTACAGACTTATTTGCATTAGATTCAGGTTTTCACATACTGTATCTCACTTTTTGAAACAATTAGATGCTTGCAGAGAAATACAGCTAAGTGAAAAACAGCAGCTTGAATGCCTTCCGGCTCAAGACAATTCAACTTCAGGTTTCAGTGAAAAACAAAAATCTGCTCAATTACAATACTACCACTTAGAAGTGAATGTAGGTGTATTTCATAATTTTACATTCAGAGAACAGAAGATACATATGAAAATCTGTGCTTTAATCTTCAAGTTAAATTATAGCCAAATGAGGCAGTTTCCAGACAAGGATGCCAACAAATAAGGAATGGCAATGCCACCACAACATAGGTTCTCTGTGATCTTGGGGACTTGCTACCCAAAGTTGGTCTCTTTACTGATTTCCAGAAGTTGGATGACTTCAGCCGGTCTTCTGACTAAGTGAGGAAATCTGCAGATGCTTGCCCACCTTGTGCCGTTTCCAACACTTTGCCAAAGAGATCTTTCTATATGATGACAGAGCTGAAAGGATCAAAGCAGCTGAGGACTCTCTCTGAGTCCATCATTTTTGGGTTACGGTTTGCAGCATAGCCAGAACATACCAACCTAGGAAATGCACCACAGTTCCCTTACAGAAGCCCAGACCCCTTTGACATCCTCTCTCATATCATTCAAATCATTTGAGACGTCACCTTTTCAGTAAAGGCTTCTTTAAGTCTGTCTTATTCATTACTCACAACTTCTGTAGGTATCACTCTATTGACACATCTGTCTGCTACTTCTCTTAGGATGCTAAAACTTCCAGAATTTAAATATTTTCAGTTATTGAAAAAAGGAACACTTGAGCAAATCTATGGATTCACAGCCTCTATTATCATCATTATACTTAAAAGGTACAATATTTACATAAAAATAACTCAGGTGGTGATATAGTCTAAAGATAAATGAGTATTTGTGATCAGAAGAAGTGGGATTTATAACTATTTTCTCAGACATAAACAGTGCATCTCTGTACTATACTAGTAAACACAGATTAGCCCAGGCACACATGAACTCTTCCCACATAATTCCTGATACTCTGTCCTGGGAAATAACAGAACTGGGAATGACCCTTGCAGAGTGTGTGACTCACAAGAAGAATGTTATCTGTTTCATTCTCTGCTGTCAAGTTATATAATTTGGGCAGAGGAACAAATATTAGGTAGCGATTTGGAAATTAACCAGTGAATTCTTTTACATAGAATCCAAACTGCATAATTCAAGAAGCAAATGTAATACTACAAAGCTTACTTCTGGTGTCTCATAATTTTGAAATTGTGTTTAACCAAGAGCTTGACAATCTAGATTTTGCTCTCCATGAAAGAGCGTGATCATTCATTAGGAATGATAGACTAGTTATCTATGTAATTAGGATGTTCATGAATGAGTAGTAATGTTTCTTTTTCCAAGAATGATAGACTTAAATAAATTGAGAGTGTTGAAAATTTTCTTCTGAGTATGTGGAAAGATTGTAATTCTGCTGTTTGGAGAAAATTCTTGTTTACTCAAAAGGGTTATCTTTAAACCAAACATGAAAAAACATCCGACATTTCTAAAACTAGTTAGTGGTTTACAATATCTATAGTATATATGTACATATAATACGTTCATATATGATATATATCACTATATATGATATATATCAGTATATCACATATAGTGCTATATATCATGATGTAGTGATATATATCATATATGCACATATGTACTATAGTTATATATAATACATAACATAGTACATATGTATATATAATATGTTCTATTTCTATGTATATAGAAAAGAACACAACAGAAAAATAGAGAATTTAATGGTATTTTTATAAAATAAACCACCTGTGACTCTATAGTAGACAATGACATCTGTCATTAGGTAGGCCACTTACCTAATAAGGAGACATCTGGAATGACATATCACTCCATGCCAAATGTGTGCAAAAATACCTTAACACTCCTTACTCCCCAAAGCAAAATGACATTTGTATTGAAATATTACCACTTAAATATGCTAGACTTTTAAAAAAAACATATTGGTAGCACTATCAGTAGGGTGACTATATAATTTAGTGTTGAAACTATGATAATTCTGAAGGCAAAAGGCACTGTTAATAATCACACCAGGACAATAGGTATAAAATAGGATGAGGCCTATTTTGGACATTTGGATCATCAGCCAACATACACAACATTGGGAGTCATTTAATAACCATTTAGGTGCCTAGTGAATACCTGCTACTGGTCCAATTCTAAGAACTGTGAGATATACAAAAAAGTTAGCAGTGACCCTTCCTCTTAAGAAGCTTCTAATCTAGTGTGAGAAAAGACCAGCATGGGAAAACAATTAGAAACAATAATTACATACTGATTCAAGATGGGACACACAATGGTTTTTAATGAAAGAAACCAAACTTTCCTTGAGGGTATAATGGAGGACTCAGGGAAGAATGTTGGAGAAGGATCTTCAAAGGATGGATGAGATTTAGTAGAAGAAAAGGCAGCGTAAGAGGACAACACAGGTGAAAGGAAAAGCTTATACAAAGATTCAGAGGAAGGAAAGTATATAGCATCTCTAAAGGACATGAAGAAGCTGTTCCTGCACCCTCTTTGTGGAATCTTCTCCCTTCACTCATCCCTTAAATGGAGGTGTTACCAAATATTTTCCTGTAAGACACAGTTCTTCTCCCTTATAGACACACTCCGGAATTATATTACCATTTCTCATATTTTAAAATAAAAAAAAATTAGAGTTGCAAAACTGAAAGATCCCTAATGTATATCTCTAGTTCAATTCAAAACAATATCATTTCTGATCTGTTACTATTCGGACCAATGTGACTTCTGGTCTGACCTCCTTACTGCCAGATGGTATAGTTACAATCCATTCTTTACGTCCACTCATGAGTAAACTCCTAAGTTGACTGACATCAACTTTGCCCTTGGAGATCTTTGTAAGTCTGATTCTCACATTCACTAGGACCAGACCCGGGGGATAGGGCCTAGTATTCTGTCTGTTTACAGAGCTTCACAAGTGATTTGAAAATTATGCTGTATTGGAGTCTGCTGCTCTAGACCCTAGAAAGATGATCTACTTAAATCCGTATCTGTCATATGCCACTTAAAAGTCACTGAATGGATCCCTTCTATCCTCAGGATAAAACCTAAATTCTTTAATGTATGTTGCCAAACACTTCATAATTTATCTCTCTGTCTCTAACCTTTTCAATTCCTCTACTTATTAACTGTATAACTTTGAACAATTTAAAATCTTTATGTTTCTATATTCTCACTTATAACCTGAGAAAAACACTAATACCTACACCTCATAGGACCATTATAAGGGCTATATAAAATACAATCCATAAGAAGAACTTAACATAATACCTGGCACATACTTAGCACTTAAAAACGTTATGTTATTATTTGATTTGATTTACTGACTGATTCTATTGTCTCCTGGATTTTGCAAACTCCACCTCTTTATTCAGGAAACTACTCAGACATTGCCTATTCAGGAAAGTCCTTTATAACATCTAGAGGTTAAAAAAAAAAAAGAGGTATCCCTCCAGCAGTTTGTACTAACTTCATAATGGTGTGCATCTCACTATTGTACACATCCAGTATCTTGACCTTTCCACACACTAAGCTCCCTGACCACAAAACTACATGTCCCTGTACTCAGCCAAGTACCTGGAGTAGCACCAGCTCTCAATAAAGGGGTATAGAATGAATGATAGCTCAATTGACTTAGGTTAATACTAAAGAGTTTTGGTATCCACATAACGGAAGGCCTTGAAATGTAAAAAGCAGATTTTATTTGGTATACTAGTAAGGAGGAAAGCAGTGATTAGTCACTAAGAACTTGTATTAGCAGAGCTATTCCACAGTGTCACAGTGGGGAAGACATCCTCTTAAAGCTAGCTCTATTTTGCAACTTCCATAACTGTCAACATGCCACCGCTTTCTAAGGTTGTACCAATGCATCTATCTGAAAAGATGATACACCATTTTGATAAGAAGAATGCCTCTTCCATGGGCTCCTGAGTTTTCTCCGGCTCTTTCTGGTTCCTGATCTTTTCCTCCTCTTTTACACAACTCAACAGCTGCTTCTTTGCTTTCAATGTTAGATGCCCCATTTTTGAGATGCTTGGTATTTAAATTAAGACCTTTACCACATCCCAAAGTGACTTGACGTGATCTCAGGCCCTGAGAGTTGAGAATGCACCCTGTCTTAGATATTCTATCTTTGCCAAAGCTCATTTCTGTTGCTGCATCTTCTTCTTGCTTCTGGCTTGTGGTTCCCTATTCCGGTGGTTTATCATATGTACCAGACCCTCTCAGCTGGTAGTGTCCTTTTGCCAGACCCCCTTTTAGGAACTGGGGCTCTGCGGAGCATCTCCCTGATCCTCACAGCACCTCACTGAGTTCTTTAAATTCACCTTCCATCTGCCTCACCCATCTGAATTGTTACACATGTAATCAAGAAATAATCCATACTTGCGTTCAAGGCACCATAGTTATAAGAATATCTGAAAATGAGTCATGTCAGTGTATTCAGCAATCATCCAATGGTCTTTAAAATATCCTTGTTATTTCTGGTTGGAACTGACACCCTAACAGCCTGGACTGAATTTTGTTATCTTACTTTTTGGGTTCTGTATTCTGTCCAGAAGACACACTTCCTTCCAATATTATCAGCTCAAACTTTTCCATAGTAGTTGTCCCAACTATAGTTTTTTGCCTGCTCCATCAAGATGGTTCTATTGCCATTAACTTGTTTTTTCGTGATCTCAAGCAATAATACCAATCCCTGAATAAATGATATCTAAAGATCATCAATACAGTAAGTTGCTCCCTCAATTTCTCAGGCTTACTATCAACTATTGTGCCACTTATCATTCTCTAGTATCCTGGGGAGTAGGACATTAAGGAGAACATTTTTCCATCATGAGAACCAGTATTGGGTTTGTAATCTGCTACCCTTGAGGCTCACAGCATTGGATTCATATTTCACTGAGTTTCATCCACAACATTTTCTTTAAAAGTTTGTGGCTTAATTAGATGAGATTTATATGCAGCTTGTTAATTTACCTGAATGCAGATGGAGGAGGCACTAAGGGAAGAATGTATTCCAAATTTAAAGAAGCCACTGTCCTGGAGGTATAATCCGGTAATGGCTTTCAAACATGTTTGTTCATGAAACATGGTAAGAAGTAATCATTGCCAATCAGTACCTCTCTTTCTTGCTCTCTCTCCCCGCTTTCTCTTTCTGTCAGATACACACACACACACACTCTCTCTCTCTCTCTCTCTCTCTCTGTCATCTAGGTATCTTTCTACACATCAATTCATTCATCTATTATTCAATGTATAATAATGAAAAACATACGTATAGATACACTATATGCATATATGTTCATGTATATATATATCATATAATTGAAACAAAAGTTTTATTAAATAATACCTCCCATTACAGTATGTGATGTAATACTGATATTTTCTATCCTGGTTTTTTTCTTTAATTTATTTCATTTAAAAATGCTGGTCCCAATTCACTACGTTGATTCTGTGACCCACTACAGGATCTTGAATGCAATTTGAAAAACTCTGGCCTAGGGAGTAATGAAGATATGATCTTCATACCCTGTTCCTTGACACGCTCTCTTTCTCTCTTTTCCTCCCTCCTTCTCTCCCAGTCCCTTTGTCTCTCCTTCCCTTCCCCTTCTTTTCTCTTCCCACCCTGCACCCTCCCTACCTCCCTGTTTATAAGATGCTTCAAAATACCTTCGTATATAATTTAACAGTTGGATATTTAAACCAAGAAAAACTTCCAGAATATTTGTCACATTTGTGACTATTAGGCCTGGGTGATCAATAACCATGTGTGGGTGATTCTGCACTAAGTCATTTCCTGCCATTTGAAAGTAGAATTAACATGTGGTTCTTTGGAATTTGGCTTAGACCCTAGGTTTTCTAAATATACCTTAAAGCAAGAGTTCCTATATAAAAGAAGAAACAAAGATGGGGCAATGTGCTGTTTGGAATACATTTTAGATACCTCACCATGATCTGGAGAGGGAAAAACCAAAGAAGTTAAAAGCCTGGCAAACTATCAGAGACAGAGATGGCAGCTATTTGTTTTCAAGTCCCTTGTATTGAAACAATGAATGCACTCCACGTTGCATCCTGCAGCACCATGATACAAGGTCTGGGAGTAGTTACTAGCATGTGTCTGTGTGATGGGAGCGAAAGCTAAACATTTTAATAGTGTTATGGCCTCTCCTTCTCAAGTTCCCATTAATGCAAATATAGCACATGTGGTTTAAGTCCCAAGAGCCTTGTAGGACACAAATCACAGATGTGGAATAAACATTATCAGAGAATAAGACTCTGTGGTCTTCTTGCCATCAACACATGCCCTTATGCTCCCATGACATCAGGCAGATACCTGATAGGATATCTTAAGCAAAATCACAAAAAGTCAGGGTCATCAAAGGGCCCAGGATGGCAAGATTCTAAGCGGACTCCAAAGACTTCTTGGTAAATTATGGCAGAGGCTTTAGCTACATCAAGGCTTTCAGAGAACACTCACACTATGATAATTAAATATAGTAAAACTTACTCATCCTTCCTGCACCAAAATTACCAGAGACTTATGCTATGTGAGGAGTAGAGTGTTCTTGTAATGTAACCCAGATGATGTGATGGCACAAGGCCTGTAAAACAGAGCTGGTGTACTTCAGATACACAATACAATTTCCCCAGCTATCTCAATTCTTCTGGGCTGCCTTCAAGACTATACAATTCAAGGTGCTTACTGCTCTAAGATTGCTCTCTTTTCTTTTCTTTTTTTTTTTTTTTTTTTTTTGAGGCAGAGTCTCGCTCTGTCACCCGGACTGGAGTGCAGTGGCCGGATCTCAGCTCACTGCAAGCTCCGCCTCCCGGGTTCACGCCATTCTCCTGCCTCAGCCTCCCGAGTAGCTGGGACTACAGGCGCCCGCCACCTCGCCCGGCTCGTTTTTGTATTTTTAGTAGAGACGGGGTTTCACCGTGTTAGCCAGGATGGTCTCGATTTCCTGACCTCGTGATCCGCCCATCTCGGCCTCCCAAAGTGCTGGGATTACAGGCTTGAGCCACCGCGCCCGGCCTGCTCTCTTTTCTTTTTCCATCTTCTGTTCATCCCTTTCTTTCCCCATGTCATTCTTTCCCAAAATTTGCAGGCTCAAAAATAATGAGTAAATTGAGTCTCGTCCACCTAGCCCATTATCACTGCTGTATTCTAAAACTCACTACATTTGAGAAACTTGGGTAAACTCCTGTGTATTGGTGAACTGCATTTCCCCACACTGCGCATAATTGAGACTTCAGTATCCATATCCTGACCTGACCCTAAAACTTATATTGGCAGTACTGTCAATTGCCATGTAGTGTGATTCCACGAGCCTTAAGAGCCTCTTAGGATGACAAACTAATTCCCTAAACCTGCTGTCTAAGGTCTGGAATTTTAATTAAGTTATTCCTTTAGATGAAGGTTTTAAAACAATTTAATGAAAGGATGGTATTTTTCTATACATTTTGTTTAGATATTGGTATGTTAATTTTCTTAGGAAAATATATTAAAGCAAACTATTTCTGAATATAAATGCACACTTGAAGACTTTTAAAACATGCAAAACCAGAAATGTATAAAAATTAAAAACACTTCTAATCATAGTACTCAAAATATCCCTCCTAATATTTAATGTATTTTCCTTCAGACTCTTTAATACATATGTTATGTTTATATACATATGCATGTTGTGTGTGTATGTGTGTGTGTATATATGGTCATATATAGGTCACACCTATGTCAAATTAAATATATAATATGTATTTTATTTTTTTAACATTATATCATGAAGGCTTTTCCATGGCATTATTCTTTGAAAGCATCTGTTTAATGGCTTCCTAACATTTTGTTAAAGAGATTTACTATAATAAATTGAAGTGTCTTCCTATTTTTCCACAATTTAGTTGTTTCCACATTTTGTTATGATAAATAAACCCACACGGCATAGGCATGACTTTTTGTTAAGATTTCTGATTTGTTTTTCTTAGAAGAGATTGTTAGAAATAGAATTACTAAGTTAAATAAATGAATTTTGAAAGACTGCTGAAATGCATTACTAATCATTTTCTAGAAAGTTTGTCCCAAGTTGTATTATCTCACCAAAATTGAAAGCATAAGCCCATTTCAATTCATATTTTCTTGGAAGTAACACAGTATTACATATTTTGCAAATTATATTAAGAAAGCTCATTTTTTCTTAGGTTTGCATTTCTTTTATAATTAGGCATTTGTGTTTTTTCCTTATAATTTCTTACCAATGTGTTTAAAGTTTTTAGTACTTTAAGTACTTTCAGTACACATTTTTAAGTTTTAGTATTTTTAAGACTATAATGCAGTTTTAAGGAAGTTTATTAAACTTTGGTGTCAATTACCACATAAATTTTCCCCAATTTATTTTGAATGGCACTTTTAATGAAATTATTGTCGTTTCTTGGTATTCAAAAGAGCTTGATTCCAAGACTGCTGTGAATACCACAATTTGCACATACTTGAGTCCCACCATCGGCCCAAAGCAAACCTTCCATACAAGAAGTCAGCCCTCAATATCAGGGTTTCATATTCTGTGTATACTGCGCTTTTCACTCTTCATTGCAGATGTGGAAACATTAGATACGGAGAGACCCCTTTATTTACTGGGGGAAAAAAACCCTCTCATATTAATGGGCCCCTGCAATTCAAACCCACATTGTTCAAGGGTCAACTGCATTTATATATAAATGTGTTATTTTTCATTTTTCCATTATAAGCTTTAGGTATTTCTCCTTTGTAATTTTTCCAATTTATATTTGAAATCTTAGAAATCATTTGAAGGACTCTAAATCTTTTATGTGAAATTTAAATATTTCTTCTCTTCCCCCAGAATATCCTATTGGGAATTTGATAAGATTGTATATTAATTCTGTATTAATTTGGGACAAAAAAATTTAAAACTAGTAAGACCTCTGCCTCAGAAAAGATAGTATGTCTCAATACTGCAAGGTTTTGTTTATATCTCTTAGTAAATTTTCACACTTTTATTTGTATATTTACACTTAGCCTTAGGTATTTGAAATGGAATTTTGATAGAGGCCTGGAGAAGAACTTGAGGACAACAGGTATCTCAGCAAAAGAGAAACTACAACTCCATGAAAGGAAAGGCTCAGCACAAGTAGATGGGGAGAATTTTTCTATCACATCCTTTACCATGGGGCTGTCCTGATGACTTCAATGAGGCCACTATCCCTTTCTCCTGTTCCTGTTGTCAGACCTGTAGCCTGTGTTTATCACAGGACAGAGTCTCTGCAATTGACTCTAAGCTAACAGGTGCCACTAGGGTACTAATCCAAAGCCCTGCAAATTTTCTGACAATAAAAAACAGTATTATTGTACCCAAAATATACTATTTCTATTGGTTTGAGTTTCTTGTTCTACAGATGATGGCAGGTAAATCCCTACCCCATCAGCAGTTGCAGAAACTTTCATCCAATTGTGGATCCAGGTTTTTACCTTTATCTAAAAATTGGTTTCTCAAGTTACTATCAACTCTTCATAAACAACCTTTTTGGTAGTCATGTAATATTACATCGTTTGGATATATCATATGGCATTCTCAATTTTGAGTATGGCTTAAATTTCTTTTATATCTTTATAATGTCTAACAAAATGAAAGCCTATAACTTTGAGTGCAAAAGCAGAACATAAAAGTAACAGAATAGCAAGAGACAGTATTGCTCAAGTTGAAACATAATGGCTTGGCAGATACCACTTTGGTCACATCTGTGCCCATCATTCACAAGTTCAGTCCTGCACAAGTCATTTCACTACCTGGTGCTTCTGTCTCACCTGTAGAGTTTAAAGAGTAGCTACTGCATAAGAATGTGGCAACAATCAAACGTAATCCATGAAAATCCTGTGGCAAAGTACCTGGTAAAGAGTATCTAATTATCCATATTAAGTACACACAAGTAAAGAACAAGGTGTATCTGTAACCACCCCTCTCATTTTCCCTCCCCCAAATGCTCTGCTCCTAGTGTGTTTTGTGAAAGAAGAGAAACACTTCAAATGAATGGCAGGAGAAAGAAGAATGTATGTGTAATCATTTACACCTATGCATAAGCATGTGTGGTATGTCTCCATAATCCACAGGTGTGATCATTAGGCACAAATAAATTACAAAATGCAATTAGAAAATGTGACAAGTAATGAGCATATTATTGTAGGCTGCAGCAATTAAATCCTGTGTAGAAGGGGATAAAGAGACCTGAACTGAAGACCCCTGAGACCCAGGTTGAATCTTTCCGCTTACTCAGGCACTACACTCTCCAATACCTCTTCGACCAACTTTTTCAAAGAAGTTGACACCGCAATGGCAACTTCCAAGAAGCAAAAAAGGAAAGGAGCACCTTAACCACAGAGACTTCGCAGAATCCCTATTAGAGTGAAAATGCCTCCAAGAATCCCTGAAAAGGGAATTGGTAGTCCTGACCCCTGGCCCAAGAGGGGTTAGAGGTGAGACAGTATGCTGAGAGAAATCTGTTGCCTGATCCTAGGCTTCTGGTGAAGTGCTGGTTGGGGGGAGTGGGGGGAGTAGGGGGATGGGGTGGAGGAAGTGGCAGGCAGGGAAGCAAGGACAGAAGCAGGGTCTATACCTAGGACTAAGACAGTCTGTAAATGGCTTGTGTTACTGTGCCTGTGAGAACAATTACAGATGCATTAAAAAAGCTCCAACCTGAGGTCAGAACCAAGGGACTGGAGAAAGAAGGGACCTCAGAGTTAAAACAAAAGAAAGGGCTTACCAACTTTGGCAGTGGGAGCAGCTTGATACCAGCTAGAAAACAAACCATAGCAAATTGACAACAACAACAAAATCCAGGCAACTGATTTGTAGTCTTTTATCCCTTACCCCCTTCCCACCCTTTCCTCTTGAATCCCCAAAGTCCATTGTGTCATTCTTATGTCTTTGTATCTTCATAGTTTAGCTCCAACTTGTGAGTGAGAACACACAATGTCTGGTTTTCCATTCCTGAGTTACCTCACTTGGAATAATAGTCTCCAGTCTCAACCAGGTTGCTACGAATGCCATTAATTCATTCCTTTTTATGGCTTAGTAGTATTTCACTGTATATATATACACACATATATATACACCAAAGTTTTGTATATCCATTCATTAATTAATGGGCATTTGGGTTGGTTCTACATTTTTGCAGTAACAAATTGTGCTGCTATAAGTTTGCCTTTCACTTAGACATCATCTTAAATAAGAATGCCTTTCACTAGCATTCTTTTAAAACAGAACATGATTAATCTTTTTACTTTTTAATATTTACCAATATGATGAGTGAGAATGGTGTCCCAATTTAGGCTGCAATTCCTTGACTCTTAGTAAAGTTAAACATTTTTTTCTATAAGCTTATTGAAAAATTTAATTATTTGTCTTTAAATTTTTTTAGTTATCTATTGGCATATTTCTTATGCATTTCAAGGTGCTGTCTTATATTTTCCCTCCTTGCAAATATATTTTTTATCTTCCAATCCTTTATGTTCCTTGCAGTATCTTCAGTCACAAAGAGGTTTTAAATTTTATTGTTTTAAAATTTGTTTACGTAAGTCATTTTTTTCCTATGATAATCTATTTCTATTGTGGTCCACTATTCTCTAAAATCAGGTGTTAATTTTTATCAATTTTGTCCTAAACAATGAATGAGATGGTCACTTGATTTTTCTTCTTTATTGTGTCTTAGTTAGGATATACCAAAACAAATTTCATCCTGTTAGAGATACTTGCACTCTGAATGTAAGTATTTCACTTGGTCAACAAGATTTGATTGCTAATATTGTATTTTGAAATCCTACCATCATCATGATCAGCCTGCAGTTAGTTTCTTTTTTGCGGCTATCCTTGATTTTGTTTTCTGGCTATTCCAGTCTCATAAATAAATTGGGATGTTTTCCATATTTCTTTTTCTTGAGACAGAGTCTTGTTCTGTTGCCCGGGCTGGAGTGCAGTCGCGTGATCTTGGCTCACTTCAACCTCTTCCTCCCAGGTTCAAGCGATTCTGTCTCAGCCTCTCAAGTAACTGGGATTATAGGCATGCACCATCACTCCCAGATAATTTTTGTATTTTTAGTAGAGACAGTCTTACCATGTTAGCCAAACTGGTCTCGAACTCCTGACCTCAAGTGATCCATCTGCCTTGACCACCCTAAGTGCTGGGATTACAGAGGTGAGCTACCATGCCCGGCCTGTTTTCCATATTTCTATGTGTAAGACCTTATGTAACATGGAGAGTGCTTGGTCTTTGAAAGTTTGGTGATATGCATCTATAAAAAATGTTCCTGATGCTCTTTCAGGTATAGATCTTTTATTATTTTTAAAATTTTTTCTATTGAGAAAATTTCAATTTGTTAAGTTAATTTTTTAGGCTTAAATTTTCCTAAAAATTCACATTATCTATGTTTTCTGAGCTATTAATAAAGTTTTATGCAAATATTTTTTGTAAAACATTTCTTACTTGTAGCCAATTTCTTATCTCCAATATAATTTCTTTTCTCTCTTTTTGGCTATAATTGTCAAATATTTTCAATGTGACCACTGTTTCTTTTTTAAGGGACCACTTTTCAGTTTTATTGATCAAATCTGCTTCATTTGTAGTTTACTGCCTCATCATTTAGTTTCTGGCTTTTGTCTTTATTAAATTTTTCGTACATTCTCTTTGCGATTATTTTGATTTTTATACCTTTTAAATCTTTAATTACATATATGTATACATATACATATATATTTTTTATTTCCTAAATATATGCAATAAGGTGATTAATAGTCCACTAAAAATATTTTGTATTCTATCATTTTTTTTCCATTAAGCAAAATATTTCAGGCAATGGCTGACTAGCTTCAGATTAACTTTCTGCCAGAAAGAACACACGCGCGCACGCGCGCGCGCACACACACACACACACAGCCCTACCTACCTTCAATCTAGGGCACTGAAGAGTTAACAACACATAGAAAACATGTGAGCCAAGATTTTGAAGAGAATGGAATCCTGGACAGATGACCTCACAGTTTGTTCTTGCTGCTTTTCCTGAGGCATTCTGCATTTAAAAGCTGTGAGTACGCTGGTTGAAGTGGCTCATGCCTGTAATCCCAACATTTTGGGAGGTCAAGGTTGGAGGATCACTTGAGCCCTGTTCAGAATCAGCCTGGGCAACATAGTAAGACCCTATCTTTACAAAACATAAAAAATAAATTAGCTGGTTGTGGTGGCTTGCACCTGTAGTCCAACCTACTCATGAGGTTGAGGTGGGAGGATCACTTGAGTCAAAGAGTTCACAAGGTTACGGTGAGCTATTATTACACGATGGCACTCCAGAGTCTGGGTGACAGAGTGAGACCCTGTCTGAATCAGTCAATCAATAGAAAATTAATTAAAAGTTATAGGTGATAGGCTGAGAAGCTTATCAGAGTTGATGGCAGTCTCACAGGACTTGAGAAACAAACTTGTAGTTTATAGTCTACCAAGGTAGAGGGGCCTTGAGGAATTCATTTGGGATCCTGAAGGACTATGCCTTAAACAGAAGACCAAACCAGAAATATACTATTCCTCACAAAGGCAGAAACCCAGTATTGAATAAACATAATCTCTACTTGGATTAAGATGATCTGCTCCTAACCTGAAGGGCCTGCCAAAAATGAAAAAGAAACACATTCTTTCTGGAATAAAATGTCATCCTCTAGATTCTTAAATTATCTCTACACTTCTTAAGATGCAATATCTTGCACTTGATTTAAAAAGATTTTTAATAAACAAATGATAACAAATAGAAAATTTGATGGAATTAGACCCACAATAAATCTAGATAATACAGGTATAGATACAATACAATATTTTCAAAATATAAATAAGATGAAAAGTTTTGACAGATAATTGGAAACAATCAATAAAAATGAATTTTAGACCTGAAAATAGTTGAAATTATGACAGATTTCACAGTAGATTAAACATAGAAAAATGAACTGAATAGGTCAGAATAAAACATGCATACCTGGAGCACAGAGAAACAAAGAATGGAAAATTCTGAAAAGAGCAGAAGATACAAGAAAAGGTTGGAGAGAAATATAACTGGGGTCTCAGTAAAAGAGGAGAGAGAGGAGAAGAAGCTGTATTTAAACCTAATGGTTGAGAACTTTTCAAAGATGCTGAAACACATTAAGCCACAGATTAAAAAATCACTACAAACCTCAACCAGGATAAATTTTTAAAAAAATCCATCCTTGCTATACCGTAAGTTAATACCTGAAAACTGAAGACAAAGAAATGCTTAGAAGCACCCCCTAAAAAGGTGATTTTAAAGAAACAATAAATTACCAATTAATACTGCAATTAAAAGTAATTTTCAAAAGAAACCTGTGAAAAGATAGCACTCATCCTCAATAACAATTTGAGGTTGATTCTGATTAATATTTTACTTTGATAGCTGGAATTTTTATTAAAAGCTACCAAATAGTGATAAAATTCAAATGTCACTATTATATATCAATACATTTACAAGAAATCATGTATTTGAAAGTCCAACCAGATATTTTCAAAGACACTTCCCTTCGTACTATTGTATTTAATCAATTTCTGTTTTGTTCTTAATCACCCTTGTTTCTACTACTCTAGACCGATACAGGGACCGCCTCTTACAAACACAACATAGAGCTTCCAAACTGTTCCACCTGCCTCCGTTACTAATCCTCTGCACTCAATTTCATTACCAAGCTCACAGAGCAATCATTAAAAGGTATTAAAAGAATCATGTCACTTCTCTGGCCCAAACACCCTCCTGGTTCAAATTGAAACACCGATCACAGTTTACAGGTTGATGTGACCTGAACATTTGCCTATCATATTGACCCCTCTCCTCTCAAACCTCAGCCTCTTGCTCTGAGCCTTTGAGCAAGACTTGAGCTTTTGGACTTCTGGTTTCCTCTTTCAGGAATCCCCTTTACTCAACCTATTCCCTCTCTTCCTGATTCATCTTCAATATCACTGCCTCTGGGAGGTATAAAAGGTAAGAGAGTGTGTACTTTCTCACTACTTGCTATTGCTTTCTCGATTTTTCTCATAATAGATTTTTAATTGACATGTATTTTTGCTTATTTGATTATTGACTTTTTCCACTAACATGTAGACTTCATGAATCCAGGTATTTTTTCTGACTTAGTTACCAATGAATCTCCAGTTCTTAAAACAGTAGTTTGTCAATACTTATTTATTGAATGAATCAATCAATTTATTCAAAAGTTATAATAACTGAGTGCCATGCATTCTACTTTTGTACACACAAAAAAAGATGAACACATAGGGTCCTTATATTTAATAAAGCTATAGAATAATAAGAAAACACACAAATCACTAGTAATCAATATGATAACTATAATAGAGAAGTTAAGACAAGCAAAGTCCATGTCACAATGATGTAAAGTTTGCTTGTTTTGATAGAAAAGTAATTGATTAATGTACACATCTCCAAACAGCAGGTTAATGATTACTTTAAATGCTTGTATTTAGACAATAATTTTCTGTTAAATTTATTAAATACAGAACTAAAGGCCATGCTTCCTAAAATATGAATCCTGCCATGGTCTTTAAAATATATAGTTTTATAAGTATTTTAATTAATGTAGCCTTTCCTACTATATTTTCTTCTTTCTTTTGTTTTTTTGAGACAGTCTTACTCTGTCACCCAGGCTGGAGTGCAGTGGCATGATCTTAGCTTACTGCAGCCTCCACTTCTGAGGTTCAAGTGATTCTCCTGCCTCAGTCTCCTGAGTAGCTGGGATCACAGATGCCTGCCACCAGCCCTGCTAATTTTTATATTTTTAATAGAGACGGGGTTTCTCTACGTTGGTCAGGCTGATTCGTGAACTCCTGACCTCAGGTGATCCGTCCACCTCGGCCTCCCAAAGTGCTGAGATTACAGGCGTGAGCCATCACACCTGGCCTCCTACTACATTTTCATTTTTTTATTATTATTCTGATTGAAGCTATCATAATCATATAAATCCCTGTCATCAATAAAACCTAACCATAACTTTTCAAAAAAAAAATCCTTACCTCCTTCAGATTTTACTCAAATGTCACCTTTCTGAGACCTTCTCTGGTCACCCTATTTAAATTTCCAGTCTCTGCTCTCTATTTTAATTTTCTTGTTGTCATAGCAACACCTAATACCCTATATATTTTATTTTTCTGCCCATTTCCAGTCTCATCAAATTAGAATATAAACTCCATGGGAATGGAATTCTTTTCTGTTTGTTAACTGCTATTTCCCAGTACATATCTTAATGCCTAGCACAAATGCATACCACTGTATGACACAAAGTAGTTGCTCAACTAAATATTTGCAGAATGAATGTTCACACATTTTCGCGTGCTTTCTTTCTCTCCAGGATGGATTATAGGTATTCTATCTCAAATATGAGAAAATGCTGACATTAAAGTGGGCATATAGTAATAGACAATCACATAGACTGGTGTCAATTAGTAAGTATATTAAGCATATTTTTTTACATTCATCTCAAAGATGAATTTGTTACTATGCACATGTGTCCACATCAGTAGTTGATGAAAAATCACATGAATCTTCATGTGATGTGATGATGACATCTTATTTGTCATCAAAACAAATAACAGATGTTCACATTACAAGGAATATACCATTTTATAATAGAATTCGCCATTACTTTCAATATGTTGGTATAACAAAATTTAGTTAAAATTTGATTCTATTTTAATGTATTTACATACTACTCTTCAAAATGATGTGTACCAATACTGGTTTCAGAAAGATTTTTGGTTCAATTTTTGGTTCAAGAATTTGGTTCAATTTAAAACTGAGATCAGCATCTCAGTTTTATTTATTTTTTTTCTATATTCAAAAACTGTAAAAGTGAAACAAAATATATTTTTGTTTTATAATAGGGGAAGAAAGGGTGATCCTATAACATCCAAAGTACAGTCACACATCACTTAACGACAGGGATACATTCTGAGAAATGCACCATTAGGCAATTTTGTCATTGTGGGAATATCATAGAATGTACACCTACACAAACATAGATGGTATAGCCTACCACACACTTAGGCTACATGATATAGCCTATTGCTTGTAGGCTACAAACTAGTCCAGTATATTACTGTACTGAACACTGCAGGCAACTGTAGCATAATGGTAAGTATTTGTGTATCTCAATATATTTAAGCATAGAAATGATATGGTAAAAATACTGTATTATATTCCTATGGAACTGCCACCATATATATGAGCTGTCATTGATCAAAACATTGTTACGTAGTGCATAACTGTACTATTCTTTGTAATGGGGGTATATAGGTGAATAATAACAATTTTTTCAGAGAGCTTATACTATGATATAGGAATGATCTTAAATCATGTAACATTAACATGAAGCTAAATAAGTTTGATTAAATAAGTGGTTAAGCCCAGTTAAAGGACCACTGGAGATATTCCCTTGTGGAATTAACACTTCTAATATGACTGTGTCTCCACTTCTGTTTCTGACGTAAATTAATAAGATTCTATTTGGTTTAAAAAAAAAAGATTCTCTCATTAGTGTCCCATCAAAAATAGCACCATTTGCCTCATTAATTTTAATGAGGTTGTTGTGTTGTTGTTGTTTTCTATTGGTAGGTGTGGGTGTATGATATATGTGTCAATGTGTTAGACTTGTATCTTGAAAGAACTTACTTTACATAGGCTAGCTTTTCTCTGAAGCTGTAATAAAATTGCTTAACATGGTGGCACCTGGTTAGGTAGCCAGGTAATATATTTTCAATTTATTCTGAAAAAAATAAAAAGCATCAGAGATCATTGCTTTCTATGTCAAACACTCATAATTAAACAATGTCATTATCAGAATATTTTATATTGTTTATAATGCTTGTAAGATATACCCTTCAATACAAGTTTTAAAGGAAGAGAACATATCTTCTTTTATCTATAGTCCCAAATGAACAAAAAATCTTGAAATAACAAAGGGAATTACTTTAAGCTATCATTCTTCCTTCCCAAACCACAGAAAATTTTATTAGCTGAATGGTTAAAATATTAATTCAATTATACTAAAGTTTGATATTTTCTAATTTATGAAAATTAAAAAATGAGTGTTTTAGACATGTATAAATTCGAATCAAATGTTTCAAATATCATCTGTATTTAAAGAATATGTTTTACTTTTTTGCAATCATCTACATAATAGAAGTACTTGAACACATACACAATACAGATGTAAGAGCTTAAGTAATGTCTGTGGAGTTTTTAATCTGCTTGAAATTATCTTTGGCAAAAATGATATGAGAACTATTAGCATAATGAGTGAGGGAGTTCTAAGAAAGTAGATGTTGAGAAATTCTTAATCTAATCTCAACTTTTAGATGTGAAATCATTTGTAATATTTCATTACATGTTCTCAAAGACAGTAGTAGGCTTAGATATATGCAGCCTAAAGCTGGAAGAGATCTTAATAGTGTGGTCCAGAGTTTTGATAAGGAAGGAAAAGAAGCAGAAGTCCAGATATAGAAAAGTGCACAAATGTAGTATGCAGATTAAGAATATGAAAAGAGAGAAGAAAAGGAGGAGGAGGAGGAGGAGGAAGGGAGGAAAGGAGGAAGGGAGAGACGGAGAGAGGCTCTCCAAAGAAAAAATTCACAACTTTCTTCAGATTAAATAGTTTGAATTTGAAATCAACCCTTTCTATACTAAGATTAATAAACAGAGAGCATTCTGTGTGCGGCTCAGGCACAGACATTGCAGCTCTTGCTTTTACTTCCTCAGAAAAGAGAGGAAAAAATATTATCTATTATCTATCTATCTATCTATCTATCTATCTATCTATCTATCTATCTACCTACCTACCTACCTACCTATCCATCCATCCATCCAAAAGAGAAGTCAGACTTTAAAAACCTACACCAGAAGAAAAAGTATTCCAGAAAACAGGAGAAAATGTCACACACAATTTTTTTCTAGGAAAATTTGGACCTATTGAAACAAACACACAAGAATAAACGCAAATGGTAAAATAAAAGATAATTTGGCAAAAATATAAAACGAGCATACTCAGAGTTCAAAAGAATTGAGTAATATAAGAAAAATTATCTGCAAAATTAAAACACATTAAAAAAGCAAGAAGTAGAATAGGTACAATGACAAGGTAAGGTAAAATACACAAAATAAAAAAATGAAATCAAAGATTTTGAAGAGAATACTGGATTTAATCAAAATGTAGAGTGAACACAAACATTAGTCCTACTCTCCTGTCATGTTTCCATCAAAGTAACAAAAAACATGAAGTATCTACATGAAGAATACCCCCGGGTGTTTTGGTTCGTTGTTGTTGCTGTTGTTTTCAATTCCACTTAGAGGAGAAAAAGCATGCTCAGAAATCTTGATTCATTCAGTCAATGATATTTCTAAACCACCACATAGATGAAAATATATCCACAAAAGTCATTACATTTTCAAAAGGTAGAAAATAGGAAAGGAAATGATGACTACTTATGGTTTAAAAATTAGCATAAAATAAAATCACAGAAATATTAAACACTTCATCTTAAAAAATATGAATGGGTTATATTTTCCCATTAATGAATAGAGCTTATGAGGCTGAGTTAGGAGAGAGAGATATCTATCAATACACTATTTACGAGAGATAAAACTAAGAAAACAATGAAGCTTAAAATGAAGGATGCAAACATATACTCATGAAATACTATAAAAATGTAAAATAAACTTTCAATATTCAGAAAACAAAAGATGCAATAGGGACAAGCATTAATAAATGGTAGCCCAAATATTTCTATTTTTCACCAGATTTTTTTTCCTCTATGTAAGAACTCAATTAGACTGTATTTCCAAGCCTCCCTTGTAGTTATGTGTGCTTAACAGAATGCAGACAGTAAATCCACCACTTCCAGACCTAGTCCTTTGATATTCTCCTATATAACTTTCATCCCCTTTCCTTTTCCATTAGCTGAGTGGAGAGGACTCTGAGAAACTAATAGAGGATGGAACCATAAGATCGGAGAAACCAGAGTCCCTAAATGATCATGGTGTTCATTGCCTTGCAGAGAACACACTCAATGAACTGTGATATGATCAAGAAATAAACTTTGTGCTAAGACACTGTGAATATGAAATTCATGCATTATGATGCCTAGTGCTACCCTAGAAGTAGTCTGTCTTGGTAAAATGCATTTTATGAGAGAAAATAAAATAATGCCTGATTAAATAATGTATATAAAGCAAAAATGGTAAGAAATACAAGGATAAATTTGAAAATCCATAATATATTGACAAATAAATGGACAAATTGACAAACTTAAATTGACAGACTGACAAAGTAGGAACATGGGGATTTAAAGAACACAATGATGTGAACACAATTGTCTACACATATCATAAAGAAGACTATTTGAAATATTTAAAAATATTAATTGTAGCTTAAGCCACAAAGACAGTATCAATGATCCACCAAAGCCGCACCTCTTAACTACAATGTCCTACAATTAGAAATTAAAAGCAATAGTATCGCTGAAAAGAATCCATTCTCTTGGAAGTAATAGCATATAAAAAAACACTCTTCTAAAGAATATTTTGGTAAAAAAGACATTACAACTAGAATTACAAACTCTTAAAATTGAACAACATTAGCTTATAAAATATGGGCACATGGTGAAAATACTAGGATCAAAATACAGACTAGTAAAAAATTATTAACTGAGGTACATCCATTTATGAAAGCCAATAGATATGAGAAAACAACAAAATACATGTAAGATGCCCATCACTGGTACAATTGAAAAAGAAAATTGAAATAAAATAAAACAGAAAAATATTCAAAGATCTGACAGATGAAAATGCCCCTGAAATAGAGAAAAACCTGAATTTACAAGTAGATAAGATGTTAAGTGTTCTAGGAAAAATAACCAAAGAATTAAAATCCTAAAATATGATCTTGCAGCATTACCAGACTTTATGGACAAAGAAAAAAGTATTATGGACCTCAAGGCAGAAATATGAAGTCACTTATTAGAGCAAAAACAGACTGGCTTCAGACTTCTTTATGTCAATATTCTTACACAAGAAACGATGGAGAAAGTCTAGGGTCCTAGGAGAAATGAAGCATTACCCAAGCACTTTGTATGTAGTCAAGTGTATGTTCACACACAAAGGCACCCAAAAAGATTTTCTTGGACAATGTGAGTTTCCTAATATATTTGATTCCAATCAATCAATAATCAAAACGGTTAAAAAAAATCTTCAAGTGAGAAAGTTGTTATATAAAATGAGGGACACTCCTTAAGCTAAAACTCACTGAGAATTAGAGTGACAAAATAAAATATAAAGTCAACTTGACAAAATAAAAATACAACTAACAAATCTATATATAGTTTATGACAATGTGAAAAGAGGAGTACAAATTTTTTATATTTTATAAAGGGAGTGCATTTTGCCAAAGTGGATGAAGCAAGTATTAAAATTTACAAGGATAACTGTAAGAATAATGAATTCTCATAAGAGGGGAAATCAAAAAAATCAAAAACACAAAATGATATGCAAAATTTGATTAAGGCCACAATACAAAACACAGCAAAAGCAAAAAAACAAAAAGCACCCTGCTTATAAGCATTTCTTTATTCGTTTTGCTATAGGAAGGTATACACTATAACATCAAACTTACTTAAATGTACTTCATAAGACACTTTCTCTTATCACCCATTAAATTGGTATAGAATTTGATAAAAGGATTTATTTGCATTACAAATTATTTAGCAAGGGTTAACTCTGTCATTCTAAAATTCACCTTGATTTTTCACAAATTATTTTCATAGTTTGGAATCATTGCAAAGAGAAAAAAATCTAACCTACAGATTGTTTACATGTAGAAGTTGTAAATTTTGATAATATAGGTTTCATCTCAGGCAGCCTCTGAGAAACTTCATACTGTGTATGCTCATATAATCTGTCTCTAGTTTAATGTGTAAGTTCTCACCACTACCTAAGTAATAATAATTTTCATTAATTTTAAGAGCATGACCACGAGTCCCCTTTACTTTTTCTTATTTTATAAACTCAATTCAATTCACCAATTCTCCTTGATGCTGTTGCCTAATAAGGCACTCATCTTCCTTTGGTTGCTCTATGCCAGAGCTTCTCAGAACCATCCCTAGAGCTTATGCCAGGTACCTGGTAGGAATTCATAAGTGTTTGCTGATGAATGACTATATCAAACATGACTTCATAGTTTACATCTTATTTAAGCTGAACAAAGACTGTTTAAATCAAATATTAATCAACTAATACAAACCTAAAGGAAACCCACACATGCAGTATCAGATATTTATTTTAAATTAGAAGTACACCATGCTTTAGGTGATAAACATGCTCCCCCAAAAATATAAATTTTTCTATCAAATGATACATACGTTTTCAGTTTATAATTTGATCCCATCTGTTTCTGTCAATTTATTCATTTATATTCTATACATATCTTAGGGTCTCTATCAAATTTTACTTCTTCAATACAAATTTCTTCCATAAAATGTTTAGCCTTCCAGTTTTTCATAATTCTATCATTGCCTTTACCAATTCTTGTTCTTGAACTCTATCATTCTTGTTTTCTCCATCTCCTTTGCCTGCAGTATTATGATCATTTATGTTTCCCTTGTCCTTCAATGTTCAGAATCATCAGTATGTTCCACCCGCTATTTGCTGACGCCAAGGTTTGCCACCATGTCGTCTTTGGACTCCTGTCCTTTTAATAACTGAATATTTAATAACTTTAATAGCATAGCTACATCATGTTTTTCAACAACTCCAAAGTCAGCAGATATTAACATTATTGGGATTTTCCATTTAAACTGGAGAAATTGTGATCTACTCTCACTTGAATAAGTCTTGAGTAATGTGGCTCCCCTTCCTTTTATCAAAAACAAACAAACAAAAAATTACATCCCGGTTCCAAATATATGATCCTTATTGTGCAGCTCCTGATGAGTCTTGCAGGGATAGTTGTCACTGGTGAAAATTTAAGTGCTGTTTATGTTAGCTTCATATCCTCATAACAGAAACTCAACAATCAAAGTGATTGAGTGACTTTATAGAATGATTATTTTACAAAATTTAAAGAATTGTGTTTAAAGTTGCACACACACAGAAAAATACACATATACACATGCACTTTTCCCTTGACATTTCCTGAAACTCCAGTCTTTTTCTGGTCTGTTTTCATATCTCACTCATATATTTCTTCCATTTCCGGGCATACCTTCTCCATCATTATGTATTACGTTATTTTTAAAAAAGGGTTTAAGAAATTGGTTGTGTTTTTGTTTTGGGTTGTATTCTCTGTCCCTAATTTGATCCCTGGTAACACATACCTATTTTTGAGAATAGTAACTATTATGTGCTTCTTTGTAACCATCATAATACTTAATCTATCTCTGAGTTAATGAAAAATAAGTTAAATTGAGTTGATGGAGTTTGAAAATTAGAAGAAATATATTAAGTACCATGAAAGTGAGGTATGTGAACTGGAAGTGGTCCACAGTAAATAAATTATCAGAGCCTTAAGGAAGACTGACGTTGGCAAGTGGAGTGTTGAAAGAAAATAGTATACCCGGGTCTCCAAATTAACACAAGACTAGAAATCAAACAGTCTTATTGGTTTCAAGGCTAAAAAGAAAAAAAGATTATCATAATTTTGGTGGAAAAATATGGTTTGAAAAGAATACAAACTATTTATTTTAGAATATATCATATTTCAGTCAACTAAATTTAAAATTAACTTATGGATTAACGTTCCTTTGTTTCCACATAGTTATATTTATATAGCTTAGCATTTTACTAATTACTTTTTAAGGTTTTACTTGAATCCTTTTAAATCTTTGAGAAACTAGGTTTTAATATTTGAAATTAGGTTAACAAAACCAGATGACTTAAGAATATATTCTTTTATAAGGAAAATATAGGTTGTCCTCTAGAAATTTCCTTAGCCAGGTAGACAGCTAACAGACAGGTGAAAAAACATTTTCATCTAAGTCCCAAAGTGACCTTCAATTAAGAAAAACAATCGACTGATGTTTCTGTATTAGATGCCAGGAATCTCTGTGCAGTGTTTCTGGGGTTTTTCCTTCAATCAGCCCAACATGAAGCTCTTTCTCAAGCTGTGATTTTGTAAATCTTTTTTTAGTACCTATTGGGACATCCTGTGAATTGTGGTCTCTTCATATCTGCATCATGGGGAAATGCACACAGAGCAGAAAGGATTGGACAATTTCACATCTCAAAATAGTTCCCACCCACCCCCCTTCCAATTTAGAAAATAAAATTAGCTGTGAGTTTTTATCCTGGGGAACCACATATTTTGGAAACATCAGAGTTTTCAAGTTCTCAAGCAGGGTAATTCTTTTGTTTTCTCTGTCACTGATAAGCCATTTCCTTTTGTGAACTCAAAAGAAGCTAAATCTTCCCTAGTACCTTTGCTGTTTTCTATTTTTCCAACTTTAGTTTGATCTGTAACAAAACACCAGAATATCTGTGCCTCTCATTCTCTCTTTCAATCCTACATGGCTTGATTAAACAAGTCAGTTCTTTTGTTGGGGCTTAATAAACTTATCCTGCATTTTTTATATCATTGTAATAATATTATATGGCAGGCAAAAATATAATGATAAATGATAATTTGCCAAAAAGATTAAAAAAACACTGAGGTGTTACCTATCAAAAGTTCTCCTTCTGTCTGTGATGCAGCACAGATTGTGATCGTGACAGTAAATCTGGTGCTATTGTTAATGCCATGGCACTTGGGTTTTTGGCTTGCTTTAGTCCAATCTGTGACATGCTTGTGAATATCTTTCTTCTGTTCTGTCTGTATGGCATATGGATTTCTGGGATACAACGTCAGACCTATCCACATAACAAGTGTTCAGAGCACCTTATCATTTTAAAAAGCCAATTACTCAAAAAGACAAATGTGAAATGTTTCACATTTAATGATGAGCAAATCTGCAAAACAAATGCAATTTTGCTCGTTCTAAAAAGTTTAGTTTAACTGTAAATATTGCAATGGAGTCTTGCATGACACACACCACCGATAGGAAAAAGCTCATTTCATACATATTGTATATCATCACTGTCAATTACATCTGCACAGGATTTAAAACGAGGATGGTATAAGTAATTAGAAATAAAGCAAATAGAATATTCTAAACTACAAGGCTCTGAAATCACTGTAAAAATGTCACTGCTAACATTGAACACTCTAAAAAAATATTTTGAAAGTCTCACCCAAAAAACTGAAAACTGCATATGTCTACAGAGGTAAAGGTCACTCATGAAACACTCAACAACAAAAAATACCAATTTATTTTTTAGAAATATTTGTCAATATGTAAAGAATGTTTTGTACATAAGTTCTCAGTTACTGTTGAATCAGTGGCTGTATGTAATATTCCCACATGGAATGATGTCCTTTCAAATACTTTAAAACAAAGGTTTAGTGAAAGATTTTATGGGGACATCTTGAGTGCTGAGATTTTTATGCATTGGAAGTGCAGCTAACAAAATACAATAACATTGGTTTTGCAACTAATATATTTAAATTTTTCTATCTGTTTATGATAGAGATAATAGCTACTTTATAAATATTCATTTCTACCTCCATTCACCCTACCTCACCTAAACTAAACAAAGACAAAACGAAAAAGAAAGATCCTGCTCTTCAGTATATCCTATGTAGATTATGTAAATATTGGTCACATTTACATGTCCTTACTCTTTGCTTTGTCTACACATTCTTTAAATCTTCTTTTAAACTGTGAACACTTGTAACAGAATATTATATGACATGAGAAATGGAATGCACCTGGTGCCGGTGATTTCAGAAGAAACTAGTGTTGATATTTATAACATCATTTAGCAGGCAGAATGGTTTTACCAGGCTTGGAATATGGAGAGATGAAAAAGTTCACTCAGTTCTCGTACTCTCATTCTACACTGAAATGAACTCAAAAATCAGAAAGTCCCCAATCAGCTGTCGCAAAACATACATAGAAAAGTCTATTCAACTTCCCTATAGGGGGAGAGTTGAGACTAAACAATACCCTGCAATTTTCTCTACTATATGTCATCTTAATTACTTGTTATCCAGCATAAAATTTAAATAAGAGGGGCCAAACACCCTATCCATACGTTAAAGGTAGACAGCATAGTCAACTGTATTTCCTAAAGGTAATTACTGAAAATAAAGGCCTCCCTTAGTATTTACTTATCTGTATATCTACTATAGGCCCATTTCAATTATGCATGTGTATCCTACCTTGAAGTGAATGCATATGAGGATTTGCATGGCACTTGTATATTTTTATGTGATAGCTCATAATTCACCAGGTGATCTCAGGGCACTTAATCACAAAAATGTAAGTTATAGACTACCTCAAAACTTTGGTGAAAAGATACAGGGTCTCAGTAAACAAACAACTAGATAACTATTCTTTCTTGCCTCTTTAAAGTAAATGAATTTTACCCTATTTACAAATAAAGCAATTTGAAGTGCAAACTCCTCCTATAGAGCCACCACCTAAAAGTTCTATCATTCACTTTCAACAAATGGATTGTATTTTTCCTTGTTTTAAGCCTAAATTCCTTAAAATATGATAAAATATGTAACCTACCCAAATTTCTATTGTAATATTTAATTTCTAACAGTTGAGACTTAAAAAAAGGTGACACTGAAATCCTTAAACTCAGACATTCATCTGATTGTTTATATTAATGGTTTGCACAGATATATTTACACAGAAGAAAATGATGATACTAAAGGAGCTTTGTCAAAAAACAACCAGTTCACAGAACCACCTAGTGATACGAACTAGATTTGGTTGTGCGCTGATGTGACTTTGAGGATCAGAAGAGATCACCCTTGCCTGGAGTCAAATTGCAACAGATATTTGTTGACTAATCTGTTGCTTATTTTTATAATTCTAGTAGTTTATAATCACATTTCAACATCACATTTTGAAGTTGGAAGGAGACTTCAGGATCATCTTCCCACCAACATTCTTATTTGATAGAGGAAAAGATTTAGATCCAGAAGGCTTGAGGGGCTTTCCAGAGAGCACATTCCTAGAAAATCCCTAGGCAGACTGGGAGTCAGATGGTCTGGGTTGGAGTTCTGGTTGCCTAACTTACTCTGTGAGCGACTCTAGGAAGTCTCTTAACCTTTTTAAGAGGTTTTTTTCCCAGCTGTAAAAATCTGGTGGCACCTATTTCACAGATATATTATGAATGAGATAATACGTGGGAAAACCCTGTAAAATGTAATGTTCTCCACAAGTACATTACAGGGCCCTTTTCCAACTCACCAGCAACTTAGTTCCTTGTTTCTTTACCATTATCATTATTATTTTGCTTTATCTTATGGAACATAAACCATTAAACAACAAAAGAAACATCAGGGAATAAAATTCCAGCTTTTATAGATAGAAGCAAAGCTGCCAAGAAGGGCATTTTTTTTTTTTTTCGTCTCAGTGCTCTTTGAGCCTATGTGAAATGGTTTACTTACAGCTTGTACCCCTCTTCTTCTAAAGAAAAAATGTCTAAAAGGATGAAAAAAATAATAATTGTATAAGGGATAATTACGACAGCTGCAAACCTCCATAGTCAGCCTCCACATTATGTTATTATGTGAAATGTTATCTGGGCAGTACCTGAGTCCATAAAGTGTCAGGTGGCCATTTGGCAAGAGAAAAAGAAAGGAATCAGATCAACATTTTATAAGTGGTTTGCATTTTTTTTTTTTTGCACCTGTTATTCTACAATTTCTTTCAGTTATATTTCAAAACACTACAGTTGGGATCTCCTTGCCAACCTGAGATGGCATAAGCCTGGATAACAGAACAAAATGTGAGAAGGTCCTTCTGTCTTTAACGCCTGTTCACCAGTGAATCAGCCTCCAATTAATCTGTTTCTTCAGTAGGAGTTTAATAAAAGTCAAGCACACACATGTTCAGGCTTGTTTAGTATTGAAGCTGTGTTAACATTATCTGTCTAGCCAGGTCAAAAATCCTGTGTAATTAGATGCCAGAAACCATTTCAAAAAAAAAAAAAAAATAAGGATTTTTTCATTTATTATAAGCAATTGATTATTTGAGATAGGGAAGTTTAAGTCTAAAATGAAAGTGCAATGAGAGGGATGCTTCTCATTAAACATTGCAAGGGGAAGAAAGTTTGCTTCATGGCTAAACTGCACATAAAACTCAATATATTAGGTTTGTTATTTTCTATTTGTTTATGAACCAGAAAATTCAGGATCATTCGGCAACTCTTATTTCCATTACACTGTGTGGGTGATGATCAGAGTTGGTCATTTACATTCAATCATATACAGCATTATGCTTGGAGGAAGCTCTTAACCCAGTCATCTGTGCCTATGAACTGAGTGTGCCTCAGTGTTTTCTGGAGGAAATCAGCAACACTGCAGATGGAAATACAGGTTTGCATTTACGACAAGCAGAGTTAGCAACTACAAAAGCTCAGAGCCGAATGCTTCCAAAACCCCAGCTGGGCTGCTGAGTTTAAGCAATGGTAGAGGTCACAAAATTCTAGGAAAGTTTAATTCTCTTAGAGTTTATGGCAATTGATGTTTAACCCATAACTGAAGTGGTACGTTAACTTTGCCTAAATCACAAAACAGATTTGCCTTCACCAGCACCTCTCAAGTCCACCTTGGAGTCTCACTGCTTAGGCTGAGGAGTATGGAATCTGATTCTTGCTCTTACATTTGCAAGGTGGGAGGATGAAGTAAAGATGACTTATAGTTACAGGACTTTCGTACAATGGTGAAACTTTTAAAAAGCAGATTATTTAAGAGTTCAGTAAAAGCAGAAAGACATTTCAAGGCAGATAGGAGTTAATGATGAGAGCCTACACTCAGGTTACAGATTTCATCCAGTTACTCAGAAAAGTAATTTCTTGCTTCTTTTGAGAATTTTTATAATCAATTCATTGAAGATATGAATCTATATACATTTCAAATAACTGCAGAGGAATACTCTAAATATTCTAAATGAAGATGAAACATTGTGAGATAGACCTGCATGTTAGAGAAATTTCAAATCAGTGGAAATTAATGATGGAGTTGACATCCAGTTCCATACCAGGCATAATACACTGTAGAGCTCAGTTTTTCTTAAAGTGTTTGGTTTTTGTCACCTTAAAGTGTTAGGTTTTGTTAAATTGCTATTTATGAAAAAAGTTAAGCAAAAATGAGAAGACTGCAAGTAAAAATGTTAGGGTTATATTCTATTTCCTCTTCATTTTTTTTGCCAATACTTTAACATATTAATTGCTTCCACAACATTATCTCTAATACATCAACTTTATATTCTCTTCCTTTAGAATCTATGAAATTTAGCAATTTTTAATATGCAATTTTTAAAATTGTATTAAAAATGTTCCATGCAAAACAAATGACCAGAAACATAAGTACTATTCACACATTTATCATATGAAACTAAGGTTGAATATATATATATATCTCATATTTATTATTATTGTCCATATTTGTCTTTCTTGTCATTCTTATTTATCATTATTGTTCACATAAATCAGTGATCTTCACAACTACTTCATTCATTGGGATGAAATAATCATCCAAACTATGTTTAGGGATTATGTCTTCTGACCCCAGTTGTATTCTCTTGCCATGAATCTGGATCTACTTTCATCTGTACATAGGTTGCCCTTGAGCTAGCAAAGAGGAATCTGTGGACTTTTTCTCTTCTCAGCACTGGAAAATTAGGAAATAACGTGGAGGAGAACTCTATTTTCAAAAAGAAATGTCAGGGACTTTTCTGTTATTCTTCCTCTTCCTCCATCTCTAATTTTAGGTGAGTCATTGCCTCACTATACCTCATCGTCTTTACTGTTGCGTGTAAGAAATCTTGAGATAATTCATATAATGTTTACAGACTTCAAAGAGCTATATACATATTATTACAATCACAATTGTTAAATGCACTCTAGTGTGCTCCTGGGAAAAGTCCTGGGTATTGAGATGCTTCATCTCCTTGACTGAATATGCTCGAGCCTTTTGGACCTCAATGTGCATCTAGATGAGCGACAGATTTCCCAATGGATAGTTATTTGCTAGGATAGTTCTCCTTAGCATGAAGTTCATGAAACCATTCAGGAAGCTGGAGACACCAGTTTAGATTTTTTAAAAATTACTTAAATCTCTTTTTCTCTGGAATCTTTATACAGAGCTTACTTAAAAACGCACACACACAATAAGCTCCTTATTATTGAAACACTTTACTTAGTCTGTCATAGCATCATTAAATTGTTAGTCTCTGAGGAACACTCGACTGGGGGACTCGCTGCTTATTAAAACCTGTAACAGGTGATACTATATTCCTGAGTCAAGCTGGCCATCAGTTTACACTCTTTGGTGTGTTATTGAAAATGTAGTTATGGCACAGAGAAGATGCAATGGTTTGCTTCATGAAATTCTGATATTACTAATAATGTTGTTACTCTGTTAAAATGGAAGAATTTTCTGGAAGTACAGAAGCAATGATAATATAAATGTTTATTTTCTTTCTGTTGCTCCCAAACACAGTGGAATAAAATAGACTCAGCAAAAAAGAAACTAAAATCACAGAATCCTTTTACCTTATTTTTGATGAGAACATCAGTAAAGCATCTTGATTTGTGGCAAAATTTTAAGAGACAAATTTGCTCAGAAGCTGACAGTATCTAGGGTACAGTGACGAAGACCAACAATTCCACGGTATCGATTAATGCAATATGAGTGAAGTACTTGTGTTTCCTGGGATTTTTGAGTTCTGGTTCTGATTTTGACTAGCATCATCTTCATCTGCCAGTACACCTCACTTCTGTACCCTGCACTTCTGTATATCTGATGTACCCTGGTCTGTACACTAGGACCAACTCACCTTGTCTCTGCTTTCCAGAACCTTCAATGGCATCTCACTGATCACATATAAAAATGAAACATGTTTAGTATAGTTGACAGGGACCTGTATTACATTTCTGTCTACCTCACAGACCTCATGCCTTAACACACTCTGTCTTTCTCATTCCCTTTTCTCCAGACCTCTTCTAGTTCTTCCAATATGCCATGCTTTCTCTTGCCACAGGACCATTGAACGAAATACTTTTTCTATCTTTAACCCTTTTAGATTCTCTCTTCACTCATGCATGGTTGCTTGTTCTCCTGTTCCTAAAATTCTCTTCCTTAGGAGAGACTTCCTTCACTCCCCAGACTAGATACTGCTGAAGACAACATTTAACACTAATTATGTTCCTTTGCTTTTTATACCGGAAGAACATCTTCTATAGGTAACTATGTGTGTGTTTCCACTGTACTTTGTACTCTTCTTGAACAGCTCTCTGCAAATGTGTGAATATTTAATTATTTGCTTAGTATCCTTCTTTTGATTTAGACCATAAACACCATGAAGTCATCGACTTTATTCACCAGTGAATTCTTAGTTCTAGGTCAGAAATATAAGAGTGGCTAGAAAATTTCTATTGACTTGAGAGATCACTCATTCTCACTTCAAATCTCTCTCACTTCTTTGCTTGTTGAATATCTACTCAATTATTTAAAGTCAAGATGAAATACTCCCCTCTCACAATTAATTTAATTCCTCTTTGATATTCTTATATAGTAACAACAATTCCTCAATGAATTTTAAGCTCCTTTAATGTAAACAACTATTCCTTTTTAAAAATTATTATATTATTGATATTTTATAATCTATGTACTTTGAATTTTTATTATTTATGTTTGGTGTTGTTGCTAAATATGGTAGTAGGTGATCCAGAAAGACAGTGTCTTTCAGACTAAGCATAGCAATCTTTCTTGCTCCCTGCCTTCTTCACTGTATCCTCTCTGAATGGTAAATTTCAACCACTTTCACATTTTTTTTCTTGAAAATATGATACAGACTGGAGTCCTGGAATCTTTTGTCTCCTCCTTGTCATAACACATAGCAAGATAATCAGCTGATCAATAAACTGTCTCATTGCTCTCTGAAAATTCATTTTATCATGTAACCTAGGACTTCTCCAGTCTCCTTAACTCTAACAAGCATTTCAAAATGTGAAATACAACTCGAAGTATATGGAATGATTCTTTGTACTTTATCGTAAGTCCTCAACAGGATTTAAAAAAAAGATGCCTGTTCCTGAAACATGACTTTCCTAGCCTGGGAAACTCTTCATATTTTCATTTCTGTTGTTTTCAGCAGGTAGAAGACACTACTAGTCATTAAAATGGCCATTTGGAATATGAGAGGTTGACAGAATTTCTCTTTATCACCATTAAAAGAACCCTCTGGGTTGGTGACTTATAGAGAGTATAAGACATCTATAATACAGAGTCAAGGTCTCTTGGAAACCATGCTTTCACTGTGAACAATTACTCTTGCCATGGTCTCCTTACTTTTTCATACGTCCACAATTTTGCAGTCCTTATTTTACAACTTTCCAATAAGGGAGAGAGTCACTTGTGTTCTTGTCTTGCTGTCACTAGCTCTTAAGTCACCTTGGACATCTCACCATCCTTCACAGACTAGCATATTTGTGGCTGCTTTCATCACTGAATCTATTAGTTTATGCAAAATGGTAATGAGGTTGTAGCTTAAAGTTGTATGGAAGTTAAGTGTGTGTCGCATTGGACGAGCAAAGAAGTCCATTTGAAAAGCTTTAATTAAGTTGTCATTGTATGTATTGTGGGCTTATTTAGTGATCACTGTGTATATGCATCAATAATTAATAGCCTTGCTTTAGAAAAGGGTGAAGGTTTTAGAAAAACACTTAATATTTGCTGTCTTCCTAAACCACAGAAGCAGGATGGACACGGCCCTGTTGGGTTCCATCCTCCAGCTCATAAGAATGCCAATGCTGACAAATGTTTACTGAGAAGTATTGCTTGCCAAGTGGACATTTTCAGTAGATTGCTCTTCCTACAGTCAGACTGGCTGTACGGTAATAGAAATTTGAAGTGTTTCTGTTTTAATTATGTTCCAACTGGGAAGACAGTCCTGTGAAAGACACCTTAATGTCCTTCCTCCAAATTTCACTTTGTAATTTTATTTATTTATTTATTTATTTATTTATTTATTTATTTATTTGAGACAGTCTAACTCTGTCACCTAGGCTGGAATGCAGTAGCAAGATCTTGGCTCACTGCAACCTCTGCCTTCTAGGTTCAAGCCATTCTCCTGCCTCAGTCTCCCAAATAGGCGGGACTACAGGTGCACACCCCCACGCCCGGCTCATTTTTGTATACTTAGTAGAGACGCGGTTTCGCCGTGTTGGCCAGGATGGTCTTGATTTCCTGACCTTGTGATCCACTCACTTTGGCCTCCCAAAGTCGTGGGATTACAGGTGTGAGCCACCACGCCTGGCCCACTTTGGATTTCTTAAGTACCAATTAAGTAATAACATAAGATTTCTTATAAATTATCTAGAGAGATTTTCTAAAAGATGAATTATGGATAACTTGCATTCTTAATATTAATAGTGATGCCTATTTAGTGGATAAATTATTATTGGTGATATGAGACCTAGCAGTTAATGGATAAAATGCAATATTAACAGTGGTAGTCCCTGGATTATAAAATTTATAATAATCTAAATCTTATAATCTAGGCAAAAGAGAGAGGAAGCTAGCTGGGTAGATCTTTGAGCTCTCTAGGTTTAACTTTATTTTTCTTCAATTTCAGCAGTCCAAAACTGAAAACAGGGACAGAAACCTCTAGAATAAAAAGTTTTAAATCATCTCTTTGTAAACAATGTAATTTCTTTCATAAAATAGGGGGAAAAGCTAAGATGTGTCTGAAAAACATCCTTCCTTCTCCTCTCCCTCTTCTTCTCCTTTACACACACAACACATATTCTGTATTTTTAAGCCTGACTATGAGGTTTTTTAGCTATTGAGATTTCTGTCTTGAGATGCACATCTACAGTGAGTTAGTCTGAAAAAAATTTTCTCACTAATTACTGAACAATTCTCTAAAGATAATGACTTTTGTTGAAAACTAGACCAGTCACCCAAAGGTCAAGATTATATCATAGAGACATATGTGCTGTGCAGAATTTGTTCTATACTCCCAAAAAACCAAATCAACAAAAAACTCTCAGCACATTCATTAATTTTCTATTTATGTTTCTTTAATACCTCATCCATCTCTACTTCACTTGCTGATTTCATAGCATTACTTCAAGCTGCTGAAACAGCCACACTCATCCAAAGCTATCCAAAATAAATCTCATTTGTCTTTTGTGAGGACGGTATATGTGTAAGTGTTGCTGTGAACTAAAGGGATATATTGTGGAGATATACTCATTACTTAAACATGCCACATCATATAGGTAGGATTTAATACTCAATTGTATGTATAGGATTTTAAATCTCCATCTGTTGAAAAAATATACGACATATAAGTCTTTCAGAAGATATAATTTCAATATATATTTTTGAAAATAATATATTTCAGAAAGTTGATGTGGATCAAATGACAAAAGACTTGGCAGGATAATATTTCTTTTTAAAATATTTTATATTATGTACTTATTTAACATTTCTCTAAAATTATTGGAAAATGGCAGCTTCATAAAAATCCATGCCACTGCAGAGAATAAAAGTAGTAAGTCTTTGGAAAAGTATAACAGGACTGTAAGTACATTTCCTGCGTGTTCTCACAAGAACTATATAATGTAATGAACTGGAGTTACTTTGGAAACTGACCATTCAGAGTATGATAAGTTTCTGTGGGCCCCTGTTACCTAATTCATTCCTGTCACCATTTTTTTTTCCCCCAAAGCCAATGGACCTCTAATTTCCCCTCAGGAATCTCTTGGATAGCCTATGTGTTAGTTTCTAATAATACGTTCTTTTTTGTGACCTGAAGTACCACAGGAATAACCTTTCCCAGGTTCCAATGACAACATGATAAATGTCTTGAAATCTGTAGTAATTATTTTTGAAATGTGAATTAAGGCAATGTTTGTTCACGATTTCCCTTAAAAAGAAAAAGGAAATATACAATTTCAGTTTACCACTGTGCTAGAAAAACCTTTGGGTCTTCTTCGGCTGTTCCAAATCTTCCTTCTCAGGGAAAAGGGTATCCTGCTCTGCAAGTGATGGTGGGAAGGAAATTCTGTAACCTCTGACAGCCACATAGTCAAGAGTGGTTCAGGGCCATGCGACTATACTCACAAGGTGGCATGAAAGAGGACTGGTGGTAGTGTATCATTTTCTCTTGTAACTTTATAATTAGGAACCAATTGAGCTAAGTGCTTGCTTAATAACTGGCCTCCAGACTGAAGTCAGGCTCCCCAAAACCAAGAAAATAAAAACTTGTATTGTGCTGCATAGCATGCTTTGGTAGAAATCAGATCTCACCTCACATAATGGCATAAATGTTTCTCTGTGGTTGCATCTAACAAAGGTATCACATGGACATGAATCAACAAGGGTAACATACTTCACTACAGTTAATTATCCTGATTTATCCCAAGAAACTAGGTTTTATTCTGTAATCTGTGAGGAAATCTGCTGTTCTAGCCTTAAATCCTTTCCTCAGCCAGGTGATTATCAACTACATTTTTGTACAGGAGGGAATTAATGCCACATACTGCCTAAGCAGCTTTGAAGGCAAAAAGGCCTGGACCTGTAATACCTTTTGTGCAGGGTATTGATTCAGAGAACGTGAGGGAGCCCACAGTCACAGGGGTTTCCAGGGACTTTCTATGCCCTTCTTTACCTTTTGTATGCTACTGCGCTTCCGCCTCCACTGTGAACTTCCACATTAACTCTCCACAGGAGATCCCAGGTAACTCTGTGCTGCTGTTACCACAAACTGAGTAAAACCCTAGGTAAAAAGCTGGTCCCACAATGAAATCTGATTTTCAAGCCAGCAACAATCAATACAGCTTTAAAATTTGATAACAAGGAACTTTGGCAGAAAATAATCAGGGTTGCTGTAAAAAGCGGAGGCAAATTTTCTCCGGAGTACACGGATTGCTCCATCCCTTTCGGTTGGTACTTTAGCGAGTGTATTTCTCCGTGTTTGCGCGTGCGTGTGTGTGTGTGTGTGTGCGTGCGTGCGCATGTGTTTTCCAAGGGTGTACTTGGAAATATCCACGGGGGGATCTGCAAGCTTTTGTTGGAACTAGGAAGCACACTTGGCTGGGAGTTGGGGCTAAAGAGGGAGAAAATGAAGGGAGGGGGAAGCCGAGAGTGGGGCAGAGCATCTCCTGCTCCATGAATTTATTCAAAAGCATTTCAATCTGTGTGCACATCTTCATCACTTCAGCGATAATTAAATCTCAGCATCACAGGTGATGTCCTCTCACAGTCTCTTTCCCTGGTTCCCACTGGGCCAATGAAGCAGGCCTCCCCGTGAGGCCTGTTAGCACAGATCAGGTGGTAATATGGAGGGACAGATGAGCTTTAGCTGACAGATGGCAAGATGACCTGGAAAACCTGCCCCCTTTTCTAGGATCAGGCAGCAGCTGACAGGTATTATTTCATAAAATAACGTCTAAAAGGAATCGCCAGGGTCTTCGCATTAATCTGAGGCTGCAACCAGCCATGTAACGTTTATGTCAGAACAAATCTGTCTCTATGCAGGAGAGGGAAAGTGGTTTTTGATGAAGTTGTTCATAAATTTTAATATAATATGCCTGATGGTGTCAGATATAGTCTCATATCTCTTTTATATTTAAAGGCTCTAGTGAAACATAGAAATATTCAATCTTCAACAAGCTACTTTTAAATAACTAAAAAGTTAACCAAGGATACCTTACTGCTTTTTTTTTTTTTTAATAAAGGACTGGTTCATCTGAGTTCCCTGTTTTTAAATGAAAATTATTTCAATACCATGAAAAGCTTTTTGCCTGGAGTATCAAACAAAAGGAGTAGGGCCGATGCAAAGTTGCTTTTATGGAAAACTTGCTTTCTGGAAAGGAGGAAACTTGCCCAAACACACAAGTAAACAACAATGGCAGGAAGCCCCTGTCTTCTACATACATAAATAATATTTCACAACTTCTAGTGAAAAAAGTATCAACTACTGACTGGTTGGCAGAGATAACCCTTTCATTAAATGAGCTCTCCAGGCACCTGACTTTTGAAGGTTTCAGCACAGATGAATATTTGGGGAATTCTACCACCTGGCTGGTGTTTGGCTTTGTCTGCCCCATGTGGACTTACCAAAAGAGTGATATCGAAAGGTGCAACCTAAGCCTCAATTTGCATTTTCCTATGAAATAGCAAACTCACTTTAGTCTTGTTCTAGATGTGCAAACCAGTATTCAGCATTAAACTTCTGAACCTGCCAGGGGAAAATGCTGACATGTTTCCATTTATCTGGTTGGTATGAAACATTTATTGAGATTGTGTTAAAGGAGGGAAGTTTTTCTCTTCCATAGACCTTGTGTGGTGTAAGGTTGCTTCTTTCAGTATCTCTAACAATAACCATAAAGTGAATTCATGAATGTAACAGACACACAAGTCACCTGGAGAGTCAAGTATTACAAACATGGATATATCGCCACACACCTCATAATCACATTTTCACCTGCCCATCTGGTACAGACCTGGGCTTAATAGTAAATTCACCAGATACACTAGCATGCCAGTTTTATGTTTCAAAAACACATACTAAATACAATTTGTAAAAGAACGAAAAATAATGTCTGAGTAAAAGAAACAGAAAATAGAAATATTAAGATACTCCTTTTAAAAACTGAAATTATTGAGGTATATGAGACAATTTCACAGTCCACCTAGGTATTTTTAGGGACTACCTATACTGAAGCTCTCTAAACTGCTAGTTTACCAAGTTAAAAAAGTTAATTCTCCACTTGACATATAATAATATGAACTGGAGACTTGAAAGTATTCATATCAACATTTATACTTAATTATAACATAATTGAATTAATCCTTTAAAAAGATTTTACAAAATGGCACTGGCTTTTGTGAAGATTCTGATTGTTTCCGCTGTACATTGCACATGCAATTAAATTACAAATTAATGGAATATAAAAGTTAAATATAATAATTACAGAAGTACTCTTAAAAAAACAAGACTAATACTTGATGAGATATTTAAAAAGAATTATTATAGCATTATACATACATGATACCTCCCTAAGCCTACTAATTAAGTTTAAAACAAATACTTAAACATATTTAGTTGGCAACATTCTTATGTAGGGCCAAAGCCTTTCTTTGTATGAAGGCCAAAGTTTGGGGGCTTTGTGCTCTCTCTCTTCCATAAACCCATCTGTAGTGTATCATGTAATTTCTACTTTTGATTTTGTTAGAGTGCAAATTCAGTGATACATACAAAGTAAACCAAGTGCAGAATCCTTCTGGATTTTTAAGATTTCTTTTGCCGCTTTTCACAGTTGTCTTGCTCATATCTAATTTGGGAAAATTTCTTTTAGCAACTTACTTATCAAGTCTTTCAAAGAATTCACCTTTGGTTTTCATACAAACTATAGCTTCTTTGAACAGTGTTATTTCATAAGTTCATGTAATATTTGTATATTAATTACAAATAACATGAATAATTTTGGAAACAAATGAAAAGTTTACTTTTTAAGTATCCCACTCAACTGTCAGGTGCACGGTAATATAGGCATACCAAAAAGTGGAATATTAGCAGTATTTAGGGAAGTGTTGATACGAGTTAGTAACATTTTAGAAAGAAAAGGGAAAGTATTAGGTAGTCTTTGAGGCAGTTCAGTGGGCCTGTTTAAGAGACCTTTTGAATATCATTTGCTTGTGTGTGTGTGTGCATGCGTGCGTGTGTATATGTGTATTCTTTCACCTTCAGATAGGGGTACCAACAAGGGTTCTGGAGTAGCAGTTAAGAACTCAGTGTTTCTTCCCACCTTTTAAAATAAGGATCAGTAGTTGGTGGTATTATTTTGTTTTGTTTTGTTTTGTTTTGTTTTGTTTTTCTATTTTGGGAAGATTCAATAATGTGTTCTGTTCTTTTTCATCCCTATGGCCTGGTTCGTATCTGGTAATTAACAGTGGACTGGCTATATGTGCATAGGAAAGTTCTCCACCTGCTCTGTGTATCTCTTTCTTCATATTTAAAATGACAATAATAAAATACCAATTCATTTTAGGAATCTGTTGACTAATAATTGAAAAGAGTATAGAACAGGGCCTGGCTCATAATGGGTGCTCAATAATTGGTATTTATATTATCAGTATTATTGGCAGCTAATCTTTATTCTTTTAAAGAGTTCATTCATCAAAGATAAAATCTAATGACAAATGTGAAGGAGATTGCTGAGTTGAGACTCTTACATTCTGTTTAATTTTCAAAATTATTGTCGCTTATTATCAGTGGTATCAGGATATCAGATAAAAATGACTTTCATTCATCAATGTTCCTAAATTCCTTTAGTTGATTCAGTGAACTTCCACCATTACAAAAACATGCAATCACTATCTTAACTCTTTTTCATCTTTTTCCCTAGGAATTAATGATTTTTTTTTAACTTTTATTTTAAGTTCAGTGTTATATGTGCAAGTTTGTTACACAAGTAAACTCGTGTCACGGCGGTTTGTTGTACAGATAATTTCATCATCCGGGTACTAAACCTAGTACCCAATAGTTATTTTTTTCTCCTTTCCCTCCTCCCAGCCTCCACCCTCAAGTGTCAAGGCCTCAATGTCTGTTGTTTCTCTTTGTATCCATGAGTTCTCATCACTTAGCTCCCACTTAAAAGTGAGAACATGCAGTATTAGGCTTTCTGTTCCTGCATTAGTTTGCTAAGGATAATGGCCCCCAGCTCCATCCATGTTCCCACCAAAATAAATAAATAAAATAAATAACAACAAGGAATTAATGTTTTATAACTATTTGTGGTAAAATGTTACATGGCAAAGTAGCATGGTTGTGCATGCTTGTACTTCGTTGTGTATGTTTGTATTGTGAAACAGATAACCTTTATATAATATTATAAGCTAAGCTGGCCATTTGGAACAAAGATAAATATGTGCACAAGTAGACACTCTAGCACTGTATATGTACGTGTGGGTGCTATTGGCTCTTTATTATGTGAGTGGAAAAAGGTATTCTAATCTCAGTCTATTTCTCACAAATATTTTTGAGTTTTGCTTTACCTGAAGAGTCTAGTATTTATTTACATGTTACCTTCTCAAGCATGAATCTTCAGTAGGCATTGATTTTTCTCCTTTTAATCGAAGTTGTGCTTTCTCCTTTTCTCCCCCCACTGGCATTTGCAAAAATTGTATGCCTTAACTACAAAACAAGCTCTAAATTAAAGAAAATTCTATTTTCTGATATATGGCTCATTTTACTAACTCATAGTGGAAAATTGCGTATTTGGCCATATCTATTTAGAATTTCAACAGTTTTTTTTTCCTTGGAAAAACCCGTGACCATTTTTTTTGGTCTACTTTATAACATCCAACCTGAGAATAAACAAATGATCTGTCAGCTCTGTGTTGGTTGCTGAGTGGTCTCAGGCTGTAACATACCTCAAGCGGAATTCATTTGCATTTCCTCCTCTATTGATAATGTGAATTACATCATGTATGTTTTAAAGAAACCATTCATTCTTTACGTTTGGCCATAAACTGGACTATGACAATGATCAGAGTTGAATATGAAAGTTAAGATGTCCCAAGAAACGATAGAGAGGAAGTATTTATTTATGTAGTTCAGAGCATTAACACTGTGTTCCACTGTCAAACATCACTGCTAGAGGCTGAGATGGCCTTTTAACTGGTCTTATAGTTCTGTCTCTTCTGGTTATCTTAATATTAATACAGGTATGAATCAAAGAACCTAAAAAATCTAGATCGATGTTTATCCAAGACATCTACATTTTCTAAAGAAAAAATACTTTTGCTTGATTAGTTTGTTTCATCTAGTACAAACAAATGGCTTTAGTTTAGGAGAACGATAGGGTACTTCAAAGCCATGCAACTAGCTTGGTGTCTGAGAGTTGGAAAGTTGTATTACAGGCTAAATAATGGTTACACTGAGTGTCCCATGATTTGAGAAAAGGAACTATTACTATAATTCCACCTTCCTTAGTACAGAAAAAATATATGGAGACACATCTTGAATACATTCAGGTAATTTTAGTAATTGGTATGAACTTTGGTGAAATGCCTGCTGGTAGGAGTGTCCAGAAGAAAAGCCTTTCAAATGTATACAGAAAGATTCTCAAAACATATGCCTTCACTTGTAAGTTTAGCCATTATTCTGATGAAATAAAGAGAATTTTAATTTCAGCACTCTAAAAGTGGAGTGGTCCTGTGCTGAGAGTTACAGTCAAGTGACAGAAAACACTTCAGTTGACTTTCTTTTAGTTTAAGCTTCTCTACCCATGTATTTTTCTTGTCATCATGAGTTGTGCATAAAATCCGATGTTCTCAATCATTGTAAATAACTGCATGTGTCAACCCAAAGTGGTCCTAGATCAGGCAGACACTCCTCTACTCTTTGTGTGGCTAGAAAACATATGCTTGACTTCTAAAAGCTCTATTCCTTCACTGTGGTTTATATATAAAACCTAAGATTGGTAGATTACTGAAACAGTCATCAATTTTACATGGTGAATTTATGAGAAGCTTCTCTCTAGGTAAAATAAAATGGTAGCCCAGGGCTTCTATCAAGTACTTGACAGTATTGGCTTTTGTAGAACGAAACAAAATCTCTTTTTCTATAAAGGAATGTCTTATTCAGTGTTCCAAAGTAAAGATATTAGGGTAAAATTTTTTTTTTCTGAATGCACTGAAGCTTTTTCCGTCCCCCTCACCCATAATGTGGTAAGGCATACGTGGACAGGTTAGGATTAATTTTTCTCAGAGGCAGAGGCAGAAATAGATGGCCTTTCAAGGGGCCTTCATGTCTTTGATTGTGAGTTTACTTACAAATACATCCAGATGATAGCACACAACAGAAGGACACTTCAAATATGGGTGATTCCTGAATGACGCCAAGAAAAGAGACAGCTATTTTGAATATCCAAGTCTCTTTTCAAATTTTACTTATGCAGGTGGGTTACATTCCCCTACTATGTACTTAGCAACATTTTTTTTTTTTTAACTCTAAAACACATAGGCCTTTTTGCCTGAGTTAAATTTGTTTCTTTAGCTGGTAAAGCTTTTCCTTTCCATATGGTCAGGATAGCTAATTTAGTTAGTCTCTGAGGTGGCCAACATTATAGTGTGGTATCATAGAATATAAAAATAAAAGAAGGTATGAAAACCTTATTCTAAAAATGAAATAAAAACAGATGGGACATACGTTTCTAACGTATTTAATTTGCATCGTCTTTTTCTCCTTTTAAAGTTCTTGTGGACCAATCTTGCAAAAAGGCAAAACAAACCCTAAACACTCCAGTTCCATGCCAGCAAGCTGCCAGGCTGATCTTTTTATCTCCATCAACTCCATGAAAAATCAACGAAAAGAAAAAAAAAAAATCAACAGGCATACGTTTAAATGTCCTGAGATTTTTAAAATAAAATTTTAAAATAAAATTCTTAAGAGTCTTTTTCACTTACGTATAGTCAAACTATTTCCAAGTAGAGGAATTGTCATCTGCAAGGTTGAATTACCCTCGGGAGCCTAATGATGACTTTTCTCTTGTCTGAGGAAGATGGCAAGGACTTTCCAGGGTGGCCCCAGAAGATCATGCAGGTGACTGTCAATTTTAGTTTTCTCTCCAATACCTGTTTCTTTATTGCTGTTGTAAATATTTCATCATAGACTCTAAGACCCCATCTTGTAAGTCCTGCCCCTAGATTTGTCCAACGTGACTTGTTTAGTATTTCACTGCATAACACCCTTTACGGTCTAGTACCAGCTACCATATGTAAGACTAGGTTTATGTGATGTCAAAGCAGATGAATTAGGAGACAAAATACTTTAGGCACATAATTACTGGTTTTGTCTGAACAACTGGCTTAACTATTTTGTTTTTCTACAGTTTCCTGAATCAACTTTTTAAAAATTTAAATCATATTAACATACTGAAGAATTGTTTGAGAACTGCAAGGATCTGGCTTAATATCGAGAATGTGATACAAATTATTGTGTATGCTTTCCATATTTGGCATAATTACTTTCAGTAACGCACTTCCGAGAGAGACAATTTGGATTCCACATAGGTTTGTAGCAGCATTATTAACAATAGAGGATTTGTAAATATAATTCCTTTTTGACATTAAAACATTTCAATTTTATTAATAATCAAGAATATTCATGGCTATTTCTAATTTTTAAAGATACATCAAAATAAAAGTATTGCCATGCTAACCTTATATAAATGAGCCAAGAAATCTGCTTGAGGAAAATGTTTTATTTTCCTCCATTTTCCAATAGAAGTGACAATGACAATTATAAATTATTTGTCATTAGAAGAAAACTTTGAAGCCTTCTTAGGCAAATACTGCAATAGTTCTGAAATGTCGTTATTTCTAATGTGTTTTTTTTTTCTATCCCTAGTAAAATTTAAAAACATTTTAAATGGTTTTATTAATTACTGAAACAGGGGATTACAGTTGAGGGTTGATATGCTTTTTTGGTATCCTCTGCAACTTTTATATGTGTCTACGTAATACAATTTGGGAAGAAAAATAAAACTATGGCCAGTGTTACTGATACTTGATAATTTTCTTTCTCACAATGCTTGATAGTTTTTCTTTTCTCAAGTCAGGATGTTTACCAAGCAAATTTTATACAGTTCACTAAAGAGCTTCTTGCAAAGGTTGTGGTTCTAATCTGTCGCTTAAGCAAATGCTTTTTATGAGAATTTTGTGTCTGACTCTGCCTTTTCTACTATGGGAACTCTCAAACCAAGAGAGCAAGTGAACAGCATAGAAAAGTCAGACAAGACAGCAGCCGGCGATAGCACTTTCAGCCTCACGGGATCTTCCCAGTTGCTAAAAGCTGTCAACATTTCTTTTGGAATCAAGTGTGAGGAAAATTCTGTTCTTAGTTGGTGCTATGAGTTGAACTGTGTCCCCCTCAAGAAAAGATATGTTGAAGTCCTAACCCCCAGTACCTCAGAAGGTGACCTGATTTGGATATAGGGTCTTTGCAGAGGTAATCAAGTTAAAATGAGGTCACTAAGGGGACCCTAATTCAATATGATTGGTGTCCTTATCAAAAGGGAAATTTGGACTCAGAGACAGACATGCACAGAGAATGTGAAGACACACAAGGAGAACACCATGTGACAGCAAAAGCAGAGGAATGGGTGATCCAGCTGCACACCAAGGACTATCAGAGATTGCCAGCTGTCCATCAGAAACCAGAGAGGCAAGGCACGATTCCTTCAGGTTTCAGTGGGAGCATGCCCTGAAGACACCTTGACTTCAGATTTCTAGCCTCCAAAACAGTGAGACAAGAGGCTACTGTTGTTTTAAGCCTCCTGTTAATGTGATATTTGTCACAGTAGCCTTAGGATATTAGTGCAGTTTTTGGAAGCTAGTGCCACTGAGGCTGGTGGAAGGGAGGGAGGAAGAAAGAAAGAAGGGAAGGAGGGAGGGATGGAGGGAGGGAGGAAGGAAAGAAAGAAGGCAGGCAGGCTGGCAGGCAGGCAAGCAGGCAGGGTTGTTTTAGGAAAAAGCAAAAGTACCAAGGGAAGTGAACCACCTAAACGAAAATTGTGATGAATACTTCGGGAAAAAATAAGAAAAAGATACAAAGAGATATCAAAAAAGACAGACTGCTTTATTTGCTGAGTTTGAAAATCACCTCTTATTTGTACCTCCTCTCCTTTATGCTTGTTTTTTTTAAATCTAACATACCAAACATTTCAGAATGCTGCACAGTAGGGAAAGAATCTATTGCTCAGGAAACACTGGGTTAGAGAAACTTTGTGAGGTGGTGCATTGAGACAGTGATGTCGATTTCAAGAAAAATCGCATGGATAAAAAGACACAAGAGGATGGTCATAGTCTATAGTGACAGGGTGCCTGTAAATCACTGTGTAAACACCCAGGAACTGCTCCCTCAAAGTCAAGAACCAGTCAAGCAGTACCAGCTGTAAAAATGGAAGTGTGCAGGAAGTAGAGGATTCCTTCAACATCTGTTGGGGCTATTAAAAATGAAAAATAAATCCAAACTGGTAATATAAGAGATTTATTTTTCTACATTAACCCTGACAACAACTGCCAATTTTTTTTTCAATCTTTTGCCACACAAGTACCTTTTAAGGGGCATAAGAATCAGTGCCAACTGCAAAAGCAGCAATAGGTAGAAAAATCAGGATTAAGACAATTTAATATTGATGGCAGACATCCAATAAGATGAGGGTAAAGAAGGGAATATGAGAAGTCAAAGCTGGCGGGAATGCATCAACATTCCCCAGGAAAATATAATCATCTGGGGAGAATATAAATCTGAAGTGCACCTTAAAATCACAACAGAGCTAAACAACTCTTTGTAGGCCGTATAATATTCAGCAAAATAAAGAATTTGAATGAAGACTTCACTTGACTAGACTTGTTTTAAATACATGCAACCAGATTTGTTTTATTTTATTTATTTTTATTTTTTATTTTTTTTTGTTTTGAGACGGAGTCTCGCTCTGTCGCCCAGGCTGGAGTGCAGTGGCCAGATCTCAGCTCACTGCAAGCTCCGCCTCCCGGGTTCCCGCCATTCTCCTGCCTCAGCCTCCCAAGTAGCTGGGACTACAGGCGCCCGCCACCTCGCCCGGCTAGTTTTTTGTACTTTTTAGTAGAGACGGGGTTTCACCGTGTTAGCCAGGATGGTCTCGATCTCCTGACCTCGTGATCCGCCCGTCTCGGCCTCCCAAAGTGCTGGGATTACAGGCTTGAGCCACCGCGCCCGGCCCAGATTTGTTTTAATACAACTAGTCTTGTTTTAAATAAATACAAATGACCCTAAACAATATTCAAATATTTTCAAAATGCAAAGACCAGGATGCCACATTATTTCATGTTCTTAACACGTCATTCACACACCAAGATACAGCTTCGCTTAACTAATTGTCCAGGGTTATTTCTCATGCACATTGCCCGGGGAGGCTACTTTCTTTCTGCAAGTATTCACAGCCGCACCTGTATTATGAATTCTATAATGTGTTAAATTTTCCATTCTGTCTAGCCTTCTTTTCATCATTGTTTCCTAATTCTTTTTGCTAAGCCTGATGTAAAGTTTATATCCCAGTATCATGAGCCCACACATATGTGTCTGCTTGTACTTGGAGTCCTAGAGTTCAGAGATGGAAGGAATTCTGGAGATCATTTACTTTAATAGCTTCATTTTACATATATACAAGGAAGCGCTGCAACTATTTAACCAGAATGAACATATAGAGTGGCTATGTATATGGGCTTTAGGCATCAACAGCCTTGGATCAAATCTGTTTCTACTACTTGCTAGATTGCAATTATCAAATTTCTCATCAAATGGAGAAAATTTATTATATCATCCAAACTGGGGCACTCTTGAGGGTAAAAGGAGACACTGACACTGATAACAAGTGTACTTAGAAAATAGGGCAAAACACGGTGAAACCCCGTCTCTACTAAAAATACAAAAACTAGCCGGGCGAGGTGGCGGGCGCCTGTAGTCCCAGCTACTCAGGAGGCTGAGGCAGGAGAATGGCGTAAACCTGGGAGACGGAGCTTGCAGTGAGCTGAGATCTGGCCACTGCACTCCAGTCCGGGCGACAGAGCGAGACTCCGCCTCAAAAAAAAAAAAAAAAAAAGAAAATAGGGCAAAAGTGGGACTATCTCTAACAAACTGGACTTACAGTCACTTGTATTGTCAGAATGATACCATATGGTTGATGTGAGGATTGAAAAAAATGATGTATGTAAAGCACCCAGGAAATCAAATCAATGATAGCTATTCCTGTTATTAAGTCATTTGCCCATGGTCAGCCCAAATGTTAGTAACAGAGCCAGGAATGGAAACCACAGAGTAACATTCTTTCTACTACGCTACACTATTACTTCAAATAGTAGATTAAGGAGGAGACTAATAAGAAGCAGAGTAGTAACATATTATATTAGTACTACTTATAAATCTACTTTATCTATTTTGTTTACACTATCAGATGCCTACTCAATTCTCCAATTAGATTAGATCTTCTTGAGGGCTATAACCACGGTTCTGATATATTTCTCTTTATCCCTTCCTTCATCATTTTCTTGGGAAAGTACCTACTATACTGCTTTACACAAAGTAGATACTTACAGAAATGGGTAATTTTGTTCTTTTTGCTCTATTCCACTGCATATTTTGAGGATTGAAAATAAGAATCTAGTTCCTGGCACAGTAAGGTATTTGTTTAATGGATGTTGAATAAGAACTTCTTTAAATTTACCTGTTTGTATACTTGCTTCCTCTACTTTTTCTTTGAAAAAAAGTCATTATTTTTCCTAAATTTTGAAGTATATATATTTACTTGAAAAAGGGAAATCTATTAATAATTATTTCAGATTCCTTTATTTTCAATTTAATTTTTATGACAACCTTTGGTTGTTCACTTTTCTCTATAGTTGACAATACATCTTTGTAGAAGACTAGAACAATGAAGGTTCACATTAGAAAATTCAGATTCTTTTTCAGGAAACTAAAGAGAATTGTGTAAACTATGCCATGATGAAGCTGACACACGGTGTGTGTGTGTATATATACAAAAGTATATATGTACATACATATATACAAACATATATACACATACATATATACACACATATATACATATATACACATATATATATACCTAAAAAACCCACCTTGTTTAATGGTCAGTGTGGGTCATTTTACTGTGAATTCAAACACTGATCGGCATCAACAGGCAAATTTATGCTTGGATGATGATTTACTCATCGGGTTGTGCACAGACTGAGTTCTCAACCTTCACTCCCATTTTTAGTTTAATCATGTACATGGGAGGCATGTATTCATGCACATGAGACAATTGATTAATCATCTCTGCTTTTAATGAGTGCATATTTGGAAATTTGAATTTCTAAAACAAGTCATCGGGGACACTTAACTTGCAAATTTTTGAAATTCCCATTTAAAACTTCATGGTTCAAACCTTTAAAACTTTTAAAAAACAAAACCCACAAACCCTTATTGGTTCCAAGGTTTATCATATATACCACCAAAGATTTCACCCATTCCCATCAACATTTCAAATGCTTCAACTTACAAACTGTAATATTTATCTACTGCACTTTTTGTGTACAGTCAACTTTCAATACTTCAGAGATTGATTATCCAGCTTGTGGATATAATTCAAATCTTTGACTTCTCCATTTCCCTCCAGCAACCTGTCTTTAGGGCATTTCTTCTCTTTCTAGAATCTCTGCTACAGGACGGCAGTGGTGGGGGAAGGAGATAAAACACATCAATCAGTGCTTCTACTTTTAGCAGAACTGGTAGAGGATGGTGCTTAAGAAGATGTTGGAAAAAACTAGCTAAAATGATACTCTTGAGTGATTCAAAGTTCCCATTGATTTTTGTTTTGAAAGTATATTCTTTTCTCTCAGGCATTAAGAGTGACTACAGCTCTTTTATAAACTACCACGGTTATCAGAGGGAGAATTCAGAACAGGGAGGATAACGGGTTTGATCCAGGATATTACTATTTTGGATAGATAACTGGGAATTGACCCCAATATGCCAAGAGGTAACATGGATACATAACATTAGCCTTAATACCAGAAGAGATTTATAGAAAAGTGTCTTTATTTCTTAAAGTTTTAGAAGTACTTTAATGTCTGTTTAATAAACTGTTTAGTATCTCCAGACTCAAGAACGGCTTTGAACTTCCAATCACCTGCAAGTTATTTCCAAAAGATCTTAGAAATTGTGCTTTATGACCTTATTTTCACAAGTGCTAATCACATTAGCCACTATTATTAGATCACCTGCTTTGCTGAATTCAAACATCTCCCAAAGTCAGCATCCAAAGCATTGGTGAGGAGGACCCTCCACCATTCTAATTAATTTCAGTAAACATTATGTTTGTTTATTTTTCCTTCTGCATTTATCTCCAAAGGCTGTTTCTAAAGCCAGAGTATTCTACTCATTAAGTATTATGACATTCTGAGTGTATTAAATTAATTATTAATGTTTAACTGGAGACAATACTTTGGTATATTTGTTGTGAGGGGAAACGGGACTATTTAAATCAGAGAGAGATGTAAAGTATGTATAAAAAAAGCCTATTTATAAACATCATTCAAAGAATTACCTTTTGAGCAATACATTAAGACCGAAATGTTTTTTTAAAAAGCTGATGTATACTAAACCAGGAACAGAAAAGTTCTGATGCAAAGACACATGTTCTATAATATTTTGTTTGCTACTTTGTTAATTTATTGCTGTAAATATTACAAAACTCCAACTCAGACCTTTTTAACACTGAATTTGTTGTATTTATTATAAACATAAAAATTAAATTGTCTTTCAAAAACTATTTAGTGACTTCTTGTAACTTTCACACTCTAAATTTAGAGAAAAAAAAATAGGAAACAAAACTAGCTATAAGATCCCAATTTATAAAGTAAAAATGTATATGTAAAGGAAAATAAAGGCAGAAAAATATGTAACTCTTATGTAATATATTTAATAATAGATACTCTGGGTGCTATTATTTTACTTTATTTTTTCAATTTTTCTGAAATAATTATGTATTATAAAATACTTTTTTTCTAATAACAAAAAGAACAAAATTACTGAAACTGTGCTAGCAATTTTTTATTCTTCCATTTTGTAGAAAGAGGTTTTTAAAAAGTATGTTAGAATGAGAAACTAGAATAAATGGTCAGTAAAGTTTCTCCCTACACAGCATAAACTTCACTTGGTAAGTATTGGCTGGATATTTTTTAAAGTATTTATTCTTTATAGGATTACAATTTTACACAAATGTTTTAAGATACATTTTATTATTCTGTCATTGAAAAACCTATTAGATGTTGATGAAAGCAGTCCGTATATGCCATTTGTAAATGAAATCCAAAACTTGTACTTCCTCAATAAGGGAGCAAAGTCTCATTTTAATGCCAGGCAAATGAATTGATGTTCTTGTTTATTACTTACTGAGCAAAATATTTAAAAGGCATTACAGGAAAGTATTTACCATTACCAATAATCCAAGACAGTATATGTGCAATCTAAAAAGCAAAAAAGGAATGCTTTTGAGGAGTGGAAAAAATATGTTTTGTGAAATTAAATATTCAACATCTCAAAATATTAAACTGGGGCTGAGACCAGGTTTATGTTTTATTATAGGCTCAAAAAGAAATATAAAATTGAGAACTGAAAGCCAGAAGAAAGTGGGAGTAAATTAAAATATGAATTTAAATAATATTAAATTATAATATTAATGATAACTTTTATATGACATACCCTTTAAAATAAGTCTAATTAAGATCACATTTTCTAATGCTTAGTGTTAGCTTCCATGGTACGTGTTACTTTCTGATTTTTATTCTATGTGTTCTAAGTCTTACCATATACATATCTGAAATTGATAAAAATAAATGTTCTTAGCTCATGATATGCAAAGCTTTCCTTCTGGTCAGGATCCTGATTTTGGAAGCTTTGTTTTCTACACAAAGCTTACACAAGCCAGACAGAGTAGGCTGCAATGAATTGATTCTATCAATAATTGTTGATACTTGAACATTGTTCAGGAAATATTTTCATTGACAGACTATAAACAATCGAAGTAAAAGTAAAACCCAAGTTAATATAACACAAATTATACAGCATGTTCTGGCAATCAGGAATTTTAGTTAATTGATTGTCCTGGTTAGCTCAGAATGAATAAAAATCTCTCTGCTTTTCTATCTTTGTAATTTAAATCTATCTTAAAATGGCTTAGTTCATTCCTCCTTCCGCTTTTAGAATACTAAAGGGTTGCATAATGAAATATATCTGTAATGTTGAGAATCTTACAGAACCTAGCAGTCATTATTCTAAACACCAGCTCTGATTGCAACCAATGGGAAATGTGGAAGTTGAAGATGTCAGAGATGACAAAGAATGCAACATGCGTATTTGTTTTTCTCTTTGCATAGTGCATTTTACAATGTGAGCTTGTTCTGTTGTCATTTCCTACTTTTCATTTAAAGAGAGCTTGCTCTTCTCATAAACACTCCTATTTTCAAGCAGCCATCACCAAAAAAAGTGAAATCTATTTAATGAGCATTTGGAGTCGTTGGGGTCTCAGCTGGCGTTTCCCTGTTCTTGGCTGCCAGAATGAACTCTTTAGAGCCATAGTGTTGATAGAAGTTTTCAGTAAGAACACTTAACCATGGCAGTGCTATCAGTGGGTTTGTTCTCTTTTTCTTCAACTTATGCAATATCCATTCTTTTGTAAAGCAACAGCATCTTCAACTTTCACAGGGCAGTCTAAGATTTCATTTCTAAATCACTGGAGCTCCCAGGGAGGCCATGTCTTTATGTATGTCACCACTGGATACTCTTTCACTGTTGTTCTAACACCTAGTGAGCTGAGTGAGCCGCACAGTTCCTCCTCCAACATTCCACATGAGCGAGAGAGTATATTTTTCTTAGTTCATAAGTGCTTGGCAGAACTGTGATTCCCAGGGTACTTGGGCTATGTTGTTCTGAATTTTCATCACCAATCAGATTACTTACTTTCAGGCCATAAAAGTCACAGAAAAGAATTTGGAAAATTTACATTGAATAGTGCTCTAGGGAGAAATGGCAGAATGAGAGGTGAAGAGAGGAGGGGAGGCCAATGACATTTCTATTGATTATAGTAGAGAGCTCTGATCTAGATAGATGTTAGTAATGCAATTATTACTAGGAACACACACATTTTAGCATAACATCACTAATGTTAACATTAAAATTAAATAAACATTTGCTTTTTAAAAATATAAACTGTCATATATCAGTACCTGTTTTGTCATAAGATGACATATACTACATCTTAATGTCTCCATCTGTGATTAACGTATCTAGCCAAATTTCCTTTCTTTCTAGCCTCTTGTGTTTTCATTGCTTTATTTTACAAATATGGAACCCACTGGTGATTCACCTTCGTAGTGAATCTATGATCATATATTCATTTATTTTCCCTTTTATAATCAATTATTTTGGCACACATGTATTAACAGCATTAAATTCTGAGATTATAAAATTGAAAAAGGATTGTACCTGTCCTGGAGGAGTCATTAGTCTGGTGGGGTAGAACAACTCTTTCCAAAAGTACCTATGGCCAGGAGCAGTAGCTCATGCCTGTAATTCTGGAACTTTGGGAAGCCAAGGCGGGAGGATTGCTTAAGCCCAGGAGTTTGACACCAGCCTGGACAACATAGTGAGACCCTATCCATATAAAAAATACAAAAATTAGCCACGTGTGGTGGTGCATGCCTGTGGTCACAGCTACTTAGGGGACTGAGGCAGGAGGATTTTGAGTCCAGGAGGTTGAGGCTGCAGTGAGCCAAGATCACATCACTGCACTTCAGCCTGAGTGACAGAGCAAGACACGGTCTCAAAAAAGCAAACAGAAACCCCCCCAAAAGAACAACCTACTATGGTCATAGGGTAGATTTACTAGTGCTGACATGTAAAAATTACTCTTATGGTCCAACGAAGAAACAAAGAATGGATTGTCTGTGTGCAGGATATGGCAGGGTGAGGTAGCAGTAGGAAAGAAATGGGTTGGGGAAAATGGCGAGAATAAGCAGCTACTAATGACACCAAATAGGGTGGCTCCAGGTGAAAGCGGCACATTCCAGTGACAATATCCCATAATCCACCTATAATATTCCATGTTCCATTTTTTAAAACTAGGAACTGAATAATATGTTCCCCTTTAGAAATCCATTATTTCTTAGCCACCGGATTGTATTTCACCCGTTATAATGGCTTTCATCCACTTATGTTGCTGCACCCTTTGCCAACTCTTTGAGAAGTAACAAAATTACAAATCTAGTTGCATATGAGCAACAGAATAATTGTACCTCACAGATATACGCTATTTGGGATTTGTTGTTATAGACCTGTTTTTAAGAGCTAACATATTTCTGAAAACAGTTTAGCCTCAGGAAGATGGTTTTGCAGGTTTGTTAGGTCCATAGGATGTTTCATGTATTTGGGATTTCTTGTTTATGAGTAACTCAATAATTATGTTTTACTCTTTCATTAGGAGACATAGAACTTTATTAACATTACACTGAGTATAAGTCATATTTATATTTAATAAGACACCCCACCGTAGGTACTATGTATCTCCTCTACTCTTTAAATGCCTAACACACATTTGATGTGCTTCTCTGAGACTTTTGCTAGACTACCAACAAAAGTAATTGCTCTTTCATCTTGCCATTCCATATTGCTTGAGACATTTCTGGTGTGTGTTTGTGTGTGTGTGTGTGTGTGTGTGTGTGTGTGTGTTTTGAGATGGAGTCTGGCTCTGTCACCCAGACTGGAGTGCAGTGGCGCAATCTTGGCTCACTGCAAGCTCTGCCTTCCGGGCTCATGCCATTCTCCTGCCTCATTTTCTCCCGAGTAGCTGGGACTACAGGCATCTGCCACCACGCCAGGCTAATTTTTTTATATTTTTAGTGGAGATAGGTTTTCACCAAGTTAGCTGGGATGGTCTCAATCTCCTGTCCTTGTGATCTGCTTGCCTTGGCCTCCCAAAGTCCTGGGATTACAGGTTTGAGCCACCGTGCCTGGCCTTTCTGTTGTATTTTTATGAGAGACAGCAAATGTGATGGTTAAGCACATGGATTCTTGGAACACATTACCTGGCTTTTAGTCCTGGTTCTGCCCTAATACTTGTGCAATCTTGAGCAAGTTTCATTACCTCTGTAGTCCTTGATATTTTCATCTATAAGATGGGAACAATAGCAGTACCTGACTAATAATGACCTGAGAATTAGATGAGTAAATATACAAAAGGGGTTATAAAGTTGTCCAGTATAAAAGGGACTATAAAATTGGAAGTACTGTGTAAGTATGTGCTATTTTCTATCTCTATCTATCTAATCTAGTTTTTGAATATAATTGCTTAAATGTGTATCTCCCTCACTATTCTTCCTTTTTTTTTTTCTTTTTTTTAGAGGAGAGAGAATGGTTAACATTTATTTAGCTCTTTTATGTACAGGCACTGTTGTAGGCTTTTAAAAGGTGTCCACTCACTCACTACTCATCAGTGAAATGAGGTGCAAATATTTTATCATCTAGAACATATCATTTGTTTTTGTGCCCAAACTTTTTAGGCCTTCTTAAAATTGCTTAGCATCTGATAGGAATTTAATACATGTTAACTGATATAACATTGAAATCAAAGACTCCAGGGAGGCCTGTGAATGAGCTTCAGGAATTCCACAATTTGACACTGTTTACGTGAAACTTTTTCTAAGGCAAGTATCCCTATCTTTCATTAGGAATTACAGATTCCTAATGAAATAATGTAATGAAAGTGGTAAAGAAAGAATCTTCCTAACTTCCACAAAAATATAAAAATTTCCAGATCCCTTTGGAATACATAATCTGAAGTTTATATATAAATTTATGAATACCCACTCATTAATGTGATATCTTCATTATTTCTTTTGTTCATCTTCATTTGTCTACAAGCAGTTTTAAAATTCAAATTTATATAAACACAGGTACATGTACATGAGTAGACTAAGAAGCTATGGTGTCATTGGTGAAACAGAATTCTTGAGGTCTCTGGGTCCTTTTATTTTTTTTAATTGACTATTCCATTTTATTTTTTGTCACCCAGGCTGGAGTGCAGAGACGCCATCATGGCTCACTGCAGCCTCGACCTCTTCAGGCTCAGGCGATCCTCCCACCTCTTCCTTGTGAGTACCTGGGCTTACGGGTGTGTGTCACCATGCCTGGCTAATTTTTTTCTATTTTTCATAGAGATGGGGTTTCACTATGTTGCCAGGTTGGTCTCGAACTCTTGGGCTCAAGTGATCCTCCTGCCTTAGCCTCCCAAAGTGCTGGGATTACAGGTGTGAGCCACTGCACCCAGCTGACTAGTCCCTTTATTTATTTATTTATTTCCATAGGCTTGTGGGGAACAGGTGGTGTTTGGTTACAGGAGTAAGTTCTTCAGTGTTGATTTGTAAGATTTCCTATTCTTGAAAGACAAATGATATTTTTGTAAAAGTCAAAGGAGTAAAATTAACTGTTTGGGTTAAGGAATAAATCGTTAAGTTGCTTCTCAGTACAGTCATGATAATGGAATACACAAACTGAAAACTCATTGAAGTCTTACATACTAGAAGTACACATATAAATGATCGCTTAAGAGTGGGCCATCAGAATTTACAACAAAATAGTTGGCAAAGTATAATACTGGTTGTAATGTGATGTTTCCATAAGGAGGAAATTTTCCAAAACAGGGAAACAAGTTAGCCTTGAAAAAAAAAGAAAAAGAATATTGGAGCACTTAACTCAGTGTATGGATTATTACCAAACCAAATCAAACCAAATGAAACTGAATCTGTATGTCTATATTCTGAATGTATTCATTTCTGTCATATTTGTGTTGGGGGTAGGGAGAGGAGACAAAGACAGATGGATAGATCAACAGACAGGCAGACAGATAATGGACAAATAGGTAGGTAGGGAGATAGAGAGATGGACAATATGCCATCTTAGAGTCTCATGCAGAAACTCTAGAGATTGCCAAATAATATATAAAACTCTTTCTTCATTGTTAGAGAAGAAGTCCTCACTAATTTGTCCTTCTCACTATTCTTCTTTCAGAAATTTATCACCTAATGCATGTGGGGCTTAAAACCTAGATGACAGGTTAATAAGTGCAGCAAACCACCATGGTACATGTATACCTATGTAACAAACCTGCACATTCTGCACACGTATCCCAGAACTTAAAGTAAAATAAATTTATCTTGGTAATAATATTTCAATTACTTTCTATATCCAATAATATTCTTTTTCAAAAGTAGACCTAAAATAGGTATCTACAGTCAAAACAATAACCACAACAAACAACAATAAATAAAAACTAACAAATACAATCCCTCAACAACCTATTCCCCTCAATTTATCAGGGCACATTGTACAACTATTCTCATAGTCACTTTGGTCCAAGACATTCAAAGGAGAAAAAAAAAGGCATAATTAAGCAATCAAGGTCTCTTGTCTTTCATAATCATTTGAAACATGGAAAAAACTAAACATTAAACTGTTAATGTGGGTTTACAGGATACTTTACTAGAGAAAGAAATAAATGAAAGGAAATGTGCTTGTCTCAAATACCACACATCACCACTGGGCAAAGGAATCTGAAGTTGCTTTGAGTATCATGAAATGTACTAGTCCACATAGAACAGACTCAAATCCTGCTTGGTAGAGGCTTGTCAGAGTTAAGAATTCTAACTATTGTTGAACAAATGTAATAAAATAATTTTAGAAATGATGTAGAAGATGTTGCCTTCTAATTAGATAATTTCTTCATAAAACATCAAGTCTATATTAAATAATTACAAAAGCTGTAAGTATATACAGTATAATCAGTATGATTTTTGATACAACAGTACTATTGACATGGGCTGGAGAAACAAAAAAGCAAGACATGCCAAGAATCTTAAGTATGTCATTGATGAAATTCACTGTTTTTTGAGTTTTGTTATTAAAGAAACACTATGAGCTAAACATCTCCGGGGAAATTGGTATGCTTGTATAAGTTCTGTTTGTTGTTTAACGTTTGTGTTCCTTAGGGTTCTTACGGTTCACTTTTTTATGACATAAAATGATATAGTTCTTTTGCACCAAAGAAGAACTCTTTGTTTAAGACCTACTCCCTATTTACTTCTTCCTGTCCCAAAATGACTTTGACATTGCTCCATTATGACAGAATAATTCAGTGGAAGTGAGCATGCATTTTAGAATAAAACAGATATGAATCCCAATTCAGGATTTGCATCTACAAGGGGAGAAATATTGGGCGGATTCTATAACTTCCTGGAAATTCAATTTTCAGTAAATAAATAGATATAATAATAATAGGAGGAGGAAGAAAAAGGAGGAGGAAAAGAAGAAGAAAAATAATACTGTGTTCTCTGAAAGGCTGTTGTATTACATAAAATATTCTCTGCAAAGTGCCTGGTAGAATACCTTGCACTAAAATGGTCTCAGTATATCACAATGGATTACATAGCTTAAATAGATAGTATATTATATCTATGGCCCAAATGCCTGCATTATCTATGGCAAATTCAACCTGCAATTATATATCGGAAACTTTGAAAGTCTGGATAAGAAAGTTGACCAAATTGAAGTCTGTTTAAAATCAACATCTCTACATTACACATGATTACCTTTTCAAAATTATAATCTTTTAACAAACTGAAGAATTTTAAAAATTATATGCTATGTAATTAAAAGGCATTCTAATCCACTTTTAAGCTCAAAGGTTTGTCTGCTTTTGGTCCTTATAAGAAAAAGCAGAAAATAAATTTTATATAATTTGCCATTTTAAGGGAAAATTGGCATTATATTTATGATATTTACAATCTTTCCCTGATGTGGTCTGTAGTTCACAGAACCACAATTTAAGATAAAAAAGAGATAAAATATGATCAGTGAATACTATTTGAAGAGCATAAGTATCACTGAATTAGATTATGGAAATGAGATGAACAATATACTATGAACATAGTTATAAGATGCCTTCTTACATAGTATGCAAATGTGGAAATTGCATTTAAAACTAAATTTTGCCATTTTTAGAATTTACTACCATCAGGGTTCATTTTGCATGAATGTCTGTGCAATATTTTTTATTGTTTTTTGGGCTCCCTTGCTGCACATTGGGAAGTCTGAATGTGTCGCTATTCATTTATGCAATAAAGAAAGTATTATTCCAATATTAAGTTATTTTTATTTTCTCTGTTGACTATACATTTAATTTATTCAACTGTTAATAGTAAGTCATTAACTACTGTCATAAGGTAGTAGCGATCTAATCATCAATGCAAACTGGAGAATCTATCTGGATGAAATTAAACTTAATAGACGGCCATTTCAAAGCTCTATTTTTCTAATTGAAATTAAGTGGGCAGCTTTGAATCCTATGGAAAAACTGCTTTCCGCTTGCTTCTCACTTGCTTTCTCCTGCCCCCATGCCTAAGTGTCCTCAAGTTCTCTTGACTGAACCTTTTAATGACTCTCACATATCTTCTAATTATTGCTTCAGATTCTGCTTTAGTTTGTGCCCTCATTCTGTCTCACTGATATTATTTTACCACTCTAAGTGGCTGTGGTGTTGCAGTCCAGTTTCTTCATGTCTACTAGAGTTCTCATTCCAAAATGAAATCTGATCATGTCACTTCCATGATTAAACTCTCCAATGACTCCCATTGAACTGTAGGAAAATTCCAAATGTCTTAGCAAAAGACATGCTTATATTTTAGTTTTCTTTCTGCCTCTCTTCCTGTTAACTCTCCCTTTCAATTATAATGTGGAACAACATCTCTGAATACAGTTCCTCATCTCCAGGTGGCAATGTGTTTATGATTCTTTGATACTTAGCTGAATTGTTATTTGCTCTAGAAAGTCTTCTAAGACCCTCTTCATATTTATTTACTCTAATCACACACAAAGTATACTGTTATTTCACATGCAGTATTTTCCACATTGTACTGTAATTTATTTGGTACATTTTTATTTGCCTCAAATTTCTGCTTTTCAAGGATTTTCTTGAAGAAGAAGGGATATCTGGTTTTAAATGTGTCCTTTATTATATGCATGAAGGCATAGAAAAGCATGAAGATTAATGATGTTAGCATATATGCAAGACTTTCTTATCAGTTAAGTACCTCCAAAGGTCTAAACATCTCTCTCGTGAAATAAGTTTTACATTTGTCCATTAATCTTTTAATAAACTACCCTTTTCTGACCTCAGGTCAAAAAATTAAAATATCTATGGTCCTTTTAATTTGTAAAATTAGCTTCTAATTATTTATTTAGTTAAGCCCTATAGTACGGCTGTAAAGAAGGTGGCTGGAAAATTGCAGTACAGTGAATTCAAACCTATTTTTAGACTATTCAAATTAAGGCTGTTTGTGACAAATACACAGTGGTTTATTTTATAAACCATCCTAATAACACATGAAGCGTGAATTACAGATATGGAGGGATATTTAAACAACAACAAAAATAATACACCAACATGTATGAGACAAGGGAAGTGAAATGGAGGTTGCAAGAAGAAATATACAAAGAAAAGATTCCGAGAGTAAATGGAAAATCCTGAAAGATAAATTAATGCATGCCCAAAGACAATGAATGCCATTCAGTTATAAATATACTGGAAATAAAAATGCAGCCAATTAGTATGAACAAGAAAATACAAACATGATCAGTAATAAGGAAGAGCAATATGCAGGATAAGTTGTGTGAGACTCAAAACAGGATGGGGAAGATTATAAAACAAAGCCAAGGGAGTAAAACATGATAAAGGAAAGATGGCAAATAAAGAGAAAATTGTGAGGATGATCAAGATAAATAAAACAACATTTTTCAACTGCAGGAACGGCAAGAGGTCAGATTCCTCAGAGATGGATTTATTGACAGCAAAGGTAGAGGTGATGATAAAATTAATTTTGAGGGATGCTCAGTGTCCACAAATAGTGGAGAGGTTGATGAAGCAAACACAGTCATACATTTCCCAGGGAATAGGAAAAAATTGTTGAAGAAAATTAAGATTGCTATGTAATGCCTAATCAATTGAAGAAGTTTTCTTTTACATGTTTCATTTTATTTAAAACAAAAGGAAAAATTAAACAATACTACTACTGCAACTTGGCTACTATAAACATTTTTAGAGCCGATTCCAAGTGTCATGGACCTGCCAATTATGTGAAGAACATACAAGACACTGAAAAATATCTTTAAGATAAATCTAGTAAACACTAAGACAGCAGAGTCAAGTTAAGAGATGTTGCCACAGACAAATACCCAGGCCACCCTTTATATATTTTATTTTAAATTTCAGGAGGAATGAATAATTACATAACTAGGATTTTTCCAACTGAAATTGTTTAAAGATTGTTTTTTCTAAGTTGGATTTTAAGTATTAAAGAGCTAATAGATTTTTGTGTGTGATTTTATTTTGCTTCTAAGTTTACTTGAATCATTTCCTTAACCCTAGTAAACAAATCTTCAAATAATAAGTTGAAATGTACAGATTTTTATAGAATTAATCTAGAAGGCATTAATCAAATTCCCTAAAGAAAATTCATAAAATGTCAGTATCATACCAAAATGCATAATTTTTAGTATTTTGTTTATTATCAACACTGTAACTTTGACCTAAGAGCATATTATTATTTGTTTTCCTCATGGAATTTATCAAATGCACAAATTATTATTTTTTGGGGTTGATGATCTTGAACAGCTTTTAGGCAGTTTGAATGATATAAATTTGTTAACTAGAAACTAAGAAAATTCATGTATTATTACTGTAATATCTGGTTGTCCACAGCAAGGCATATACTTTATTAGGTAAATTACTAGATATAATTTTACAGATTTTCCACAGTCTACATTATTTGACAACAGTTTAACATCAAAAATAATCATTCAAAAAAAGTGATTCAACATGTGTAGATACAGGATCTGTTACTTGAAAAAATAGCCTATTTAATTCTGTAAGAATACAAAATTAAAACTGGACCTCAACACATAACAGAGAGACCATCTATATGTGCTACTATAAGGCAGAGAAGGAAAACTACCATTAAAGAGTTTCTGATAAAAGGCTTAGGGAATTTGGAAAATGGAGAAATTCATGGCAATAAAACTTCTTTTCAATTGGTCATTCAAAAAATATTTTAGAATATATGGAGGTTGAATATAAAAATAAGGGTAAAAATTAGATGGAAATGTGAAGTAAACTCTCTAGAAGAAGCAAAAACCCTAAACAAGGAGGTGCTAATCTCTATTAAGTTCCTAGTATGTACCTGGTGTTTTACACACCTTCTGTCATTGATCTTCGGAATATTTGTGCACCGAAGCAAAAATAGTTGTGGTTGTAACTTCACAGAGTTAGTTCTTTCAAAGGTGGGTATGATTATTGCTATTTTACATGTAAATCAATTTAGAATCAGCGATGTTAAGAAGCTTGCCTAAGGTCCCGTATGACCTAAGTGAGAAGGCAAGATTCAATTTCGGGAAGTTCTATGTTTATAATCCAGGCTCTGTAATTTCTTGCTGGTGATTCGTATGGTGTATATATATACAAGATCCGGGTGAGATTTCAGTGTGGAGGTGATGGTTGGTGCTAGATCATGATGTACATTTTTGAGTGCTTAAAGGCAAAGTATGCCCGACAATTATGGCAATGTACAAATAGAGGGATCAGCATTGTCACACAAAAACTACCCACCAGAAAGTTAGCAGCAGAAAACTAAATCAGGAATCTAGAGATTTTGATCTCAAAGGATGATTGTCAGATCTCCCTAAGACTTAAAGCAACAGATTCTTGTGCCAAAGCATTTGCTGAATATACTGTCCTAATAGATGCTCAGGTTAGTTTCTTATTTATTTTACTCCTTAGTACTGGGGTAGAAGAGAAGCCAAAGATGAAAACAGAAAAAGGCACACGATAAGACAAAGCATAGGAGATAGGGTCATAAGGTATTAACACAAGTTGGGTGGTCAGTTGTTTTACCTGCTACAGAGAACTTTAGAACGTTTCTTTTCCTTATTCAGGTGTACCACATCTTCTATATTATAAGAACTAAGACTACTATTCCACCTTTCTTTCCTGTGTCTTGTTAGAATGAAACTATTTATTTATTTATTCTTTTTCCCACACAGAGTCTCGCTCTGTTGCCCAGGCTGGAGTGCAGTGGCCCAGTCTTGGCCCACTACAACCTCTGCCTCCTGGTTTCAAGCAATTCTCATGCCTCAGCCTTCTGAGTAGCTGGGATTACAGGCACCTGCTACCATACCTGGCTAATTGTTGTATTTTTAAGAGATAGGGTTTTGCCATGTTGACCAGGCTAGTCTGGAAATCCTAGCCTCAAGTGATCCGCCTGCCTTGGCCTCTCCCAAAGTTCTGGGAATTACAGGCCTGAGTCACCATGCCTGGCCTGGAACTACTTAAATTAGTACTCTGTGATAGTCCTTTTTCCTTGAAATATCTTTCTTCCCCTATCTGCAACATGGTAAAATTCCATGCATACTTCAAAACCAAGCTTTCTTGGTTTTTCTAATACATGAATCCTACTGATTCTTCATTGGGGCATACTTTTTCTCTCTTCTAAAGTTTCCCAGCATTTACCTGGCACTTATAACATCATACTTGTAATTGTCTAGCACATATTATAAATATTATGCTCAGGTTTTATATTTTTATTAGATTTTAAGATCCTTAGAAGGTGTTTAATAAATATTTCTTAAATAATGAAATGCTGTCCCTCCCACTTCCCACTCCCACTCCTAAATGAATCCTAAACTACTTCTGTGAGAGAACAAAATAATTTCCAAGTAAAACTCCAAGGAAGGAGAAAATTAAATTCCTATTATATAATATCACAAGAGTAAGGTAAATCTTACTATTCAGGTAAATATTATTCAGATGATATCTGTTAGTTTATGTAATAGATAATTGAATGTCTTTTTTATTATTATTATTATTTTTTGCTACTGTTTCCTCTCTGATTTTTGGCTTATTTCACTGGGGAAAAATAGTTGAAAGAGAGATTTGGCTTCCCTGGTACCTCTTAAGACAATATCAAATACTTTATTTTTTTATTTTTATTTTTATTTTTATTTTATTTTATTTTTTTTGAGAGGGAGTCTCGCTGTGTCGCCCAGGTTGGAGTGCAGTGGCGCGATCTCGGCTCACTGCAAGCTCCGCCTCCCGGGTTCCCGCCATTCTCCCGCCTCAGCCTCCGAGTAGCTGGGACTACAGGCGCCCGCCACCGCGCCCGGCTAGGTTTTTTTTTTTGTATTCTTAGTAGAGACGGGGTTTCACCGTGTTAGCCAGGAGGGTGTCGATCTCCTGACCTCGTGATCCGCCCGCCTCGGCCTCCCAAAGTGCTGGGATTACAGGCTTGAGCCACCGCGCCCGGCCATATCAAATACTTTATAAGGTCCTTCTCTACCTTAGAAATTGGTGTCTTTGTTAAATGAACTTTTTAATCTTGCTCGTTGATCTTACTAAACATTTTAAAATTTGAGAAAAAGACATGGTAACTTCTTCCACTCTCCATCTATTAGTAGTAATCCTCAAATAAGTTTCACTATTCAAACTGGATTTCCCATGCAATTGCTATTTCCTTTATCTGACAATTATTTTTGAGTTTCTACTGTTTGGAATCCAGTTCTAGGTGCTGGTAATACTGCAGTGAAGAAGATAGGCAAATCCCATGATCTGATGAAGTTACCATTTTGGTGAGTTTGGAGATGATAAATCAATATTGATTGACAAATACATATAGGTGGTAATAGGTGTTGTGCAGAGTATTAAAATGATAGGTGATATGCAGAGAAATATGTGATAATGATAGGTGGTATATAGGATATTGTGATAGCAAATGACTAAGTGGCTACTTTTTGAAATGGCACTTAAGAAAATCCTTGGCAAGCAGGTAAAATTTGAATGACAGAAAGAAGAAAACTATATAAAGAACAGTAGCAAGAGTGTTCTAGTTTTCTTCCTTTGTTTCTTTTCTGAAGACAGAGTCTTGCTCTGTTATCCAGGCTGGAGTGCAGTGGCTCAATCTTGGCTCACTGTAACCTCTACCTCCCGGGTTCAAGTGATTCCATGCTCAATTAATTTTTGTATTTTTAGTCGAGTCAGGGTTTCGCCATGTTAGCAAGGCTGGTCTCAAACTCCTGGCCTCAAGTGATCCTCCTCCTTGGCCTCCCAAAGTGCTGGGATTAGAGGCATAAGCCACCCCACCGGGCCAAGAGTTTTCTAGACAGAAGAAACAGTAGGGACAAACCTTTAGGACAAAACTGAGTTAACACGTTTAAAAGAAATGAATGAAGACCAGTGTGGCCATAGTAAAGTGAAAAGAAGGGAATGGGATGAGATGGAGCTAGAACGTTGGAGGGGGTTGAATCATGCAGAGAATATTAAACCAGGATTAGATGTCAGATTTTTTTTTCTAAATAGAATGGAAATTATTGTAAAGCTTTGAATAGGAAAATGGCTTGACTTGATTTACACATTTAAAAGATCATTCTGGCAATTCTTGAAGAAGGTATGATAGAAGAGTTAGAACATAAGTAAGGTGTCCAACGGGAAGCTTACTATAGTAGTCCAGAGAATGATGATGGGTGTCATGGACCATGATGGCTTAATGGAGATAGAAAAAAGCAGATGTGTTCAGGTTGCTTTAACACAGGGCTGAGAGGTCACAGTGATTATTTAGACTGTGGTATGTTCAGATACAAGTAACGAATGAATCCTAGATTTTTACCTTGTACAACCAAGTAGTTGCAGTTCATTTATTATGGTTGGAAATAACAAGAGAGAAACAGATTTTGAGTGGGAAGGAAAATAAGTATTCTTGTTTAGTCTTGTTAGTTTAAGATGCATATTAAACATCCAAATAAAGACATCAAAGAAACAGTTGGATGTATAGGTCTGAAGATCTATGGTCAAGACTGACTGTAGAGATTTTCTTCCTGAATAAAATCATCTAGACTATTGTAGATAATAAGGAAATAAAGGGGTTCAAGATCAATCCCTGGGAATCTCAACAAATAATAGGTGAAGAGGAGGAGGCAGAATTCTCAAAGAGGCAGAAGAAACATTTTGACTGCCTAATGCCAGAGAAGAAGGTATTTTAGGACAGAGCTCAACTATGCCAAATACTGCTTTTTGCCACAGAATAGTCTAGGCCTTGGAAGTATAAAAAGTCATATAACCTGGCCCCTGAACCTAAAGTTCATATTCTAATGGGAGACACAGGGAAACAGACAATTTTACTCTGATGTAAAATTGTGAAAATTCAGGGTATTATAGGAGCACATAAAAAGGACACATCCAACCAGACTTGGGGGCTGAGGAAAGCGATTTGGAATGGTCTTTTGGTGGAAAAATTAGAAAATGTGGCTAGGTAGAACAGCATTCCTGGTTAAAAATAAATCTGGAAAACCAACTTAAAGTTTGGTAACTTGTAGGTAAGCTTCCAGGATGGATAGAAGTTCGATTCAGCATAGGATATAATGCTAGAGAGATAAGCAGCAGCCAGATCATGGAGAACTTTGAAAGTTATAGTACAGAGTTTGAACTGTTTTTCCTAAAGGCTATTGGGATTCATAGAGAAATTATTAACAGTGAACAACTAGAAAAACAGTTTGCATCTTGGAATAATCTCTCTGGCAGCCAGCCCCAGGAGAATGGCTGAGAGTGGGTCAAGAAGTCTGATATGAATATTGTTTATGAATGTATGGTAGAAATTCAATCAATAGGTGATGAGAACCTGAACTAAAGAAGAGGAAGCACATTTTTTTTTTTTTAAATCCTAAAGTCCATGTATTTTATAATAGGTCATAAATAGCAAAGATGGACACTATTTTTAATTAAGACAGAGGGTTAGTTTGAGCCAGTAAATGGAGCTCCTTAATTTGGAATTTGGTCAGCAAAAACTGGTAAATAATTCCTGACAGATGGCAACACAGAATCTTCTGTGACCATTAACATCAAGATCTCTGCTTTATGCTTCATCCAAGAGATGCAACTTCTGACAACGTAGACATTTCCAATTCTTTAATAGGTCCTTTTCCACAAGAGTGCTCTTCCCTTTTATGGAAATACTGAGGTCTCTCTTAATTAATAATGTTTATAATAATGTTGATAGTTAAGATAATAATTATTTGGAGACTTTATATACTACATGAGAATTGGCATATGCCTCTCAGGTGGCTAATAGGTGACATATCAAAGGGCTGAAGACTCGACTAGAGATCAGAAGCCATCTCCAAGGATTTTGATAAATTGGATTTCTAATTCAATCTTGAGTACATATATATATATATATATATATATATATATATATATTTTTTTTTTTTTTTGCTTGTGTAGCTCACTTCTGCTACTCACTTTCTCCTTAGTGTCTATAGATATAGCTCCTCTCTCTGCAATTCTGGAACCTTAGATTCCCTAAAAATGTGGAACTCATGCATGGAATGTGCCAATGGCATTTCTGGTGGTAATGTTCTGAGACACGGAGGGTGTTACAAAATTTTGTTCAGAGATCTACATAGAGACATTTCCCATTGTTAATGTCAACTAAATCGGCCAAAATGTGTTCCAATTTATGTATCAAAAATTATGCAATGAGAAATTTAGAACATAAAACATTAAGAACCCATATAAATGTTTACCTTGTTAACTAGTTTCAGGAACTGCCTGAATCTCTTATTTGGTAATTAATCATGTGTTGCCTGGAGATATCACCTGTATTGTGCTATTTATTAGTACTTAATTCTTCCACCTTCACATAGCCACAGACTCTTTTGTAAGCAATCAAAATGCTAGAAATCATTAGGAAAATGCTGTAATTATATGGGTGAGGAAACTAAGGTCCAGAGATATAAATACTTCTTATATTTCTTAGTCTGTCAGACGTGGAATGCAAACTCAGGTTTCCCGTTTTCAAGCCCAATGTCTTTGCTTAAAACTCTTGGACAGAGGAAATATATCTAATACTAAAGACCATATTGTTTTTTACTAAAATTTACATCATTTTGACTTGATGCTTTTAAGTTGTTAATGCCTATAATGTCCTAGAATAATCTTTTGATATTTATTAAGAGAAATGTGATTTTCAAATTATTTTTGAGATGGGGTATTTCTCCATCACCCAAGTGGGATTGCAGTAGCACAATCACGGCTCACTGCAATCTCAAACTCTTGGGCTGAAGCAATCCTCCCTCCTCAGCCTCCCAAGTAGCTTGAGACTACGGTCGAGCACCACCACAGTGTGCTATTTTTTTTTTTTTTTTTAATTCCCTGTAGAGATGAGGTCTTTCTATTTTGATCAGGCTGGTTCCTAACTCCAGGCCTTGAGCAGTCCTCCCACCATGGTCTTCTAAAGTGCTGGGATTGCAGGCATGAGCCACCATGTCTGGCCTTCTGAAATGTGATTTTATGGGATTTTTCACTGTCAAAAGTAACCATTAAAGTTTTCTCCCTTTCTTTTCTCACCTGAGAACAGAAATCACATTAACTCAGTTTTTCCAGGCCTTTTTGAAACTCTATATAATTAGACCTTTTAAAAAGAAAAACAAAATGTTTGTAAATATCATATTTCCTCATTTGAGATTTGGAAATGAAGTGATAAACTACTTTATGATGTCATCCTATAGTAAAATTTTCCTACCAAAATCTTGAAAACATTCCTTTCTCTAAATATAATTATAGTTGAGGGTTCAGTTTTCTAATGTAATCTAAATTAAAATAAAAGTTAAAACCAACAGGCACATCACTGTGTGAATAAAAACTAAGCATAATATTTCCCAAATGTATTACGATAAACATTTTTGTTCTTATATCTCCTTTTATAAAATACTAACCTGCACATATTTCCTATCAAGGCACATTTCTTGAATTTTCAGGTGAGGCAGAGAAAGAAGCTTCTATGTTTTTATTTATTTGCATCAGTTATAACCAGAAAAGGACATATTGAAGGATGAAGGCACTGGCAAGAAATGAATTCTGAAGAAGAGTCACAAAGAGAAGAAATTAAGAAAAATTTCCTAAGAGTGACAATACTTTTCAAAAAAAAAAAAAGAGGTGATAGAAAAAGGGGGAAATTATGAAAGGTGTTGATGATAGTCCTAGAGCAGAGAGCTCAAGTTATTCATAAACACAAATAGGGTATTGGTAGCATTTTGTCAGCTTGAGAAATGTAGATGTTGCAAGATGGAGTAAGGAAGGTTATAAGAAATTCCCTCAAGTCAATAAACTTCAGTGAAAGTATGCCTAAGAATCATTTGCAAGAAAAAAGTGTTACCTAAGATAATGAGGAATCATAAAAATTCAGTGGAGAAAACTAAGGAATTTTGTTACCCCACTTATTAGAAAAACATTTAAAAATTGTGGTATAGCACAAACCATAATCAGATTTTTCTATTTCTCATATCATACTATTATGTAGATATTACATGTTTAAATCAATCGCACCCTAATGTAATATGTTGACATTTTATACATATTTTGTTTTATATGAATTAACTCCATGATTTTAATTTACTAGATATGTATGCATTTTATCAGTTGATTTTTTTTTTTTACATTAAACAGATGGTACTTACTATCCCTTTTATTATAAATGATTAGAATTTGGCTACCCACTCAATATTTTTATTTTGTCTTTCTGATTTATAATGTCTGTGTTGATGATGAACTCCATTCACACATATAAAAACATACATATACATACATAAGTATTCTATATAGAAAAATCAACTATAATCATTTAATATTTTGAAAGAAAAACTTATATAGAAGAATCTGTTAGTATAGATAGTTGCAAAGCTATTTCCTTATAGAAGGAAAATATTTCATACATGCAGCATATTTATAGACATGTATGAAATATTTTCCTTCTATAAGGTCCAGGTTTGTAAAGAAAAGTGCCTTTTCCTAAAAAATAAATGCTTCCTCTTTTTTTACTTTATATATTTTCTTTCAATCACAAAAATATATTTTATTTTAAATATATTTTTGCATAATGTCATATTAAATGTGGCTTTTAATGATTGGTTTTGGTGATTTTTGAAGATTTTTGTATTTAGATGGCATACACATTTTCAATCATGTCTTAATTACTTTTAAAAATGCTGCACTGGCTTAGGGACAAGACAGATAACTTGTTAAGCATTTGAAATTTCTGAGCTGTTTTCTCAGTTCTGGCAGTCACTACCCAAGTCCAGATTGTAACCTCCTTTCTGCCTCCAAAGCCTGCCTTGGCTCCGTGTCCAGTGAGGGATTATGGATTTAGCAAGGAAGGTAAGTGTGACTACAAGCATTGGCTCACCATCTGCTCCCCAGCAGAGCATGGGCCAACCTGCATCGCCTGCAGCAAGACCAGGGCACTGTTCTGCAGCCAGCCCTTTCCAACCTGGCTCAAGGCACACAGCACATTCAGTCAGATGATTAGGTCTAAGTAGTCCATATGTAACAGAATATTTTTCCTAAATACCAAAATGAAAACAAAATGAATGCCATTTTTTTCATTCTCCTTACTCGATACATCAAGTTTTACACAAATAAATACTCTCTTAAGGTTTATGCAAATGATAGAAAAATAAAACTATGCATTATTTAGCAGTTCTCCTATTTCAAGATCTAACAGACTTTATTCACAGCATGTTTTTCCCTAGTTTATGCTGGCCTTCTTTTCTGATTCGACTTTTTAATTCATCTTTTTAAATTATTCCTTTTTAAATCATTATCTTATGTGTCTTCATAGATTTTCATGTATTAATCTATTATTAATTTTTACTATACTCAACTTAATCTTAAATTGTTTAAAGCTCTTTTAAGAGTAAACACTTGCCTATGCTTTAAAAGTAGCTTGTCCTTTAACATTTTACATATTTGATCCAGTAGCCTCATTCAAACCTAACTGTCAAATAAATTATAATTTTATTATGTGCATTTTTATGCACAGAAGAACCAAGCATTAAACAGGAAAGTTAACCTTTGGGTTCAGGCATCAAGATAATTTTTCAATTCTCAAGAACTAAGATTTCTAGCCACCTACATTAGCACATTTTATTCTTTTTTTTGTATTTATCAATAATATGCTATTATATGTTTTCGTATTTTGCTTCAGGTCAAGTGCCTTAAAAAAAAAAAAGATTTCCATAAGTAGCAGAAAAACATGCAGTTGAAAGTAGCTTTCTGCTTCCTTTAGCCCTGTTGCTGATTTGAGCACACAAAGTGAACATGAAAATAAGCTGAACAAACATCTCACCCTTTTTACTTAAACTGTTGTCTGCCTGACTGCAGAATGCACACAGAAAACAATCTAAAATTGTATAACCCATAATACAGTATATTAAATTACAACATTGGTCAGTAATGGAAACTTATTCCCAGATATAA